>NC_083095.1:167537076-167837076 GCF_949774975.1 Lagenorhynchus albirostris | reverse complement strand
TTTTTTTTTTTTTTAACATCTTTATTGGAGTATAATTGCTTTACAATGGTATGTTAGCTTCAGCTTCACAACAAAATGAATCAGTTATATACATACATATATTCCCATATCTCTTCCCGCTTGCGTCTCCCTCCCTCCCACCCTCCCTATCCCACCCCTCCAGGCGGTCACAAAGCACCGAGCTGATCTCCCTGTGCTATGCGGCTGCTTCCCACTAGCTATTTACCTTACGTTTGGTAGTGTATATATGTCCATGCCTCTTTATCGCTTTGTCACCGTTTACCCTTCCCCCTCCCCATAACCTCAAGTACATTCTCTAGTAAGTCTGTGTCTTTATTCCTGTTTCACCCGTAGGTTTTTCATGACATTTTTTTCCCTTAAATTCCATATATATGTGTTAGCATACGGTATTTGTCTCTCTCTTTCTGACTTACTTCACTCTGTATGACAGACTCTAGGTCTATCCACCTCATTACAAATAGCTCAATTTCGTCTCTTTTTATGGCTGAGTAATATTCCATTGTATATATGTGCCACATCTTCTTTATCCATTCATCCGATGATGGACACTTAGGTTGTTTCCATCTCCGGGCTATTGTAAATAGAGCTGCAATGAACATTTTGGTACATGACTCTTTTTGAATTATGGTTTTCTCAGGGTATATGCCCAGTAGTGGGATTGCTGGGTCATATGGTAGTTCTATTTGTAGCTTTTTAAGGAACCTCCATACTGTTCTCCACAGTGGCTGTATCAATTTACATTCCCACCAACAGTGTAAGAGGGTTCCCTTTTCTCCACACCCTCTCCAGCATTTATTGTTTCTAGATTTTTTGATGATGGCCATTCTGACTGGTGTGAGATGATATCTCATTGTAGTTTTGATTTGCATTTCTCTCATGATTAGTGATGTTGAGCATTCTTTCATGTGTTTGTTGGCACTCTGTATATCTTCTTTGGAGAAATGTCTATTTAGGTCTTCTGCCCATTTTTGGATTGGGTTTTTTGGGTATTGAGCTGCATGAGTTGTTTCTGTGTTTTGGAGATCAATCCTTTGTCAGTTGCTTCATTTGCAAATATTTTCTCCCATTCTGAGGATTGTCTTTTCATCTTGTTTATGGTTGGTTTCCTTTGCTGTGCAAAAGCTTTTAAGTTTCATTAGGTCCCATTTGTTTATTTTTCTTTTTATTGCGGCTTCTCTAGGAGGTAGGTCAAAAAGGATCTTGCTGTGATTTGTGTCATACAGTGTTCTGCCTATGTTTTCCTCTAAGAGTTTGATGGTGTCTGGCCTTACATTTAGGTCTTTAATCAATTTTGAGTTTGTTTTTGTGTATGGTGTTAGGGAGTGTTCTAATTTCATTCTTTTATATGTAGCTGTCCAGTTTTCCCAGCACCACTTACTGAAGAGGCTGTCTTTTCTCCACTGTATATTTTTGCCTCCTTTGTCAAAGATAAGGTGACCATATGTGCATGGGTTTATCTCTGGGCTTTCTATCCTGTTCAACTGATATACATTTCTGTTTTTGGGCCAGTACCATACTGTCTTGATTACTGTAGCTTTGTAGTATAGTCTGAAGTCTGGGAGCCTGATTCCTCCAGCTCCGTTTTTCTTTCTCAAGATTGCTTCGGCTATTCGGGGTCTTTTGTGAAATTTTTTGTTCTAGTTCTGTGAAAAATGTCAGTGGTAGTTTGATAGGGATTGCATTGAATCTGTAGATTGCTTTGGGTAGTAGAGTCATTTTCACAATATTGATTCTTCCAATCCAAGAACATGGTATCTCTCTCCCATCTATTTGTATCATCTTTAATTTCCTTCATCAGTGTCTTATAATTTTCTGCATACAGGTCTTTTGTCTCCTTAGGTAGGTTTATTCCTAGGTATTTTATTCTTTTTGTTGCAATGGTAAATGCGAGTGTTTTCTTAATTTCACTTTCAGATATTTCATCATTAGTGTATAGGAATGCCAGAGATTTCTGTGCATTAATTTTGTATCCTGCTACTTTACCAGATTCATTGATTAGCTCTAGTAGTTTTCTGGTAGCATCTTTAGGATTCTCTATGTATAGTATCATGTCATCTGCAAACAGTGACAGCTTTATTTCTTCTTTTCTGATTTGGATTCCTTTTATTTCCTTTTCTTCTCTGATTGCTGTGGCTAAAACTTCCAAAACTATGTTGAATAAGAGTGGTGAGAGTGGGCAGCCTTGTCTTGTTCCTGATCTTAGTGGAAATGGTTTCAGTTTTTCACCATTGAGGCTGATGTTGGCTGTGGGTTTGTCATATATGGCCTTTATCATGTTGAGGTGAGGTCCCTCTATGCCTACTTTCTGCAGGGTTTTTATCATAAATGGGTGTTGAATTTTGTCAAAAGCTTTCTCTGCATCTATTGAGATGATCATATGGTTTTCTCCTTCAATTTGTTAATATGGTTTATCACATTGATTGACTTGCGTATATTGAAGAATCCTTGCATTCCTGGGATAAACCCCACTTGATCATGGTGTATGACCCTTTTAATGTGCTATTGGATTTTGTTTGCTAGTATTTTGTTGAGGATTTTTGCATCTATGTTCATGAGTGCTATTGGTCTGTAGTTTTGTTTTGTGACATCTTTGTCTAGTTTTGGTATCAGAGTGATGGTGGCCTGGTAGAATGAGTTTGGGAGTGTTCCTCCTGTGTATTTTGGAAGAGTTTGAGAAGGATAGGTGTTAGCTCTTCTCTAAATGTTTGATAGAATTCGCCTGTGAAGCCATCTGGTCCTGGGCTTTTGTTTGTTGGAAGATTTTTAATCACAGTTTCAATTTCAGTGCTTTTGATTGGTCTGTTCGTATTTTCTATTTCTTCCTGGTTCAGTCTTGGAAGGTTGTGCATATCTAAGAATTTGTCCATTTCTTCCAGGTTGTCCATCTTATTGGCATATACTTGCTGGTAGTAATCTCTCATGATCCTTTATTTCTGCAGTGTCAGTTGTTACTTCTTTTTCATTTCTAACTCTATTGATTTGAGTCTTATCCCTATTTTTCTTGTTAAGTCTGGCTAATGGTTTATCAATTTTGTTTATCTTCTCAAAGAACCAGCTTTTAGTTTTATTGATCTTTGCTATCATTTCTTTTTCATTTAGTTCTGATGTGATCCTTATTTCTTTCTTTCTTTCTGCTAACTTTGGAGTTTTCTTGTCCTTCTTTCTCTAATTGCTTTAGGTGTAAGGTTAGGTTCTTATTTGAGATGTTTCTTGTTTCTTAAGGTAGGATTGTATTGCTATAAACTTCCCTCTTGGAACTGCTTTTGCTTCATCCCATAGGTTTTGGGTGGTCGTGTTTTCATTGTCATTTGTTTCTAGGTGTTTTTTTGATTTGCTCTTTGATTTCTTCAGTGATCTCTTGGTTATTAAGTAGTGTATTGTTTAGCCTCCATGCGTTTGTATTTTTCACAGATTTTTTCCTGTAATTGATATCTAGTCTCATAGCATTGTGGTCAGAAAAGATACTTGATATGATTTTAATTTTCTTAAATTTACCAAGGCTTGATTTGTGACCCAAGGTATGATCTATCCTGGAGAATGTTCCACGAGCACTTGAGAAGAATGTGTATTCTGTTGTTTTTGGATGGAATGTCCTATAAATATCAATTAAGTCCATCTTGTTTAAAGTATCATTTAAAGCTTGTGTTTCCTTATGTATTTTCATTTTGGATGATCTGTCCATTGGTGAAAGTGGGGTGTTAGAGTCCCCTACTATGATTGTGTTACTGTCGATTTCCCCTTTTATGGCTGTTAGTATTTGGCTTATGTATTGAGGTGCTCCTATGTTGGGTGCATAAATATTTACAATTGTTATATCTTCTTCTTGGATTGATCCCTTGATCATTATGTAGTGTCCTTGCCTCTTGTAATAGTCTTTGTTTTAAAGTCTATTTTGTCTGATATGAGAATTGCTACTTCAGCTTTCTTTTGATTTCCATTTGCATGGAATATCTTTTTCCATCCTCTCACTTTCAGTCTGTATGTTTCTGTAGATCTGAAGTGGTCTCTTGTAGACAGCATATATATGGGTCTTGTTTTTGTATCCATTCAGCCAGTGTAGGTCTTTTGGTTGGAGCATTTAATCCATTTACATTTAAGGTAATTATTGATATGTATGTTCCTATTACCATTTTCTTAATTGTTTTGGGTTTATTATTGTGGGTCTTTTCCTTCTCTTGTGTTTCCTGCCTAGAGAAGTTCATTTACCATTTGTTGTAAAGCTGGTTTGGTGGTGCTGAATTCTTTTAGCTTTTGTTAAGGTTTTAATTTCTTGGTCAAATATGAATGAGATCCCTGCTGAATAGAGTAATCTTGATTGTAGGTTTTTCCCTTTCATCACTTTAAATATGTCCTGCCACTCCCTTCTGACCCACAGAGTTTCTGCTGAAAGATCAACTGTTAACCTTACGGGGATTTCCTTATGTGTTATTTGTTGTTTTTCCCTTGCTGCTTTAAATATTTGTTCTTTGTATTTAATTTTTGATAGTTTGATTAATATGTGTCTTGCTGTGTTTTTCCTTGGATTTATCCTGTATGGGACTCTCTCTGCTTCCTGGATTTGACTATTTCCTTACCCATATTAGGGATGTTTTCAACTATAATCTCTTCAAATATTTTCTCAGTCCCTTTCTTTTTCTCTTCTTCTTCTGGGTCCCCTATAATTCCAATGTTGGTGCATTTAATGTTCTCCCAGAGGTCTCTGACACTGTTCTCAATTCTTTTTATTCTTTGTTCTGCTCTGCAGTAGTTATTTCCACTATTTTATCTTCCCAGTCACTTATCTGTTCTTCTGCATTAGTTATTCTTTTATTGATCCCTTCTAGAGAATTTTTAATTTCATTTATTGTGCTGTTCATCATTGTTTGTTTGCTCTTTATTTCTTCTAGGTCCTTGTTTAACGTTTCTTGTATTTTCTCCATTCTATTTCCAAGATTTTGGATCATCTTTACTATCATTACTCTGAATTCTTTTTCAGGTAGACTGCCTATTTCCTCTTCATTTGTTACATCTGGTGGGTTTTTACCTTGCTCCTTCATCTGCTGTGTGTTTCTCTGTCTTCTCATTTTGCTTAACTCACTGTGTTTGGTGTCTCCTTTTCCCAGGCTGCCGGTTCATAGTTCCTGTTGTTTCTGGTGTCTGTTCCCAGTGGCTAAGGTTGGTCCAGTGGGTTGTGTAGGCTTCTTGGTTGAGGGGACTAGTGCCTGTGTTCTGGTGGATGAGGCTGGATCTTGTCTTTCTGGTGGGCAGGTCCATGTCTGGTGGTGTGTTCAGGGGTGTCTGTGGCCTTATTATGATTTTTGGTAGCCTCTCTGCTAATGGGTGGGGTTCCTGTCTTGTTAGTTGTTTGGCATAGGGTGTCCAGCACTGTAGATTGCTGGTCGTTGAGTGAAGCTGGGTGCTGGCGTTGAGATGGAGATCTCTGGGAGATTTTCGCCATTTGATATTTCGTGGAGCTGGGAGGTCTCTTGTCGACCAGTGTCTTGAACTTGGCTCTCCCACCTCAGAGGCACAGCCCTGATGCCTGGCTGGAGCATCAAGAGCCTGTCCTCCCCATGGCTCAGAATAGAAGGGAGAAAATTAAGAAAAAAATTTTAAGTAATAAAAAACAGAACCCTAGGACAAATGGTAAAAGCAAAGCTATACAGACAAAATCACACACAGAAGCATACACATATACACTCACAAAAAGAGAAAAAGGGAAAAAATATATCATTGATATATATATATCATATCATTGATATATATATATATATATATATATATATCAATATATATCATTGTTTCCAAAGTCCACCTTCTCAATTTGGGATGATTCGTTGTCTCTTCAGGTATTCCACAGATGCAGGGTACATCAAATTCATTATGGAGATTTAATCTGCTGCTCCTGAGGCTGCTGGGAGAGATTTCCCTTTCTCTTCTTTGTTTGCACAGCTCCCGGCGTTCATCTTTGGCCCCGCCTGTGCGAGTAGGTCACCTGAGGGCATCTGTTCTTCGCTCAGACAGGACGGGGTTAACGAAGCAGCTGATTCGGGGGCTCTGGCTCACTCAGGCCTGGGGGAGGGAGGGATACGGATGTGGGGTGAGCCTTCGGCAGCAGAGGCCAGTGTGACGTTGCACCAGCCTGAGGTGCACCGTGCGTTCTTCCGGGGGAGTTGTCCCTGGATCCCAGGGCAGTGGCGGGCTGTACAGGCTCCTGGGAGGGGAGGTATGGATAGTGACCTGTGCTCGCACACAGGCTTCTTGGTGGCGGCAGCAGCGGCCTTAGCGTCTCATGCCCGTCTCTGGGGTCTGCGCTTTTAGCTGCCGGCTCGTGCCCGTCTCTGGAGCTCCTTTAAGTGGCATTCTTAATCCCTTCTCCTCACACACCAGGAAACAAAGAGGGAAGAAAAAGTCTCTTGCCTCTTTGGCACGTTCAGACTTTTTCCCGGACTCCCTCCTGGCTTGCTGTGGTGCACAAGCTCCCTCAGGCTGTGTTCATGCCGCCAACCCCAGTCCTCTCCCTGTGCTCCGACTGAAGCCTGAGCCTCAGCTCCCAGCCCTGCCCACCGCGGCGGGGGAGCAGACAAGCCTCTCGGGCTGGTGAGTGCCGGTCAGCACTGGTCCTCTCTGTGGGAATCTCTCTGCTTTGCCCACTGCACCCCTGTTGCTGTGCTCTCCTCCGCAGCGCCGAAGCTTTCCCCCCTCTGCCACCCGCAGTCTCCGCTCGCGAAGGGGCTTCTAGTGTGTGGAAACCTTTCCTCCTTCACGGCTCCCTCCCACTGGTGCAGGTCCCTTCCCTATTCTTCTGTCTCTGTTTTTTCTTTTCTCTTTTGCCCTACCCAGCTACGTGAGGAGTTTCTTGCCTTTTGGGAGGTCTGAGGTCTTCTGCCAGCGTTCAGTGGGTGTTCTGTAGGAGTTGTTCCACATGTAGATGTATTTCTGATGTATTTGTGGGGAGGAAGGTGATCTCCACGTCCGTCTTATTCTTCCACCATCTTGAAGCTCCTCCAAAGATGAGGCACTTTTGAAGAAATACTTTTGCAAAAGCATCTGAGTTAAACAGTAACTGTCTGTAATGACAAAGACTTAAAAAAGAATATGGTCAAAGATCTAATGAGAGTTCATTTGATAAGGAAATGTAGTTATTTCTGTGATATACATTTTAAAATAATAACTGGAAGGATGTCTGATTACATTATACCAGGACATATCAATTTTGGGAATACTTATATATCTGTACAAATACAACATAAAGGAGGCTTAGTGTTACTTTTTGACAGTGCTTCCCATGCAATTTAGCATAACAGATAAACTTAGTTTGTTTTCTCTCCTTATAAAAAGAGAGATGTTAAACTAATCTTTTGAAATGTTCCTGGGGCTCTCTGGAAAATCTCAAAGTTGGTTTGAGGTCAAAAAGATTTCCTTTAGAATTTGATTTGTGGGAAGTTTGTCAAAAACATCAAAAGGTTTAAAAATACTTGGTCACATAGGACATAGAACATTGTGAAATAGGCGTTCTGTGGCTTAATATAGTTTTTAGAATTTCTTGAAACATGCTTTCTGATAGTAAATATTTCGGTATAGCACAAAAAAATATTTACTAATAGACCCAAATATCTTTAGTTGATCTGTAGGAAGCCAAAAGTAGATAAACCCGTGTTCAGTGTTTCAATATTAATGCCTATCCATCATTTAATCTAACTTAGCAAAACTTTGTTTCAGGTTACCACAAAGTTTTGAGGAAACTATTTTAAAAGTTACCTAAAACCTTTTATCCCATTTACATCTATTTAATTCACTTGTTCTCAATAATTATGTTTAGACCACCCACAAAAACTTTGTGAGACATTAGACAAAGTCAACCATCACCCCCGAGCAATTTTTCTTGCTGAAAACTTTGTAACAGAGATAATTTGAGCAGTAAAACAAAGTCGTACGTCTGCATTATTTTCAATGCTAAGACACATTTTAATTAAAATCGAACAAACTTCAACTAGCTTTTATTTACCAAAGATTATCTCAGACCATGTGAATTTGAGAAGCGTTTGGGTTAGTTTCTATTACCGGCATACCTTGCTTTATTGCACTTCACAAATACTGCATTTTTTATAAATCAAAGCTTTATGGCAACCCTGCATTGAGCAAGTCTGCCGCTGCCATTTTTCCAGCGGCGTTTTCTTACTTCATGTCTGTGTCACATTTTGTTAATTCTTGCAGTATTTCAACCTTTTTAATGTTACATTTGTTATGGTGGTCTGTGCTTAGTGATCTCTGATGTTACTACTGTAACTGCTCCACTGACCAGCCGTTTCTCTCTCTCCCTCTCTTCGGGTTCCCCCCTAGTCCCTGAGACACAACTGCTCCACTGACCAGCCGTTTCTCTCTCTCCCTCTCTTCGGGTTCCCCCCTAGTCCCTGAGACACAATGTTGAAAGTAAGGCCAGTGAATAACCCTACAATGGCCTCTAAGTGTTTAGTGAAAGGCAGAGTCACACATCTCTCGCTTTAAGTCAAAAGCTAGAAATTATTAGGCTTAGTGAGGAAGGCATGTTGAAACCTAAGATAAATCGAAAGATAGGCCTCTTGCACCAACCATTAGCCAAGGTGTAAATGCAAAGGAAAAGTTCCTGAAGGAAATTAAAAGTGCTATTCCAGTGAACACAGGAATGCTAAGAAAATGATATAGTCTGGATAGCTCAAATCAGCCACATATTCCCTTAAGCCAAAGCCTAACCCAGAGCAAGCGAAGGCTGAGAGGTGAGGAAGCCGCAGAAGAGAAGTCTGAAGCCAGCAGAGGTCGGTTCATGAGGTTTAAGGAAAGAAGCCATATACATAACATAAAAGCGCAAGCTGAAGCAGCAGGGGCTGAAGTAGAAGCTGCTACAAATTACCTACGAGATTCAGCGAAGATGATTAACCAAAGTGGCTCCAGTAACAACAAATTTTCAATGTAGATGATAGAGCCTTATAATGGAAGAAGACGCCGCCGCCATAGCTAGAGAGAAGTCAGTGCCTGGTTTCAAAGCTTCAAAGGGCCGACTGACTCTCTTGTTAGGGGCAGATGCAGCTGTGACTTTAAGTTGAAGCCAATGCTCATTTACCATTCCAAAAGTCCTAGGGCCCTTAGGAATTATGCTAAATCTACCCTGCCTGGCTCTATAAATGGAACAACGAGGCCTGGATGACAGTACATCTGTTTACAACATGGTTTACTGAATATTTTAAGTTCACTGTTGAGATCTGCTCAGAAAAAAAAAAAAGGTTCCTTTCAAAATATTACTGCTCTCTGCAATGCGCCTGGTCACCCCGAGAGCCCTGATCAAGATACAAACTGAGATTACTATTGTTTTCATGCTTGCTAGCACAGCGTCCATTCTGCAGCCCCTAGATCAAGGTGTGAATTCAACTTCCAAGTCTTATTATTTAAGAAATACGTTTTATAAGACTAAATCTGCCATAAATGGTGATTCCTCTGATGGATACGGGCAAAGTAAATCGAAAAACCCTTGTGGAAAGAATTCACCATTCTAGATGCCGTTAAGAACATTTGTGATTCACGGGAAGAAATCAAAATATCAACATTAACAGGAGTTTAAAAGAATCTGATTCCAACCCTCATGCATGGCTTTCAGGCATCCAAGCCTTCAGTGGAGGCAGCAACTGCAGATGTGGTGGGAACAGCAGGAGAACTAGAATTAGAAGTGGAGGCCGAAGATGTGACTGAATTGATGCAATCCCATGATCAGATTTTAATGGATGAGTTACTTCTATGGATGAGCAAAGAAGGTGGTTTCTCGGTTTAGAATCTACCTCTGGTAAAGATGCTGTGAAGATCGTTATATAAACTTAGCCGATAGAGCAGTGGCAGGGTTTGAGAGGATTGACTCCAGTTCTGAAAGTTCTATGGGTAAAATGCTATCAAACAGCATTGCCTGCTATGGAGAAACCATTCATGAAAGGAGGAGTCAATCAATAGAGCAAACCTCATTGTTGTCTTATTTTAAGAAATTACCACGGTTACACCCACCTTCAGCAACCAGCACTCTGATTAGTCAGCAGTCACCAACACTGAGGTAAGACCCTCCACCAGCAAAAAGATTATGATTTGATGAAGGCTCAGCAATAAAGTATTTTTAGTTAAGGTATATATATATGTATTTTTTAAGGCATAATGCTATTATGCACACTTAATAGCCTACAGTATAGTGTAAACACAACCTTTATATGCACTAAGAAATCAAAAAGTTTGTGTGACTTGGTATATTATGATATTAGCCTTATTGTGAGGGTCTGGGACTCAACCTGCAATATCACCGAGGGATGCAGGTATATCTCTGGGAGTTTTAGGAATATTTAATTCATATAAGCGCTTAATTTTCTTCAAACCAATTAAATTGAGCTTTTTTCTTTTACAATTTTAGTAATACCATTAGGAGGTGAAAAATACCATACACATATACACAGACACATAATCATACAGAGAGGTACAGAGACCTTATAGCTTTCATTTTCAATTCAATAATACAAAATTCACTGCTTATAGAAGCAGCTGAATATCTAAGTTGTTTACCTGGTGGAGGGAGTAAGTTAAGGTTACCCGCTCAGACGGCTAAAGCTTTTCCACTAATGTTTGTGGGGAAGACACTTATAAGATTTTTTGTTTGCCTAAGTTTCAAATGACCTTCCCCCTTTCGTTTTCCTTCTGATAGGAATTACCTCCCTAAAGTTTATATAACGTTTACATCTCAAAGGCACAGGGATAGGATGTAAGTTCCTCCAAGCAGGACTTTGGTTTCCTAAGGCCAGAATTTTTACAATACATACACGCCTCTTGAGATAAATAGGGGAGGTCGTGGGATGGGTGATAGGAATAGTTGGATTTTTGAACTGCCTCTAGAGCTGACTTTCTAGTTTTGCAAAATTTTTAAGATCATGACAGTAGCTCTCAATTCCTCAAAGAATTGGGTTGCAGCCTAAATGACATCATAAATTGATCCACCCCATCCAACTAAATTATCCTTAATTCGCTTTTTTTTTTTTTTCTTTTATATCAGGGAGAAGATTTCTAACTAAGATGGAAATCCTATGTTCTGGATTTAGAGCTGTTTGCCTTTGGAATGTTTTAGTAAATCCTTTCACAAAGGCTTTAGAAGGTTTTGCTTACCCTGGGGGGTACATAGTTTTATTTTGGCTTAGGGGAAGAGGCCTAAAAAAAAAAAAATTCCTATGAGCTTCCAATTTCTGACCAACTTCTTACCACTGAGCTACTTTTTAAAGAAATCCTTATAAATATCTTGCCAGTTTTCAATCGGGACAAACAGCAGATATTTCTTGCAGTATTGAACATCCCCTTGTACTTGATGTCCCCAAAGGGGATACAAACGCTGTTATATTTTCCTCTCTTTATCACGTACTACAAGAGATCCAGGGAAGCTGACCCTCACCTTAGCTGGCTTCTGCCGGTTTTCGTGGGATCACATCTGCAGGCTCTGCGTGGGGTTTAATGTAGACAGTATAGCTCTGGTATCTACCGTAACTTGGTAATTGTTTTTCATTCATTTTAATTTTAGTTTGCCTTAGCTGCTTAAGGGAATAATGTAGCAGTTTACCAGAAAATCCCTCAGAGTCTCGACCATCCTGGGAAGCGCCCTTTGGGGGCCCTCCTTTAAGGGTAGATATGGGGCTGTCTGTGAAGCCACTAACTTGGTGGATTTTATGGTCCTGTTGCCTCTTCAGGGTAGAAAGACAATTTAGACCGGATTACTAGAATGAGTATTCAAATAAAGGAGGACAGAGGGGAGCAGTAAAGGTTATATGACGTTCACTTTACCATCTGTTTTAGGTGCCTCCTGTGCCTTTAATTTTTCATTAGCCTTTTGCAACAAATTTTTCAGTGAAGCTAGTCTGGCATCTTGAAGCCTTTTGAAGGCTTCTGCGTGCCAGTTAAAATAAGTATCCCCATTCTGTTTGTTTGATTTGGGAGCCCTTACTTTCAAGGGCACTTCTCGGATGATCTCAACTATTGGAACTTTCCTCATAATGGCCGTTGCAATGTCTCCAAGGGCCGGCAGTGTTTGGTAGGACCCTTAGCCGCAAAGGTAGTTCGTTTCTGTCCAGCCGTATTTTGGAGTCCCCATCGTGACAGTTACCAAGCTAAGTTCTCAGAACCCCAAACAACAATCCTGAGTTATTTTTAGTAAGATTTTTGCCATTTTTGCAGATATCTGCAGCTTCCGGAATTATAGTTCTTAGATACAAAACAAGAACGTGGCACACTTAACTCTTTAGAATTTAAAGGTCTCATTTTTTCGGGCTAAGCCTTTGGGTCTCTCAGAGCCAGGTCAGTAACTAAGAGGGATATGCCACGGGGTTGGAGGTTGTGCGGTGTTTTATAGTGTGCCTCATTGCACGGAAATTTTGAGGTTGGCAGCTGACCTAGTGTCACTCTAACTCATTCCATGACCAACTTGTCCTAACACAAGAGTCTCTGTGTTAGGTGGTGAGCATTCTGACAGTTTAAATGCTTGACCCATGCCCACCAATTTTGTGGCTTTTCTTGCTTCTGAAATTCCCATCAACAATAGCCTTTATCTACACAAGACAAACATGCACCTTAACACACCAGCAGTAACCAAGAGATGTCACTGCAGCCCGGCCAAGGCAAAGACCTTACACACCAACAGTTCCCAACATGGAACCAGGGACTGGGCGAAGGACTGAACCAGCAAACCCCACAGAATGGGGAACCACAGCTGTCACCAGCAACTCCCAGCATGGAATCTGGAGGAGGATTCCAAACAGATGGGGAACCGCAGACTAAACCACCAGCAGCTCCCAGCATGGAACTAGTGGTTCCAATCAAATGGGGGACTGGATAGCCAATTAAATTAGATCAGGGGCCCGACGCAAAGAGCAGAGTTCAAAACCGAGGGGAACTTACCCACGGCCCTTGCAGCAGCGGGAAGGATGATGCACTCGAAGTGTTCTTTCCTGTGTCTCGTGTTGTCCTCAGATGTTTCCTTCGGATCCCGTCACCATCACTAAATCTGTTAAGACACAAAATTGAACTGAGTAAATTTAGAATTCTAATTGGCTTTATTCAGTGACTAACGAATTGGGCAGCATCCCATCTAGCAATTAACAGGGAGCTCTGAGGCGTTGCATGAAATGAAGACTTTATTGGCAGAAATGGGGGAGGGACAAAGAAAGAGCAGACTGTTACAGACAAGACCACCTTCCCTTAGGGAAGAAGGGTTCTAGCGGGGGCATTACCTGCCTCGCACTGACCAGAAAGATCCAGACTGACGGCTTAAGATTACATCGCTGGAGAAGGTTGGAAGTGCAAATAGGTTAGGTATTAAGTCTCAGTTTGGCGATGTGGGCTTAACACAAGTGACTCCATCTGGGGACTATTATCTCTTAAAAAAAAAAAAAGGAAAAGATACATCTAACACTTCTTTGGGGTTTTCTTTAGGGAACTAATTTTTCCTTAGAAATGAAAAGTGGACTGTGGTCTGCATTCGTGTGTGTGTCCTTTGAATCCTGAAAGGCCCATCTGTGTTCAGGTAGTTTCAGTAGCCTTACAATTTCACACCTACAAGACGTTTTAGATCATGTGAGCACATCTCCGGGCCTCTCCCCCCAGGCTGAATGTGAGCGAAGGCCCAAAGGCTTTGCAGGCTCCCGAACGTCAGGAGTGAGGATGCTAGTGTTAATTCGTGTATTTACACCACTGCCCTCGACTTTCACACGCCCTGTCTGAACCAGGTGACCCTTCTTTGTCAGCATTACTGTGCAACGTCTCTTTCATGAAAAAGAAAACTGAGTTTCACTTTCCCTTTATAGAACACATGAGGCTTAACTTCCAGGGTGGCCTCACCATGGTCACTCCTCTGCTCATGATTTCAGAGCAGGAGTTGACGCCTGACGCTTCACGTGACTTTCAACAAGTCACTGAACCTTTCTTTGGAACCTTGGTTGTCCCCTTTTAGCCTCGAAAGGGATAACGTTTAAAAAAGAAAATAGCATTTGCGGAGAAGTTTGAATCCTTCATGGAGAAAGTACCATATGAACTGCAAGTTATTATTCTTTGAAATAGAAGAAAAATGACTTCAGCTTGGCAGTTTTTTTTAAAGTGTGTCATTCTGGAATTCCCATAGTTTGAAGGTAAAATCCATCTGAGATCGCCAGAAGGTTTTTCAGGTCAAGCATTCAGAAACTACCTCGTCTGAAGCGTTCAAAAAACACTTTAATCCACAAACCCTCCAGCTGAGTTAGGAGCGCTAGCAACTATCACAATTTTAACGAGGAAAAGAAAACCCACATCCTCAAAACCACTTATCCATGAACTAAGACAAGAATTAACTTTTTGTGTGTCCCCATTTGTAAGTAACGGAGAAGTGTCTCTTCTCTTTACAGGACCCTGGCAGTTTTCTGATACGAAGATTGCTTGAAAATTGTTATTTCACAAATAGCACATCACTTTGATGTGCTTCAGATGTCCTTTCTGTGAAACTAAAGTATGATTCAGCAGATGTCAGATTCACAGTAAACGTACCAAAAAGAGTCAATTTACAGTAGACGCGTGGTAAATTCCTGTTGTACTCAAAAAGCTTGCCTTACACACACACCCCTCACAAGACCCTGGTGATAATAGGCAATCAGTGAACCCATGCAGGAATCCTGTGACTACACGTGTTACCTGCTGCGTCTGAGATGCCGTGCCCTTTCTGCACACCTGCTTTTAAGCTCGCAGATATTTTCTCACCTTTATGTGATCTGTTTCTTCAAGGCTCGTGTGCCCACCCTGTTCGTCTGTTCCTCCATCAGCTGTTCTCCCAAAGCCGCAGAACACCAGCTTCCCTTGAAACACGGCCATTTTGCATCTCCTTCAAGGGTGTCCTGGAAAGGAACCTCTCTTGTCTGCGAAGCTACTCTCGCCCTCCTTTGAAGGGTCAAAGAGGATCTACCCCCTAAATATCTTTCAGATTCACCAGATCCTACTTAGTGACTGTTATCTTTCACCTCCTCAGGCTTCTCAGCTGACAAGACCTAGAAAGGTGGTTTCGTTCCTGTGGTTTGCCCTTCCCTGTGACCGCTTTCAGATGCATTTATTTGGTTTCTCCATTTAAATAGTATTTTCCCTTGATATCAAGAAGCATGTTTTCTCTCTTTTTAAAAAAATGATCCCACAGCATTCTAGACAATGTTCTTGGGGTAGGGAGCTGTAGGGGAAGAAAACTAAAAAGAAATGGTCTTCTGGTAAATTACATTGGCTGACTGGGGCACGTCTGCCAGCATCCTCAGGTTCCAGAAAGGCTGGCCGAGAGGAGAGGACGTCCACCCTTGGTGTCCACTCTTCCACCCCTCTGTGCCCTTCAAGTCCATTATCTCCCCCTCGACCCAAGTCCCCTTGATCTTGTGCCCCTAGCAGCCTGTGGACTCTCTACCTTGACCTCAAAATCATTCTTATCCACCTCTCATCTCTCCATATTAAAACTCAGGTCACTTATGTGTCCTTTTCTCAGCTGACAGTCTTAGAGAAAATACACGATCAATAGCGAACGGCAGCCTAATACGCGTCATTCCCAGCGTTCTTACAACAGGGCACCTGGAGGTGCATCCCCCTGTTCAACCAAAGACCACGTGCGTTGGCGGGGACACGGCACACACCTCAAGGAAAGGAAAAATGCAGGACTCTGCAAACAGGCAGTAGTTGACACTGTGGGAATACGTGAGAGTTGGGATAAACCCACGGAAGTGGTTCAAGGACCAAACCAAAGCACAGCCCCCTCGTAAGGAGGGTGGGGGGAGAAGAGGGAAAGTGACAGCGCAGATCCCTTAGGGAGGTGAGGGGGGGACCAGGGGAGTGGGGTCACTGGAAGCCAGGAGAGAGAAGGATGTCAGGGAAGAGGGGCCCATGGGGTCAGGCTGGTGAGGAGCCCACCTGTTGACTGTCATTTAGGGGGAACAGAAGGAAGCATCCCACTGGGAGGCTGAGGACATATGTCAGGTGACGGGGGGTAGCTGGCGGGCGGGTGAACTTGGCGGTTACACGGCAGTCTTTCAGAAAGTGTGTTTCCGAAGGTGGAAGCTTGTTATGATCACAGGGTTCAAGGGTTATGAGTAATAGAGAATGCTCCCGAAAGGGAGGAATTTGTGGTGGAAGATTCTGGAAGAGGAAGGGGTTAGGATACAGCAAACACAAGGAGAGGGGTCACTTCTGAGAGAGGACGTGTGAGGGAGAGGCGGGGGAGAGAGACTAAGAAGAGGAGGAAATCCGGGTGGGCTCACCATGGTGGTGATCACCACAATAAATAAAGTAGGAAGTGTCTCCAGGCTGGAAGTGAGAGGGACAGGAACGGGACCATGGAGACAGAAGAAAGGGCTTGACACGTCAGCAGTAGGGGCTCCAGTAAAGGCTGCGTAACACACAGAAGCACAAATTGCGAGTGACCATCTAAGAGCCAGAGTTTGGAGACAAAGTACGTGATGCAAATTTCCCAGGGACAGAAAACTGGCAAAGTGAAAACAACCTTCAACACAAGTTGAAATAAAACTTACTGTGTAACTTCTACCACCATTTTATAATGATTTGTATTTATCCAGAATGTGAATGAGCTCTTAAATCCTACGTGTTTAATAGGTTAAAAGAAATAAGCAAATTCTCCAAGAAACTATGAAAAAAAATATTTCTAGAAGAGCAGTTACAAATATTTTAAGTGGACACTATCGACCAAAATAAAGATGTTTTTAGAAGTCAGATTTTTCAGATTTTAAATAGAACTGCAGTGCTACCTTCTTTGTGTCATTTCTACCTTGACAGGGTGAATAAACATTGGAATTTAGTAGAACTTAATAGTCTCCATCTTCTTCAGCCATTATCTTATTAATTTTTTATGAACTCCACATGAGGAAGACTCTAAAGAAGGTTTTTTTCTGGTACATTTGTTGTATTTTAATGCATTGGCTGGTCTATAGCTACTAGCGTTTTTTTGTTTTTTTTTTTAATAGACTATTTTTTAGAGCAGATTTAGGTTCACAGAAAAACTGGAAAGAACAGAGACTTCTCATGCATCGCCTTCCTCTCTCCACACCTCGCACATTCCCCTATTTTAAACACTTTATTTATTTTTGGCCGCACAGTGCAGCTTGTGGGAGCCTAGTTCCCAGACCAGGGATTAAACCCTGGCCCTCGGCAGTGAGAGCACGGAGTCCTAACCGCTGGACCACCAGGGAATCCCCATTAACATCTTGCTTTAGTGTGTTTGTTATAACTGATGCATCATATTTATATATTATTATTACCTAAAGTCCATAGTTTATATTAGGGGTTTTGTATTGAACATGCTATGGGTTTTGACAAATGTCTGAACATGCATCCACCATAACAGCATCATACAGAACAGTTTCACTGTCCTAAAAATCCTCTGTGCTCTACCTATTCATCCCTCCCACCCCCTACCCCCGCCCGTGGCAACCACTGATTTTTTTCTGTCTCCATAGCTTGGCCTTTTCCATGTCATATAGTTAAAAATCACACAGTATATATAGCCTTCTCATTGGCTTCTTTCACTAAGCGACACGCACTTGGGATTCCTCCATGTCTTTTCATGGCTTAATAGTTCGTTTTTTTATTACTGAATAGCATTCCGTTGTCTGGATGTACTATAATTTATCCCTCACCTATTGAGAGACATCTTGTTTGCTTACAGCTACTAATCTGACTTGTTATACTCTTTGTTTTTTTTCTATTGTAATGACAGACTATATGAAATTTTTAAGAGCAGGAAGGGGTTGTAGAGGTTATCACATCAGATACTCTCATTCTGCAGCTAAGGAAACTGAGATCCAATCATGATCAGCCTAGCTGATCACAATCTAGTCTCTTTTCTAGATCATACTGTCAATCCAAAACTTAGTAAAGTTGAGATTTCAAGGTACCTAGACACCAAATCCAACTCATTTAATTGGACAGTTATCTACTGCATGTCCTCAACCTTAGAACCAAGCATCTCCCCCATGGAGCCAGGGACCATGGCCCCTCATCCCTCATTCCATCTCTAGGACCCCAGAATTCCATGCCCCAATAGCTCAAAACGTGTGCATTTCCCTGTTGTGGAGGCTAGGGGCTGGAGGGGGTAGGATGCCTTCCCCATTCAGCAACTTCACTAGTACAAGATTTGGAAGAATTCTAAATTCATCACATGCCTTTTTGGTCATTATGAAGGTATATTTCTCAAGAGATATAGAGAGAACATATTGGAATATAGAACATATTTAACTTGTTCTAACAAAATAATAATACACATAATAAAGGTTACTATGTATGGAGTTCTTACTCTATGTCAGGCGCAGGGCTAAATACTTGACATGGATTATTTCCTTTAATTTTAGATCTGGACCAGCTCCCCTTCATTCTTCAGGGCACACCTTCCCGCACTTTCCACTGGCTAAAATAGGATATACCCCGAAGCTGAGTTGACATGTACTCTCCGGTTGCCATACTGTTATATCAATAACTGGCATCTTGGATGTTACAGCATTTATTACATATGCTTAACATATGGTACTCTGAAAAGGATACTGGTATACTTGGATATTTTTAATAAATATTGGTATTCTAATTTTATTTCCTCAGACATGCAAATCTTCTCGCATAAAATGTATTAATTTACTAGCCTTGGGGGAAAAACCTGAAAAAATGACTATAATTATTCTTTTTCTCCGTTTCTTATTTTTTCTGGAGAGGGACTCTATATTCCTGACCTCATGTGCATGATATTTACTATGTTCTC
This sequence comes from Lagenorhynchus albirostris, assembly GCF_949774975.1. NCBI lineage: Eukaryota > Metazoa > Chordata > Mammalia > Artiodactyla > Delphinidae > Lagenorhynchus > Lagenorhynchus albirostris. Next base: position 167,818,280 of record NC_083095.1, on the reverse strand, counting down.
CATGTATTTTCAAAATTAATTGTTACAGGTTTGATAAAATGATAGCATCTTTAATGCTACAAAGTTCTCACTTGTCCAGTAATGTATGCACACTTGGCAACAGTTCCCTTAGTGGTTCAGTACTTGACTAGCTATACTGAACAGTCATCGTTACTAAATAATTTTCCATGTTCTTTATTTTCATTCTCTCATTAAAAGCAAATGTAATCATATACTAAGGAGAAATCAGGGTAGAAGCTACATCATATTAGAGTAACTGAGTCCCCTTTACATTTCCCCTTTACTAGAATATCCATTCACAAAATGTCCTCCTAAAGAATGATCTCATGTTTTAAATACTGATATATTTTGACAGCCCTAGGGCTTTTAATTTCTCTAGGACATTCATATATGCAAACACAGCCCTGTGAGAATCACACCACTGATTTTGTTAAATCTATCACTTTAATCTTGTATTAATCATCTTTCATATTGTAAATGTAAAATTTTACTTTAATGATGCTTCCATTTTTAGATTTTTGTTATTCTTTTTAAGAAGAATTATTCTATTTGTATTCTGGTGATTAAAAGTGATTTTGAAAGTATTTTATCACATGACTCTACTCCCCTGTACCTGGTCATGCTTGCTTCATAATACTTAAGCCTGCCAGTTTCAATTTCGGTGAACTAAAAAAGATAGCATCTTACTTTACATCAGACACTGAATCGACATTTCCATGCCAGATAGCAAACCCCCATGGCAGATGTTGAGAATCTACACCATACAAACATCCAGTGATAGAAAACTCACTCACTTATAAATTCTTAAGGAAAATTCTTTCACATTTTCCCTAATTATAAAAGTAATTACACCAAAACATACTTTAAAAATTGGAAAATACACAAAAGCATTATAAGAAGAAAAGGGTCGTTTCTAGTTATATCATTCAAGGCACCCACAGGTAGGATTTTTGAGTATTTCATCTTTCTTGTGTATATTTTTTCTCTTTGTCGTAGTGATAATTTAGTAACTGTAAAATCTTCAGCAGAGTAGGGTCATTTTCACATCAAAACCGTATTCCTTAAAACTTGCCTTTTATGTTAAAACCTAGTCTGTTCCAGGGACCCCTCTGTGTTTGGGAATATATGTTTCTCAACATGCATTGTGTGTGTATTGTATACAATAACTGTGGTCATAAATATAATAACAGATGATGTTTATAAAGCATTTACTATGTGCCAGTCCCTGTTCTAGGCACGTTGTGTATTTTAGCTCATTTAACCTTCATAGCAACCTTCTGAAGTAGAGACTATTATTATCCCCATTTTACAGACAGGGAAATCGAGGTGGCCCCTACAGGGGCCAAAGGCACCACAGGTGTCAGGCAAGGGAGCCAGGATTCACCCTTGGGCAGTTTGGTAGCAAAGTCCATCAGCCTAACAGCTCTATTGCCTCTTAGTAGAGACCCGATCGTATCAGGGAAAACAATTTTAAAATTCGTGACATGGATCATTGTTTGTACTTCCGTTATGGAAGAAAATAATTTGCTAGTTAATGCAAGATGACCCCATGGGACGGTTAAACCAGAAAATACCAACTGAGCCCAAGTTCCCCGTGCAGGTACAAACCTCTAGAAACTCAGGCACGTTATTTCTGACAGGTACTAATGAATCTATCCAAGGCAGTGAGTTTTACTAATTAGACTTACAGTAGAAATATAAACAGGCCGTAATGAATGAGTTTGCTGGTCTGCAGAGAGCCTTTCCTCCCTCCTTCCTTCACACACATACACATGCAACGCTTAGATATCGAAAGTATACGTGTGATTATCTGTTCGTTTTTTTGTTTTTTGATGGCTTTTAGTTTCTGCTGTATAACAGAGTGAACCAGCTATATGCATACATATATCCCCATATCTCCTCCCTCTTGCGTCTCCCTCCCACCCTCTCTATCCCACCCCTCTAGGTGGTCACAAAGCACCGAGCTGATCTCCCTGCGCTATGTGGCTGCTTCCCACTAGCTATCTATTCTACATTTGGTAGTAAATACATGTCCATGCCACTCTCTCACTTTGTCCCAGCTTACCCTTCCCCCTCCCCGTGTCCTCAAGTCTGATGGCTTATTCTTTATGAAAAAGGAAATAAACCTGTTTTCTAGGGTGTTTTAGCTTATAGCTCACTAAACAAGGAAGGAATAGATCAAGTACTCCACATTTGGAATGGCTCCAGCCTTCTAAATGACAAGCATACCTAAGACATTGAGTGTCAATGACCACAGGCTGTGTGCATGTAGCAGGCGGTTTGGGTGAGCCCGTGTCCAGGTGCCCTGCAGGAGTGCCATCCGGGTGCAGGCTCCATCCCCACGTGGGGCCCTGGCTGGTTCTGTAAGCTCCTGGCTTGGGCAGCCTGGACCCCAGCTCTGTGCTCTTGCTCTACACAGGAAGCCCCTGTAATGCATCCCCACCACAGAGCTGTGGACGTCAAGAATGCAGCTCTCCCAATTCGCAATTCCAAACTAAACCTTTGCTTGGCGGGGAACAATAAGTAGAAGTAAAGATGTAAACCTCCTTGGAGGTAGTCGTCAATCTGAAGGAGACTCACCTCCAGTCTGACACTAGTGCAGACTCAGGACATCGGTAGTGTCAGTAACAAGAGTGGGATCCACAAAGGTAGAGATTCAAAGGCAATATCTTGGTTGAATTTAGACCATAATGATTTAAAGGATTTGGCCTTGAAAACCACTGAGATTAGTACATGTCTGTCATCTGAAAGATGATTTTTTTTTCCAGCTCTTAGATGGGCAAACTAAGTATTTGTATTTCTGTATATAGCTTTTACCTGCTTCCTCCTTTTTACCAGTATAAATCGCTTTCATGGCTAAATTTGATATAGAGATTTTACAAAGAAGATGAATACAAAGCAATTTAGATGTTAGAGGCCCCCTAAAGTGGTCTGTCATATTTTTGTAAGTACATAGGAGAATAAAATATACCGTTCTATCAGCCAAGTGATGCAAGATATTTGTAGACGCTTAGGGAAATACAGTACTTTGTACACAAACACACAGAATCCTTTGCTATTTTCAATTTTTGAAAGTACTCAGTATATATTTAAATGACTTTGCAAGAATAAATACCTCTTTTAAAGGCAAAAAAAAAAAAAAAAGAGCCACAGAGCTTTGAATACCCATCTATCTCCAGAATGTCAGCATTGATTATATCCTTCGGTTACCAGAAAATCACAGCGAAGCAATAACTAACCCTGACTCTCTTGTTTTTATGAAGCTGGCATACAGAACGGCATGTATGCCATAGGTATATTTGCAAACTGGAGAGCTGAGAGATAAATCAGCGTTGTTGGATGATGTATCAAATGCTTGCTTGTTAGCGAGAGGTTCTTCAGCACTATTCAGTGAATCACTTCTTCCAGTGGCTGTCATCATTGTACTGTCAAACCCCAAGTAAAACTGACTGCATGGACAGGATGGAAATAAGCTCAGTGTCTTATTGTTTCATTCAAAAGAACCTTAGCCGTTTCCCTGCAGGAGGGAACACCCTGAGTAAGGCAACCTTCCTCTTTTAAAATTCACTTTTCACAGAGCTACTTGACAAAATGCTATGATTTTGCCGCCCAAGTAGGCCGAGTGAAAAACTCACCAAGTGCTTGGACTGGGAGGGTAAATCCTGGAGGTTATTGAGTTTTAATCCTTTGTTTGGACTCTTTTCCGAAATCAGAAATAATACACACTCCTCTCTGAGCAGGGGCGCTCGAGATCTTTCTTAGAGCAAGAAACACACGATTCAGAAACAATACAAAGACCAATCAGAAACAATACAAAGACCAATCAAAAAGTGATTCACCTGACACTCTGGTCTACACAACAGCGCTAACCCATTCTGCTTTTCAGCCCTCGGTGCATGGCGGGATTAATTTAGACATTAAAGAATTCAGGACCGTGACACACAGAGGTATTTGCCCCCAACTAGCCAAACTCTATTAGCATAATCAGGAGACGAATGAGACGGGAGGAAGCCCTCTGACCTCTATTTCGTGAACTTCTTTGGGGCATCATGATAGGTCATAATGAACCCAGCCATAATACTGACCTCCGTGGAAGAAGATTCAGAGAGCAGGCTCATCTCTATACCTTTCAGTTTACTTCCAATACACACTGTTTCTGAACAAATATTTCTCTTATGAATTTTACAGCATAACACCTTCTTACCAACATGTGTTTTATCATCTGGGAAGCACTACATAGGTCTTGTCATGTGCTCAATAACCAAAGTTTGTGGATTTCATATTTTCCTCCAAGAAAAAGGAAGAGAAATTAAGGTGAAAATCAGGGCATCTTTAGGCTAGAAAAGAGGAATTCGGTCTCACCAATACTTCTCATTTTTCAGAGATTGAGACTGAGGCCCAGGGATGGTATGACTTACCTGATCACACAGCTAGTTAGAGACACACAGAGATGAGAATTTCCTCTCTGCAGATGCTGTGCCAGGAGCTGTTGACAAATCCTAAGTCCAGGGCAGTTTTGGACCATCCCATCCCCACCCTACCCACCCCCCACCAGCATCACAACTTCAACTCTCACTCCACCCAGAAGAATCATTTGCATCAGTTAACGTATCACCGGCATTAAGAAGAGGGTCTTTGCTGGAATAACACGTGTCACAAGCCCACATTCCCCTCGCTTTGCCTACTTTGCATTTTCTCCCAGCTCTGACTGGAACAGAAAGATAGCGCTGGAGGAGATTTAACTTGTTGGAGGAGATCTAACTCCCTGTTTTCCTCCTTCTTTCAAGATCCACAGGACTGTGCGGTTCCTTTCTCTGAGAAGTATCTGCTGGGTGTTTTGTTTTTCTGACGTTGTGCAAATGAAAATTAAGAAATGTGGAAATACGATAATATACAGTGATGATCAGAACAATTTCTTGAAGAGACCGTCTTTGCTCCATTGTATTGCATTTTCTCCTCTGTCAACGATCAGTTGACTATATTTACATGGGTCTGTTTCTAGATTTTTCTGTTCCATTGATCTGTTGGTCTGGTCTTTCACCGATACCACTATCTTGATTACTGTAGTTTTATTAAGTCTTGAAGTCGGGTAAGGTCAGTCCTCCAGTTTTGTTCTTCTTCAACATGTTGTTGGCTATCCTGGATCTTCTGCCTCTCCTCCGTGTAACCTTTAGAGTCAGTTTTGTCGATACCCACCAGGTAACTCACTGGGATTTTGACTGGGATTGTAGAGAATCTGTAGGTCAAGTTCGGAAGCACTGACATCTTGGCAATACTGTCTTCCTATTTATGAACGTGGAATCTCTCTCCATTTGTTTAGTTCTTGTGATCTGTTTTTTTGACTGGCTTTTAAATTGTTTACTGTGACAACAGCTACCAGTTCTGAAGTGCAGGCTGAGTGCCAACGCTGAGCTAGCTTTCTACATAGGTCATCTCATTTACCACTCACGACGCCCCTGTGAAGTAGGAATATTACTTCTTCCATTTTGCAGATGAAAAATATGAGGCTTAGGAGAGGTTAAGTAACTTCAAGGTCACAAATAGAGGAAATCTGAACTCGGGTCCGAGTAAGGGCAAAGCCCATTATCCTAACAGTTGCCTTGAGTCCCGTCTGTCCCAACTGTCTCCACGCCAACTGAGCAGATTACTAATTCTGTGGTTCACGGGGACTCTCAAAATCAGGGTGCTCCAAGGGTCATAAATATACGTATTGAGGAACTCTTGTCTCACACCATGGAGGAGCTCAGGCTCCCTGGAATCAGCCACCTCTGATACTTCGACCACGGTCCGAAGACCACTCAGCCTTGCTTTTGACAGCTGCCGTCCAGGGGCAGCGGCTCTAACAACATGCATGGCGTCCTGTTAGGAGCAGCACAGCTTATAAGCCGTGACTTGCAACGGGTGAGGTCAGGACTGGAGGGAAGTAAGCCCAGACTTGACTGTGAGCTCCCTGAAGGCAGGGCTGTCTCCATCTTGGGTGGATGAGGCACGCGTGAGCACACCCACTCTCGCTCTGGCCATACCCGAAGAATACATTCAGAACTACTTACTGAGTGTTGAACGAGTGAACGCTTTCAAGCCCTGCCCCTGTAGTCAGAGCCCCCGGTTTGTACTTTTTACCATCCTACACACTGTCAATTTCCGTAGGTATACAGCCAGCATCCATTAAGTGCCGAAGACCATCCCACCGTCGGGTGGTCAAGTCCGGGTGGACCCTCCCTCGTGCTGTGCCCCATCTGCTGCGTGCTAGCATCCAGGCATCCAAGCAAACATCCCACATACTCCTCCTGGATTCCCCAGGTTTCTTGGGGTTCAGAAATGCTATACAGATCCGCTAAATCGTCTTGCCAGCCTTTTTATAAGGGACTTCAAGGCAGAATCGGTTCCTCTGAAATAATGAAATCCATTTAAAAAGTAATCCTTGTTTTCTTATTTTAAAGAAGCTCACGGTTGGGATGGTTGTGTCTTTCCGCAGGAAAACCTCTTTTTTGTGATGGAGTATCTCAACGGAGGAGACTTAATGTACCACATCCAGAGCTGCCACAAGTTCGATCTTTGCAGAGCCACGTAAGAGCCCTTGTAGGGTTTGGGGGTTCCCACTGGTCTTGTCAGGGACTGGGGTCCACTGTGCCCGCACCGTGCTTTTCCCCACGTGGCACTTTTCCTGTTTCTCACTCAGCGGGCCTAAACCCCAGGGTGAGGTGACCCCAGGAACACATCCAATGAGGCAACTGTTTTCCCAGCTTGCGAAACTTAAACTCAAGTCGCTTTTATTTCACTTCTCTGCCGCGAGATCAACTGCTTAGTTTCTTAAGGAGCCGCCCCACGTCATCAGGCTTCTAAATCATCCGAGCCCAGAAGCAATATTTGCCCCTTGAATGGAAGTCAAATGGAGCACAGAGGGGCGAGGCGGTCACTGGGTGGGGCTTCACGGAGGCGTCTCAAGGGAAGCTCAGTGTGAAGGCATCAGTCAGCCAGCTCTGGGGGCAGGAGAAGCAGGAAACAGGAAGAGACATTTGCTCTCTCTCGAGAATACGTTCTCCTTCTTTGGCATCAGGCCACTCCAGGCGCCGGTGAAATTGAGCAGGGTGGGTTTACTAGGTGGGACTGCAGCTGAGTCCCACAGAAGCCCCGCGCCCTTCCTCCCTCAGGCCCTCTTTCCTGAGTCATCAAACCACTGAGACGGTCAAACACAAGAGAACTGTGCCCCTGGCTCCACTGAAAAGGGGGGGTGCACACTAGCCTTGCTTGCTGTACGCTCAGTAATCTCACTCACCCCTAGTGAACACTCGGGGGGGTTCAGGTCGAGCTGCGTTGAGAGAGAGACTTTTCCACGAGCTCCTACAGAAACCCCAGCTGAAGCGGCTGTTTTGTCGAATCCAGTGGGTAGCGCGCCACCGATCTCGTTGCTTCCAGGAACCGTCGGCCAAGTGCCCGGAGATAATTTTATGAGATTCCTGCAGCCCAGAAAGCATCGGGTATTTTTCTGCTAGAAAGGATTCTCGGGGTCCCTTCCAGGTGTGTAAGGCACGAAAGCCATCGCAGACACATGCTATCTGTCTGTCCTCACTGCCTCCCAGGAAGGGGTTTCTGCGTTCTTCTCCAAGATCCAGCAGACCTCACTTGCGGGAAGTTCTCCCTTATCTCTAACTTTAATCCTCCTGTAAACTCACCTCCTTTGAGTCTGTCATCTTTGAAGGTGGAGAGCAAGGTATCACCTCCCAGCGTCTGATACAGGCGTATCTCGTTTGATCGCACTTCACTTTATCGTGCTTTGCAGATACTTGGTTTTTTTTTTATAAAGGAAGGTTTGTGGCAGCTCTGCGTTGCCAGATGACGGTTAGCATCTTTTAGCCATATTTTTTTAACTGAAGTATAGTTCACAAGTATTTAATTAAGATATGTACGCTTTTTTTAGACATAATACTATTGCGTGCTTCATAGGCGACACTGTAGTGTCAACATAATTTTATATGCACTGGGAAACCAAAAAAACTCGTGTGACTCTCTGTACTGCGGTGGTCTGGAACCGAAGCCGTGAGATCCCTGAGGTCTGCCTGTGTGCGTTTCTCCTCCTCTCAGGCTATGTGGAATGACCTGCAGACAGGTCTGAAGGGTCCAAGTAGATTTTAAAAGAAAAGGGAAAATTATTTCCCTATTGTTACATTGAGTGTTTTTGAATGTTCTATTAGCAAAAAAAAAAAAAAATGACAGTTTGAACCTTATAGTTTACAATATAAGAATAAGCCCTAGATGCGGGTAGGGCTAAATATACCGGCTCCATTTCATTCTCTCAGGTCTGAGACTGGATGTGTAGAATGGACGATATCTTCCTTTTGTTGTGATTAAACAAACTTCCATGCGCACGTTTAGCAGAGCGCTGCACACTCACTCTATAGAAAGGGGAACTTTTTTTCCTAGTAAACATTCACGTTGAGCCTTGATTTTCCTTCCCTCAGGTTCTATGCTGCCGAAATCATTCTCGGTCTGCAGTTCCTTCATTCCAAAGGAATAGTCTACAGGTAAATTTTACTCTTTGGAAACAAGTACTGGGATAACTGGATTTCCTGGTCCAGGTGATTTCATCACTGTGCTTGAGGGACATGAAGTGGTCAGTGTGCTTCTGTGGCAGAAAGTTCCACACCCGGGCTTCCTGCCCAGAGTGACAGCACGGATGGTGATTTACCAACCAAGTAAGAAATTCCGCTCTCAAAAGCAATAAGGGGGGCTTCCCTGGTGGCGCAGTGGTTGAGAGTCCACCTGCCAATGCAGGGGACACGGGTTCGTGCCCCGGTCCGGGAAGATCCCGCACGCCGCGGAGCGGCTGGGCCCGTGAGCCATGGCCGCTGAGCCTGCGCGTCCGGAGCCTGTGCTCCACGACGGGAGAGGCCACAACAGTGAGAGGCCCGCATACCACAAAAAAAAAAAAAAAAAAAAAAAAAAAAAGCAATAAGGCTCTGATCTCATTTTGTTCTCCGTCTCTCCTACCTTTTGTCTCATTTCCTTCCGTTACTTTCTCTTTGGCCTCTTGTTGTTGCTTTCTTTCTTCTGTCTTTTGTGTCTCTCCTTCTTGCCTGTATTTGCACATTGAATGTCCTCCTTTTGGGTGAGGGAGAAGGGGAGGCCTTCCTTGAACAAACACACCTGCGAAAACCTACAAGCCTACACCTTGTCTGCATGCCCAGGATGCCATGTGTGCCCTCTTTCTTGAGTGGATGTCTGTGCAGAATCTATTGGACACCATCATTTCACATCCTTCTTGGATGAAAGCTAATGCACTTCAGTCTCCTTCCTTCTCTCAAAGCACAGTTGACACTTATCATACAGATCTTCAAAGGCTTAGTTGTCTCGTTTCCCGCAGATTGGGCGGGATGGGGGGGTATATTGAAGAAAACAAATAAAAAAGGAAGGAAGGAGCCGGACAGGATGCTGACTGAGGAGCTGGAGGCCTACACAGTGACCACTGGTGACAAGGGAAGCTGAGAACCGACATAAAGGGAAGATGCAGGACAACCTCAAGGCCCCGAGACAGTGGGATCACGTGCTTTTCTGCAGCAGATGCTCACAGGAATGACCGGAGTCATCAGTACAGGCTAAGTGATGTTCCACACAGATTGCTGAAGATGGCAAACTGTGTATAATACAGTCCAGAAGCATTTCGTCTGCAATGGCCAGTACTGGGCTTTGGTGCTTACAGAATAGGCTGAAAATTCACTTAGGGAAACCTCTCCGTTTCCAGAGGGTCCAGCCAAGTGAGGGCTGCCCCATTTAGAGCCCAGAACTAAAGACGTAGGGGAGGTTTGGGAGCTCATTTTTCTTAAGCCGTCTCTTTGGCATCCTTTGGATATACTTTTGTATTTGGGAGAGCAGGGGCTATCTCCAAAACAATAGATTTAAAATCTGTTTTATACCTTTCTTTAATCTTCAGGAAAGTGAGAAATACCAGAACACTGAAAACCCTGATCAGATTCCGTGGTTGTTTTCCTCTTTATATCTGTAATGCCTGCAATATCCGTAAGATATACCTATACTGAGACACTAAGTAGATTGTGTGGGATGGATGGATAGGAAAGAGGGAGGAAAAGTTAGGAAGACTGGAGAGAAGAGAGATCTTAGGGCTGAAAGGGACCTCATGCAACCAAACCCCACATGCCCCAGTATAGTCTCTTTCTCCACATCACGATGTTTCTATTATTTCATCTTGTAAATTATTGACACGCAGGACAAAGACCAATGAGGGTCCATAAGTGTCTTTAATATCATAAATTGTACCCATTTTAGAGCTCTTACTACATCCATGAGAAATATTTTCTAAGGCTTCTTATGCACCACAAGGAAAGAATCCTGGGTTTATTTAGCAGTGTACTCACTGAGGCTGTAGGAGATCCTTGAAAGACATGGAATAATTAAAACTGGGGGAGGTCATCCGGCAGGTACACTGACACCGAGACTGGCCTTAAGAAATTATTCAACTGCCCATTGTAACTTTACTGGCCTAAACTTTTCATTGGCCACGAATTAACAAGGGGATTCTATTAGTTTCCTTTTTCTGACCACTCATGATCATCATATTAGTTTTGAAGGGTTGCCGTAAGAAATTAGCACAAACCTGATGGCTTAAGCCAATGGAATTTATTCCCTCAGAGCTCTGGAGTCCAGAGGTCCAAAATCAAGGTGTCAGCAGGGCCACGCTCCCTCTGCAGGTTCTAGGGGAGGATCCTTCCTTGCCCCCTCCAGTTTTTGGTGGCCCCACGTGCTCCTGGGCTTGGGGTCACTCCAGTCTCTGCCTCAGTTTTCACAGGGCCTCCTTTTCTCCCTGTGTCTTCCCTGTAGGTCTCTTACAAGTCCACTTGACATTGGATTTAGGGATCACCCAGATAATCCCAGATGATCTAATTTCAAGATCCTTAACTTGATTACATCTACAAATACCCTTTTTCCAAATACGGTCTCACTCGCAAGATTCCAGGGACTAGGACATACATTATCTTTTTATTGGGGGGGGGAGCCCACTAAACCCACGACAACTGGTAACGAAGACGGACCAGCCGCTAAACACACAGCCTTGGTTAAGCATTGTGGTGGATGCAAAAGCTATAGAAGTGCCAACCTCTGGATCCATAATTAAGCCACTTTCTGGATTTTTATTTTGGGTTTTTTTGGAGGTAAAATATAAGTACATGAAAAGACACAAACAGCATACTCTAAAAAAAGTCTAAGTGAATGAGATTCTAATTAAAAGTAAGTGTCGGGACTTCCCTGGTGGCACCATGGTTAATAATCCGTCTGCCAGTGCAGGGGACACGGGTTCGAGCCCTGGTCCGGGAAGATCCCACATGCCACGGAGCAACTTAGCCTGTGTGCTGCAACTACTGAGCCTGCGCTCTAGAGCCCGCGAGCCACAACTACTGAAGCCAACACGCCTAGAGCCCATGCTCCGCAACAAGAGAAGCCACCACAATGAGAAGCCCGCACACCACAACGAAGAACAGCCCCCGCTCACCGCAGCTAGAGAAAACTCACAGGCAGCAATGAAGACCCAACACAGCCAAACATAAATAAATAAAATAAATAAGTTTATTTAAAAAATAAAAGTAACTGCCAAAGGGAAGAATAATGAAGGTATCATCAGAAATGGGTGAGGGTGTGCCAACAAAAAGTTCCTATCAGAAAGAGGGAGAAAGGCTTTATAAATGGACGAAGTGACTCTAGAAAAGGCACAGAGATAGGAGTAAGGAGGTCGAGTGGAGGAATGTTAAACAAATTGTGTCCAGCTTTTCTGGAAAGGCCGTTGTTGGCAGTCGCAAGAATTGAGGCCAAGAGATGTAGAGAAGCAGGTGGCAACATCAATCATCTACCATTACTGGTGGCATCGTAAAAGCAGTGGCATCTTAAAAGATGCCTCAGCCCTGGCTTAGGTTAAACGTAAAACCAAGGAGCTGGAAAATACGCAGACGTAGAAGCAGCAGAATCTAGAGTCTCAAGTCTTAGAACTCTTAGAACTGAAAGGGACCTTAAGATGATCTTTGATCGATGACACTGGACCCAACGCCTATATTTGAAACCACTTACAAATGCCTTCACGTGGATGACCTCACTGGATGCTCGCAAGTCCTGTGGGATAAGCAAGGCAGGCATCGCTGGACCCATTTTATGGATGAGTCATTAAAGGATCAGAGAGGAGACATGGCTCGGCTGAGCTACTTAGTAGCAAAACTTGGATTTGGAAGCTCTTTCTTCTGGCTCCCACTTTGCCTCTTCCAAATGGAGAAGCTTTGCTTATGTTGACAACACAATGGAAAGAAAGGCTTCCACTGAATTCTCGGTTGTACGTGATGCCCTGATATGCAGCCCTTTGGGCAGACGGGTGCTTCCATCTGAAGGCCCTTTCTGGGTCCTGGTGTCCTGTGAGGTCCCTGTGAACACTCTGGCCTTTGGGTCCTCTGGCTTCTCCAGCTCGTCTCCCTCTGCCTTCACCCCTTCCTGCCCTCAGGGTGTCTGGCTCTGCATGGCAGGCCTTCTAGACCTTTCCCCTTCTGACTTAGATCTCTCAAAGCTTCAATGACCTCCTCTCTCCCAGCCCTGTAGACACCCTGCCCACTTTAGAGGGTGGATTGAAAATTGAACATGAAACTTTCCTAGCTTGAGGCCTAGAGAACATTCATTTTTAGAAGTGACTAAAATGTACCCTTGCAATCACAGAAGACTCTAGGTATCTCAGCAAGACCAGTTCAATGCGAAAGACCGGGTGAGCTTGGTTTAAGGGGATGTAAAAGAGGGTAAAGCCTGGCTTTGCTGGGATAGATTGTATAATTTTAAGAGCCTTTGTTTTCCATTAGATAAATACGAATAAAAATAGTGATTCCAGATCAAAGGGCTATTGTGAGAATCAAATGATAAAATGCATGTGAAAGAAATTCCAATATTAGATATTATGTTCATTATCCTTCTGAGCTATGTACAGTACTGCAGCTGGATATCTGGCTCCCTAGTGATGACCCTAAAACCATCCTTCAGCCAGATTTCTAGGAACGTACATATGTGGCTGTGAATGATGCAAATATGTTTCATATAGAAGAAACTCAAAATGATATCACTATCGCATAGAGTGTGGATTAGGAAATGAGCTTGCAGTTTTAGCCTAAGGAGTTAAATATGACCTATAATTGGACTTATTGGAATATAATCCATAAGTCACAATGAAAGTGGATTTAATTAAAATGAAGGAACAAGGCAGAAGGCCTGCCTACGGAGAAGACTTAGACATATTGGAAGTTTTCAGTCCTAATAATGAAAGTGCGACAGCATTTGAATTAGGATGGGAGAAACAGAACCGAAACTGATCTGAATGTGGGACACACATACATGTATCCTGGAGGTATCCACGCACCTGGTCAGACAGAAACCATCGATGCATTAGTGACAGAGGTCAGCAATGCAAGAGGTCAGCTCTGGGGAACACCTGCTAGCAGCATTTCTGCACCAAAACAGAACTGCATCCCATGCTCACCTCCTCTGGCTAATTTACTCACAGAAGGTGAGAAAGCAACAAAAAGGAACCATTACTTGGGACTTAGTTGTAGCTGATACTCGCTGGTGGTGAGATGGTCACTGGTTGGTGATGAACTCACTCAGATGGTTATGGAATGATAGCAACACGTGCTACACTCGCGTCAGAGCATCACAGCACAGCAAGTACCAAGCAATACACTTTCCACCCTCGTGAAGCTTAGAGTGTAACAGAGGAGATAAAACAAATAGTGACGGGACTTTAGGATACGGGTATCGATTACAAGCATCATACAACCACTGAAACCTTTGCTTAAGCAGAAGCTAAGGCTCACTGACAAAGCAGAACCGAGAATGCAAACCCATCAGAACCAAAGTGGCTGCTCTCTCATTGGCTGGGCTGTTCTTCGGGTTCATGCGGCCTCTGTCTCTACTCCTGGCCGAGCCACTTCAGTCTCTTCTTTTACAGGCTGGTTTTCTGTCCCTCCAAGGGCATGATGGAGGGCACGCCACAGCAGCCCCGCGCATCAGACACCCAGCCGAGACGGACGAGTGCCGTCATGTTGCAGCCTCAGCAAGTTTTCCCCAAGAAGAATCCACTGAGTCAGGCCTCCACCTGTGGCTCAATCAACAGGGGCGGAGGAGACAGAGCTACTTGCCAGGCCCTTTGGGAGCAGAATCTTTGAGAAGGAGATTCTGAGCATCTTCTCTTAGAGGAGGTGCAGAACAAGGCAACAGCAATAGCTCTTCTCTCCCAAGTCGTCTTAGCTCATTAAGGAAGGCAGTGGTAGCCACCGCCCACCACATATCCTAGACTTAAAGGAGTTTTCACAAAGCTCAGAAATTCACGGCAGATAAAGGAAGAGAAAGCTGGATGTTATATAACCGACTAGAATTCATAAAATGCCACTGACTAAAGTCGATAAAAGTTTAAAGAAACTCATGTCAAGTGTCATTCCTGGATTATCTTTTTAAAAAATCCGTTTCGCAGGTACAGGATGACAGGAAAATGGTATAATGGTAGTTTGTGCGGGGGGGGGGGGGGCGGGGAAGGACACCTGGAGGTTATAGTTTACAGTGAGTTCCATATTAAGCATCGTTGTGAGGGAGCTTCTCAAATAACTAGTGCAGCCACGGTGCTCAGAGGCAAGAGGACTAGACCAGAAGCTCAGGGTGCCACCGCCATCTGCACCTGTGAGATCACGTGCCCGGAAGACACCGCTTTCATTCTGAGAACCATCTTTGAAGAAGAAAATGGACAAATTCGAGATACGTGCAGGGCAGGGGCCGGAATGTTGCAAAGTCTGAATACCATGCTGTGTGGAGGAGTAAAGGTCCTCAACTTGGTCAAGGAAAGACAAGAGAAAGCTTGGTGTCACTTTCCAAATATCCAGGCGGTCACGTGTGGTAAACAGGCCAACAGGTAAAGTCACAGGGAGGCATAGTTTGGCCCGTGTTTTTAAAATCGTGTCACCACTTACACATCCCTAAAAAATGAAGTGGGCTGCCTTACAAGGATACTGGTTCTCTGAGGACAGAGGAAGTCATTGCCATGGTGTTCTGGTAGCAGATGGATTCTGATTCTAGAAATAATCTGGGTTAGGGACATCTTTCCTTAATTGGTCTTCGAATTAGGTGCAGGATAATTTATCCACAAACACAGATACTTAGAGAATGGCATAAAATGAGTATATTTCTAGGCCTTTCTTCCTTTTCCGTTACCCCCAGGAAAGGTACTGGGATTAAGAGCCTCAGGTCTGTGTCTTGTCCATGGTATATTAGCTGTACTCCTTGGCAAGTCAGACAGGGGAATCGGTAGCAGCCAGCCATTCCCTTGAAGAGTCAGTTTTATCTACACCCCTACCTTGGACGGAAGTGGATGGGTGTACGTGTTGTGTAGTACTGAATACCACCCTACACCAGACACATCAGCAAACACCGGCCCCCACGACATTTCATCACCAGCTTATTCCTTTCCATCCAGGCTTTGTTTCTTGAGGGCCCCTCTTAACACTGAGGGATGCTACTCTGCAGAGATAGCGCATGACCTTTATGTGGCCCCATCTCGACACCTGCTCAGCCATTCATACATGAACTATGGAGGGAGCTCTGGAGATGGGCCACGTATTGATACGGAAGATACAGAACTCGGTCAGAGCCAGGCCCAGAGAAAGCCGACCTGGACCACGAGGGGCTGTACTGTACGTCCAGTCCTGGGCAAGAGACACTGGTCAAGGAGGAAACACCAAGGACGAGAAGCAGTGACCCTGGAGGAGACAGGAGGACCAGCAAAGTACCTACTCATTGCCCTTCAGGCTGTGATGGGACGTGCAAGCCCCCATCACAGGGCAAGTCCATGTTAACAAAACCGCGTGTTATTAAAGTGCGAATCTGATTTGTTTTTCAGGGACCTGAAGCTTGATAACATCCTGTTAGACAAAGACGGACACATCAAAATAGCGGACTTTGGGATGTGCAAGGAGAACATGCTGGGGGACGCCAGGACCAACACCTTCTGCGGGACCCCCGACTACATCGCCCCGGAGGTAGGACGCGCCGCTCTGCACCCACCCGTACAACTCCGCCTCCCCGGGGCCAGCACCACTGCTTCCTTCTCCCCTGAAAATGAGAAGACCTTAAACTATTTTCGTTCAGGATGTGTATTTGTTTTTCGGAGTATTTGACAAATGCAGCTGCACCTAGGCGCCGCTAGTGTCGCACTGGGCGCGGTACCCGCGCTAACTTCTGCACCTCGCCAAGGCGTGAGGGACGCAGCAGGCCCTTCCCATCCTGGCTCTCCCACCCCAGCCTTAAAATATAGTCACTCTGCTCAGACCAAGCAGAAGAAGCAACTGGTGAAGAGCCAGGCGGACACTGAACAGGCATCTACCTAAGTCCAGTGGTTTCATTTTGGGGCCAGAAAAACCTAAATTGTGGTTTCCAAGCTGCTACTGTGTGAGCCTGGAGAGGTCCCACTTCTCTCTCCTGTTACCGGGTCCCATGGGAGAGCCTATGAAAGTTTAAAAACAGCAACAGAGAAAACAAAATAAGCCGTTGCGCTCATATTCTGAGCCCCTGGAAGATCAGAGTTTGCTCAGAAGGCCTCCATCAACACCAGCTGCCCACCCCAGGGAGACGAGACACTGCCTTTCCCCCTTGGTCCTTCCCGCAGCATACACTTATCGCGGCTTTTCTATCTTCGGATCTCTCTGAACTACTGGGTGATTGCTCTAAAGTCAGAGGCTGTTTCTTATTCGCTTCCTAAAAACTTTCTTTTGAAATAATTATAAATTCACAAGAAGTTGCCAAAAATAGTACAGAAATGTCACCCATATCTACCCTTCCCTTACTGGTTCCAGCTTACGTAACTATGGTACAGTATCAGAACCAGGACACGGATGTTGTTACAAGGTGTGTAAAGTTTTGCCCCACTTATCGTATGTGCAGATCAGTGTGATCTTAGCCACTTTTATATCCAAGGACGGAGCTCAAGGCTCGGCACATTAAGGTGCTAATAGATAGCTTTTCAAAGAGTGAATGAACAACTATTGATAAGTGTGTGAGTGGTGACGGCTGTCTGATGGATAGACAGCGATGGGCCTCTGGTTTCCTGGGCAAAACAAATTCAGCAGCAGATCCCTGTCATAGCCAAAGTAACTGTAGCCTCCTCAGTCTAAGAAACAGGAGACTCTGCCCTGTACGCATGTACTTAGTTTAGATTTCCCCTTGTTTAAATTCAAGCTTGGCCTCTGGTCAGCAAGAAATCATGGCTTTTACCTATCCTGTCTATACACGCCTTATGCCAAACCCTTTCCCAGGCAATCCTTCCTTCCCAATTCTGTTTCCTTTGGCATCTTCCAGAATTTACTTCAGAGACTGGCTTCTCTCTGCAACTTCAATCTCATTCTCTCATCTTCAAGCCTGCTTGTCTTCACACAATTCCACCCCTGGTCGTTTGTTCTCCCTGTACCTTCTCCATGAACAGCTATATTTATGACTATGATTTCAACTCCCAACTCAGTATGACCAGCCCAAACTTCTTGCTTCAGACCTGTATGTCTGTTTTTCTGCTGAGATCTCCAACTCACTGTCACAGGCCATTCGATCATAACAGATCCCAAACCCACTCTCTGTTGAAACTGCCCCCCGACACACATGCACACACCCTTCTCCTTTATCCCTTTCTGGATGAGTGACATACACATCCATCCGTCCAGTCACCTAGAGCCAGAAAACTGGAATCCTCCAAGTCTTCTCCTTCCTTCTTACCCCTCCCAAATCCAAACACCAAGACCTTCTAAATATAGACCTCAGGGGTTCACACATCTGTTTTCATGCCTCCCCAATCTTGTGATTGTACAAAGAATCTCCCTTCTTTTTTGATCCTCCCTTTGGGGATTAAATCAAGCTTCTCCAATCCCGCCCCATCTTCCAGTTGCTGCCCTGGTCCAGGCCCTCAGCACCTCTGGTCTGGATCCTGGTGATGCCTTTTGACCCAGACTTTCCTCTCTACGACCACCCAACTGCCAATGCATCATCGTTACATATTTTCAAACTGTTTGATCATGCTCCCTCATCAGTTAAAAAAGCATCCCCGGCATATCTATATTTATTATACATTATCACCAACTAATATAGTCTGTTATCAAACATGCAGAAAAAGGAACAGGCTGAACTCAAGATGAAATAAAGTTTTAAATAACTAAGTTGTATTCTATTAATAGCACATTTTATGCTTTATTAAAATAATGAGGCTAAATAACTTTGTAAAATCTTGGTTTAACCCTTTATGATTCTGCCACTCAAAAGTCTGCTTGGTTTCTTTCAATTGCTGGTTTTATTGGCTCATAGCCAAGAAAGAGCCCTCACAAAGGCACACTGGAAGACAGATGCTACAGTATGTCTGTAAGGCAAGGTTCGTGGCTGAAGAGAGTGGATATAAGTCCAGAATGCACGACAGTGTTTTCTGGTTTAGCCAGCTTCCTGTCACAACTAATGAGACGGTCACTGTTTTTAGCTTCGTTATAACGTGACAAAGAGCTGGTACTAGGAGGACGGAAGATCTCTGCACTTGCCGTTTTCTACTCTGCATCGTTAGCATGGTCTTCAATCCAAGTCTCTTTTGCAGATAACTTTTTAAGGACGTTCCATTTTGCGAAAATGAGTTTAGTTCAAACAGAACCCACCGATCCCCTTAACTGGGCATGCAACGCAAATGACGCACCTTAGGATAAGAAGTAATCGTAATAGTGACGCACCTTACGATGTGCCGAAGACGAATGCTCTAGCCAATCCACCACCAACTCCTCCCGAGATGAGGCTTCCCGTTCCTCCCTTGGAAAACCTAGTCACTGGTCAAATTTCTAAATGAGGGCATCAGTGCCACTACTGGAATTTTTTAAACTCGAATAAATACAAGTTCTAATATTTTCTTCCCGTATCTCGGCGTTACGCCGTCTGGGTGCTCCCTGGGGTGCATGCCCTGTTCTGAGGGCCGCTGTTCCACCACGTCACCAGATCTACCTCTCTAACGGGAAGACCTGTCACGCCACGCCTTTAAAAATATTCAGGAAGTCCCCACTGTCAGCTGGGTACAAGCCAAAACCCCAAGAGAAGGTCCTTAATATGTCCTGAGACATCCGTTTCCTTCTCTCTCATATCCCTTAGCCGTGCCCTCGGAATCCTTGGTCTGATTTACTCCCACCTCCAAAGTCATCTTCTCCCTGAAGGTGCCTCTGGCTTCTTGGAATAATCAGTTGTTTCCTCCTCTGTGCTACCACAGCCCATGTGTAATCCCATTTGCCAGTAAACTGAATTTCTCACAGCTAAGGACCATGATTTATCCACCTTAGTGTCTAGTCTCCTCCTCCACAGCTCAGAGCACCCATCACCTGTTCCGTGAATGACCACACCAAGACATGCACCCCAAATGCCCATCTCTGAACATGTGCTGGAGATGGGGCCTTTTGTCTCTAGCCTCTCCCTTTTCCATCAAAATCCCACCCATTTTCCAAAGCTCCACTCACATCATCTCCGTTGTGAAGCTCTTCCTTTATCTCACTCACTGACCCATTGCCCTCTCCCCGGGGACCTCAATGATATGGGCGGAGGGCCCGAAACACAAAAAACAAGTGCATTCAGGGCAGCATCAGGAATGATGCATGAAAAAGCGGACTGTGCTCCCTCAAACCAGGGAATAGCCTCACCAGCCCACGTCTCCTGAGACCTTCCCCAGAGCTCTGTGGTTCCCTATGTCACGGTTATAGGACCGAGGGTATAACATAATTGGAGGTCCACACTCATTTTGACAAAGAATAGAAAATAGTTAAATAGGGAGACACCCTACTTTCCAACATCTACTAGCCACTTAGTAAGTCCAGGTGGAATTTCAGTACCTAGAAGCAGCTCCCTGGAGAAAGCAGGAGTCACTCGGAAACCAGAGCCATAGAGGCATTGGTGGTCACTTGGTTTCTAAGGACGCTTTCCCCGCTGTGCACGTCACGTGGTGAGCCATGTACAGACCTCAAATCACTGGCTCCAAGCGGTGGATGGAACTGTAGCTTTCTCTTACTCTAAGAGAGAAAGAGGGACTCTGACGTGAAGTGGTAACATCATCATCATCTGAATTATTTGAGTAAAGATGGGGAGAGGACAGGACAAAAGACAGCATGGCCATAAGAAGGCACCAGGGGCTGAGATAGAAAAAGAGCCACTCCAGCCATTGTTTCTACACCAATTTCTTTTAGAATACAGACTAATTTGAGCATGAATTAGATCGAAGTTTAAATCCTGAAAACATTATAATAGAAAAGGAACATTATGTTGTAAAATCCCAAAAGACCACGGTCCAGATCATAGCTTCCAACTCACTAACCAGGCAACCTTAAAGAAGACACATAACCTCCCGAGGTCCAGTCACCGTCCTTTGTTAAATAGGGATAACAGCACCTACCCCAGAGGTGCTTACAAATAAACACAAAGTATGGGAAACACCCAGTACACGTCAGCAGGCATTTGCAGACATTCTGTTCATACAGTGTATAACTGAGTGTGAATCGGCATTTTGCTTCTTTCTCCTAACTTAAGACCGAAATTCTTTACTAACATCCCCTAGCCTTGGAAGACTTAATTTCCACCTCAGCTGTCTCCTGTCCTTCCAAATTTCTTTCCATTAATCCACCAAACGAAATTGCTTACCAAGATGCGATGCTCAGAGCAGCTTCTGGTTGCCTTGGGCTCCCTCTTGTGGCACATCCTGGGAATTGCGTGTGAACCGGGCCCCACTTAAGGCAAATGTACCTGAACTAAGATCGCGCAGTGTGTGCGTCTTTATTTTCTTTATCATTCTCCCGGGGTCTACTTTTACACTATTCCTTAAGGCTAAGTTTATTTTTTTTACTTTAGAATTAACCTCAGTATTCAAATATTGAGTTAAGGCCAGTAGATAGCATTTTTATACTGGAAGTCAGCAGCAGACTGCAAAATTCTGTTTGCAACTTGATCTTTATTTTCACAAATATCTATCAGCTTGTTATCCTAGTCTCTCTTGGCATAGTCACAAAATTTGACTCTTCGTAACCGTGACTAGTTAGGTTTAAGGGGTGGACTTGGTCAGACGACCCCTTTGGCTGCCTGATTAGCTACAGAACTTTATGCAAAGACTCAAGACCACAGAAGTCCATAAAACACATGGGTTTGATTTAGATATTCACCTCAGAGGCACTGACGGGCTTAGATACACATCAGCTCTCTTAGGTCTGAAGCTACCACCCATGGGCTCCCATCACAGATAGGAAAATGAAGAGCTGATGGTACAATTTAGTTGTTTTGCTTAAGGCCAGAGCGGGGAAGAAAGATGTTGAAATGCAAAAATGTTGCGTAGTTTGGTACTGCCCACTTATTTCTATCCAGTCATTAACTTCACAAAAGCTACAGTTTTCAGTGTAATCTTTGCTAAAACCATGCACTGTTCTTCATCAGTTATGTCCTGAGTGGCCTTGAAAAGTCCATGCAGGGTTTTCAAGTCAACCTCGTTTTGATTAATTATGTCTCTGCCTTTTGGTCCCACAGATCCTGCTGGGTCAGAAGTACAACCATTCTGTGGACTGGTGGTCCTTTGGCGTCCTTCTCTATGAGATGCTAATAGGTCAGTCACCTTTCCATGGGCAAGATGAAGAGGAACTCTTCCACTCCATCCGCATGGACAGCCCCTTTTACCCACGATGGCTCGAGAAGGAGGCTAAGGACCTTTTAGTGCAGGTAAGACGTGAAGTCAAGGAGACCTTCATATGATTAGTATTAGGTTTTCTGGTCAGTGTTCCCATTCATTTCTAAATTCTGATTTATACATTGTAAACAGTAATTGTGTCAAACAAGATTTAAAGAGGATGCTCACCATCTGTTTTAACTGAGGCACCAATAGGATGAACATTAGAAATCAAAACGAGCATAAGATAGACCCTCACATGCATAATTTACAAAAGAAATGCCCAGAAACCAGTTCCATGACTCTTGAATGGCCTTGCTTTGAGATGTAATTGGTCTGTTGAACAAACAACTTTGGGCTTAAAATTTGTTTCCCATAGTCCCTATTCAACCTATTCAGTCCACCTGAAACTGTAAAATTCCTAGAAGAAAACATAGACCGTAACTTCATCTGCATCCGTCTTAGCAGTGTCTTCGGGGATCTGCCTCCACAAGCAAGGGAAACAAAAGCAAAGATAAACATACGGGACTACATCAAACAAAAGCTTCTGCACAGCAAGCGAAATCATCAGAATGAAAACTCTGTATGGGACGAGATACTTGCAAATCATATATCTGTTAAGGGATTAATATCCAAAATATATAAAGAGCTCATACAACTCAACAATAAAAACAACCCAATTTTAAAATGGACAAAAGAGGATCTGAATAAACAATTCTCAGAGACATACAGATGGCTAATAGGCACATGAAAATGTGCTCAACGTCACTCATCAGGGAAATGCAAATCAAACCCACAATGAGCTATCACCTCACACCTGTGAGAAGGGCTCTTATCAAGAAGAGATAATAAGTGCTGACGAGAAGGTGGAGAAGAGGGAACCCTCCTGCACTGTTGGTGGGAATGTAAATCAGTAGAGCCACTATGGAAAACAGTATGGAGATTGCTCAGAAAGTTAAGAATAGAACTGCCACACACTCATATGGTATTCCACTTCTGGGTATTTATTCGAAGAACATGAAAACACTAGTTGGAAAAGATCTATGGACCCCTATGTTCATTGCAGCATTATTTACAATAGCCAAGATATGGAAACCACCTAAGTGTTTATCAATGGATGGATAGACGAAAATGTGGTATATATACACAATGGAATATTACTCAGCCATAAAAATGAAATCTTGCCATTTACAACACCATGGATGGCCTAGAGGGTGTTAAAGTTCATGAAATAAGTCAGACAGAGACAAATACCATGTGATTTCACTCATGTGGAATCTAAAAAAAAAAAAAAAAAAACAGGGAACAAACCCAGTAAAATAAAAACAAGCTCATAGATCCAGAGAACAGATTAGTGGTTCCCAGACGACTAGGGGTTGGGGAAGATTGGGCAAAGAATGGGTGAAGGGGGTCAACGCTGTGGTGGTGGATGGTAACCAGACTTCAGTGGTGATTACGCTGTAGTGATTATAGTACTGCACACCTGAAACTTATCATTAAAAATCTTCCTCTGCCCCTGGATGAAAACTTGGATAGGATGCGTAACTTTCTGCTCACTCTTGGGGAAAAGACAAACTTCTTGTCACTCCTAAGTCATGAAACACTGTCTCAGCTGAGAAATTGAAGCTGTTCAGTCCAAGATATAAGTCGTCATATCAGTCTTAACTCAAAAGACTCCCACTCCCTTTCCTCTGGCCAAGTTCATGGCTGGCAGCCACTCGCCTTGGAGAAGGGAGTACGGTCATAGTGTGTCTACCGCATGTATGTTCTCTTCCTCTCCAGCTCTTGGGTTTCTGTTTCAGACCAAACACACAGAGAGGCTGGAGGGATTATAAGGAGAAAGGACTGCTCTTATATGGCTGAGGGGCTCCCTGCTCTTTGAACCTGGTGGGTTTTAAAGCCAAGGCTTTGGGACCTCCCTGGTGGTCCAGTGGTTATGACTCAGCACTTTTCACTGTCGTGGCCCAGGTTCAATCCCCGGTCAGGGAACTGAGATCCTGAAAGCTGCTCAGCATGGCCAAAAAAATAATAATAAAATAAAGCCAAGGCTTTGTATGGGATTCTAGCAGGTGTTCTGGAAATACCTATAACTGGGAACATTTTTAGCTGAAGCTTTTGACGTAGAGGCTGCTCAATCCATTCCACAGCCCAGCTTCTGTACCAAACTCTAAGCCACCAGCACTCCACCCCGAGACTCATTGCCTGCTGAGTGGGCAATCTCACAGGCAGTCCTTCAGATGGACGCAGACCAGCTCTCCTGCCGTGTTCCCTACCTGCGTCCATGGGAAACACTGATGTATTTTTCATCCTGAATCCTTGACTGTTACCATCTTAGCAGGAATCTCCAGAATTTACCAGCAAAGCCGGAGTCACACACCGCCCATGATAACCCAGGATCGATTAAGAACTGGTACCCAGAGCTACAGATGTAAACCAGACTCCAAGAATCACTAGCCATAAACCAGGAGCTCCCGGGGCGAACTAACACAGAGGAAGCACCTGAAAGCCATCATTAACGATTTCAGAGGAAGCACCTGAAAGCCATCATTAACGATTTACACTTTAAGTCCCAGTTTACCTTTTTTGAAGATGCAAAATGCCATCTACAGTGTGATTGTAACAAGTTGTAAAAAAAAACCCCAAAAAACTCATGCTAATTACATATCATAGTAAGCACCTACATTTATTGAGCTGTCCCAGCAACTATGTGGATCAAAAAGACCTACAAATGTTACCAAGGCCCAGAAAATCTAAAGTGGACCGAGAATGCAGGCGTTTTGAACAAAACAGCGTTTTGATTTGTGGCAACTCATATCAGCTGGCTAAAAAAAGTCATTTAGGGAAATAATTTTTAGCCCTGCTCTTCTCACAGTGAAAAGGGGGCTAGGATAAGATCTTTCAACATCAGACGCTATCAATGAATTTTAAATCCAAACTTATAAGATTACCCAGCCCATCTTTTTTCTCATGAAGAACTCAAAATTCAATTTAAAGGGCATAATACACTTCTACCTCTCTCATACAGCTATCAGCTTGTCTAGGGTTATCTGAAATGTTGCAGCAACTGTGGACTTCTCCCTAAAGAATCAAGATCTTGAATCTGAAGTGCTGACAAAGCCCCAGGAGGAGCCCCAGCCCAAGGCTGATGGTATTTAAAAATCTGAGCCAGTACCCCTCAGCTTTCACTTTCCAATTGATCCGAACAAGCAATAAACTTAGAAAACTCCACAAACAGCCAATTAAATTCACTTTTAGTGACTGGACAAAACATCTATAAAATGAAAGCTAATTTAATAATTAACCAGTTTTAAAAAAGAGAGGACAAGAGTAAAACTAAGTTAGCAGGATGGGAACTTAAAACAATTTTGCTTTCCATAAGGGCAACTTCAGGCATTGTTACAGTTGCTATGTTTCTTTTAACTGGCTCTTGGAAGGATTTAATTGAGGTATGTTAGTTGGCTCTAGCTGCCATAACAAAATATCATAGACTGGGCGGCTTGGACAACAGAAATTTGTTTACTCACAGTTCTGGAGGCTGGAAGTCCAAGATCCAGGCCCAGCAGGGTGGGTTTCTGGTGAGAGTCCTCCTGGCTTGCATACGGCTGCTTTCTGGTGTGAAAGCTCTGGCATCTGCTCAATCCGTGGCATAAAGGCTGCACTCAGAAGGCCTGGGCCATCAAAACTCACTGGTAAAAGGAAACGAGGAGAAAGCTTGAGGAGCCTGGAGGCCCTGCAGCCGCCATTTCAACCGACCTTTACCGTAATGCTGAACAGCTGTGCCTCCCAAACCCGGCTCCTCCCAGCTCAGCAAAGGGAGAACACCTGGCAAGGATGTGGTGGAGGCTTAACTGGGTCCAGGTGAAGGTAATGGAAATAAGTTCAGGGAAAGACGCTGGGAGTGGTGGTTTCCAAAGGAGAGGGAGACTGGGGAGGAGGAAAGGATTTCTTCCAGTTGGAGGAGAAAAGTTGCACAGTTGTGTGTGTGGAATGTTATGCAGCAATTAAAAGGATGGAACTATTGACTCATACAGCAACTTGGATCACAAGAGCATTAAGCAGAGTGAAAACAAACAAAAAAAAGCCAATCTCAAAAGGTCACATACCGTATGAGTCCACATATGTACTAACACTCTTGAAAGGACAACACTGTGGAATGGAAAGCAGATCAGTGGTTGCCGGGGGTCAGGGGTCAGGGGTCATGGAGGCGGGGGAATGACTGTGACGGGGACCCCAAGGGAGACCTTTGTGGTGATAAGACTCTTCTGTATCCTTTTTGTCCTGGTGGTTACCCAGGCCTACACATGGGATAAAATGACACAGAACAAGACACAGTGTACTGGTTTTGATATTGTGCTATCACCATATATGATGGAAGCATTAGGGGAAACTAGGTAAAAGGTACACAGGGCATCTCTGTACTATTTTTTCAACTTCCTGTGAATCTATCTGTATGGTCTGAATGTTTGTGTCGCCCCCAGAAAATCATATGTTGAAGTCTTCTAACCCCCAATGTGATGGTTATAGGAGGTAAGGCCTTTTGGTGGTAATTAAGTGTAGATGAGGTTAAGAGGGTGGGGCCCCCATGATGGGATTAATGCCCTTATAAAAAGAGGGAGAGGGAGAGACAGAGAGATCTCTCCCTCCAAACACATGCACCAAGAAAAGGTTTTTACTAACCTCTGCCCACCAGAGCAAAAGCCAGCTCTACCCACCACCAGTCCCTCCAATCAGGAAACTTCCACAAACCTCTTAGATAGCCTCATCCACCAGAGGGCAGACAGCAGAAGCAAGAAGAACTACAATCCTGCAGCCTGTGGAACAAAAACCACATTCACAGAAAGATAGACAAGATGAAAAGGCAGAGGGCTATGTACCAGATGAAGGAACAAGATAAAACCCCAGAAAAACAACTAAATGAAATGGAGATAGGCAATCTTCTAGAAAAAGAATTCAGAATAATGATAGTGAAGATGATCCAGGACCTCAGAAAAAGAATGGAGGCAAAGATCAAGAAAATGCAAGAAATGGTTAATAAAGATCTAGAAGAATTACAGAACAAACAAACAGAGATGAACAATACAATAACTGAAAGACACACTAGAAGGAATCAATAGCAGAATAACTGAAGCAGAAGAACGGATATGTGACCTGGAAGATAGAATGGTGGAATTCTCTGCTGCAGAACAGAATAAAGAAAAAAGAATGGAAAGAAATGAAGACAGCCTAAGAGACCTCTGGGACAACATTAAACGCAACAGCATTTGCATTATAGTGGTCCCAGAAGGAGAAGAGAGAGAGACAGGACCTGAGAAAATATTTGAAGAGATTATAGTCGAAAATTTCCCTAACATGGGAAAGGAAATAGCCACCCACGTCCAGGAAGTGCAGAGAATCCCATACAGGATAAACCCAAGGAGAAACACACCAAGACATGTAGTAATCAAATTGGCAAAAATTAAAGACAGAAAAATTATTGAAAGCAGCAAGGGAAAAATGACAAATAACATACAAGGGAACTCCCATAAGGTTAACAGCTGATTTCACAGCAGAAACTCTACAAGCCAGAAGGGAGTGGCATGATATACTTAAAGTGATGAAAGGGAAGAACCTACAACCAAGATTACTCTAGCAGGCAAGGATCTCATTCAGATTCAATGGAGAAATCAAAAGCTTTACAGACAAGCAAAAGCTAAGAGAATCCAGCACCACCAAACCAGCTCTACAACAAGTGCTAAAGGAACTTCTCTAAGTGGGAAACACAAGAGAAGAAAAGGACCTACAAAAACAAACCTGTAGTAACTAAGAAAATGATAATAGGAACATACATATCGATAATTACCTTAAACGTGCATGGATTAAATGCTCCAACCAAAAGACACAGGCTCACTGAATGGATACAAAAACAAGACCCATATATATGCTGTCTACAAGAGACCCACTTCAGACCTAGGGACACATACAGACTGAAAGTGAGGGGATGGAAAAAGATATTCCATGCAAATGGAAATCAAAAGAAAGCTGGAGTAGCAATACTCATATCAGATAAACTAGACTTTAAAATAAAGAATGTTACAAGGCACAAGGAAGGACACTACATAATTATCAAGGGATCAATCCAAGAGGAAGATATAACAATTATAAATATATATGCACCCAACATAGGAACACCTCAATACATAAGGCAACTGCTAACAGCTCTAAAAGAGGAAATCGACAGTAACACAATAATAGTGGGGGACTTTAACACCCCACTTACACCAATGGAGAGATCATCCAAACAGAAAATAAATAAGGAGACACAAGCTTTAAATGACACAGTCACAGATAGATTTAATTGATATTTATAGGACATTCCATCCAAAAACAGCAGATTACACTTTCTTCTCAAGTGCACACAGAACATTTTCCAGGATAGATCACATCTTGGGTCACAAATCAAGCCTCAGTAAATTTAAGAAAATTGAAATCATATCAACCATCTTTTCTGACCACAACACTATGAGATTAGAAATCAATTACAGGGAAAAGACCTGGAAAAAACACAAACACAAGGAGGCTAAACAATACGTTACTAAATAACCAAGAGATCACTGAAGATATCAAAGTGGAAATAAAAAAATACCTAGAGACAAATGACAATGAAAACACGATGATCCAAAACCTATGGGATGCAGCAAAAGCAGTTATAAGAGGGAAGTTTATAGCTATACAAGCCTACCGCAAGAAACAAGAAAAATCTCAAATGAACAGTCTAACGTTACACCCAAAGGAGCTAGAGAAAGAAGAACAAACAAAACCCGAAGTTAGCAGAAGGAAAGAAATCATAAAGATCAGAGCAGAAATACATGAAACAGAAACAAAGAAAACAATAGCAAACATCAATAAAACTAAAAGCTGGTTCTTTGAGACAATAAACAAAATTGATAAACCATTAGCCAGACTCATCAAGAAAAAGAGGGAGAGGACTCAAATCAATAAAACTAGAAATGAAAAAGGAGAATTTACAACGGACACTGTAGAAATACAAAGCATCCGAAGAGACTACTTCAGGCAACTCTATGCCAATAAAATGGACAACCTGAAAGAAATGGACAAATTCTTGAAAAGGTATAAACTTCCAAGACTGAACCAGGAAGAAATAGAAAATAGGAACAGACCAATCACAAGTAATGAAATTGAAACTGTGATTAAAAATCTTCCAACAGGGCTTCCCTGGTGGCGCAGTGGTTGAGAGTCCGCCTGCCAATGCAGGGGACGTGGGTTCATGCCCTGGACTGGGAGGATCCCACATGCCGTGGAGTGGCTGGGTCCGTGAGCCATGGCCACTGAGCCTGTGCGTCCGATGCCTGGGCTCCGCAACAGGAGAGGCCACAACAGTGAGAGGCCCGTGTACGGCAAAAAAACAAAACAAAACAAAAATTCTTCCACCAAACAAAAGTCCAGGACCAGATGGCTTCACAGGTGAATTTTATCAAACATTTACAGAAGAGCTAACACCCATCCTTCTCAAACTCTTCCAAAAAATTGCAGAGGAACACTCCCAAACTCATTCTATGAGGCCACCATCACCCTGATACCAAAACCAGACAAAGATACTACAACAAAAGAAAATTACAGACCAGTATCACTGATGAATATAGATGCAAAAATCCTCAACAAAATACTAGCAAACAGAATCCAACAACACATTAAAAGGATCATACACCATGATCAAGTGGGATTTATCCCAGAGATGCAAGGATTCTTCAATATATGCAAATCCACCAATGTGATACACCCTATTAAAAAATTGAAGAATAAAAACCATATGATCATCTCAATAGATGCAGAAAAAGCTTTTGACAAAATTCAACACCCATGTATGATAAAAACTCTCCAGAAAGTGGGCATAGAGGGAACCTACCTCAACATAATAAAGGCCATATATGACAAACGCACAGCAAACATCATTCTCAGTGGTGAAAAACAAAGCATTTCCTCTAAGATCAGGAACAAGACAAGGATGTCCACTCATCCCACTATTATTCAGCATAGTTTTGGGAGTCCTAGCCACGGCAATCAGAGAAGAAAAAGAAATAAAAGGCATACAGATTGGGAAAGAAGAAGTAAAACTGTCACTGTTTGCAGATGACATGATACTATACATAGAGAATCCTAAAGATGCTACCAGAAAACTACTAGAGCTAATCAATGAATTTGGTAAAGTAGCAGGATACAAAATTAATGCACAGAAATCTCTGGCATTCCTATACACTAATGATGAAAAATCAGAAAGAGAAATTAAGGAAACACTCCCATTTACCATTGCAACAAAAAGAATAAAATACCTAGGAATAAACTTACCTAGGGAGACAAAAGACCTGTATGCACAAACTATAAGACACTGATGAAAGAAATTAAAGATGATACCAACATATGGAGAGATATACCATGTTCTTGGATTGGAAGAATCAATATTGTGAAAATGACTCTACTACCCAAAGCAATCTACAGATTCAATATCATCCCTATCAAATTACCAATGGCATTTTTTACAGAACTAGAACACAAAATCTTAAAATTTGTATGGAGATACAAAAGACCCCGAAGAGCCAAAGTAGTCTTGAGGGAAAAAAAACGGAGCTGGAGGAATTAGACTCCCTGACTTCAGACTATACTACAAAGCTTCAGTAATCAAGACAGTATGGTACTGGCACAAAAACAGAAACATAGATCAATGGAACAGGATAGGAAGCCCAGAGATAAACCCACGCACATATGGTCAACTAACCTATGACAAAGAAGGCAAGGATATACAATGGAGAAAAGACAGCCTCTTCAATAAGTGGTCCTGGGAAAACTGGACAGCTACATGTAAAAGAAAGAAATTAGAACACTCCCTAACACCATACACAAAAATAAACTCAAAATGGATTAGAGACCTAAGTGTAAGACCGGGCACTATAAAGCTCTTAGAGGAAAACATAGGAAGAACACTCTTTGACATAAATCACAGCAAGATATTTTTTGATCCACCTCCTAGAGTAATGGAAATAAGAACAAAAATAAACAAGTGGGACCTAATGAAACTTAAAAGCTTTTGCACAGCAAAGGAAACTACAAACAAGACGAAAAGACAGCCCTCAGAATGGGAGAAAATATTTGCAAATGAATCATCGGACAAAGGATTAATCTCCAAAATATATAAACAGCTCATGCAGCTCAATATTGAAGAAACAAACAACCCAATCCAAAAATGGGCAGAAGACCTAAATAGACATTTCTCCATAGAAGACATACAGATGGCCACGAAGCACATGAAAAGCTGCTCAACATCACTAATTATTAGAGAAATGCAAATCAAAACTACAATGAGGTATCATCTCACACCAGTTAGAATGGGTATCAGAAAATCTACATACAACAAATGCTGGAGAGGGTGTGGAGAAAAGGGAATCCTCTTGCACTGTTGGTGGGAATGTAAATTGATACAGCCACTATGGAGAGCAGTATGGAGGTTCCTTAAAGAACTAAAAATAGAACTACCATACGACCCAGCAATACCACTACTGGGCATATACCCTGAGAAAACCATGATTCAAAAAGACACATTCACCCCAATGTTCACTGCAGCACTATTTACAATAGCCAGTACATGGAAGCAACCTAAATGCCCATCGACAGATGAATGGATAAAGAAGATGTGGTACATATATACAATGGAATATTACTCAGCCATCAAAAGGAACGAAATTGGGTCATTTGTAGAGACGTGGATGGATCTAGAGACTGTCATACAGAGTGCAGTAAGTCAGAAAGAGAAAAACAAATATCATATTTTAACACATATATGTGGAACCTAGAAAATGGTACAGATGAACTGGTTTGCAGAGCAGAAATAGAGACACAGATGTAGAGAACAAACGCATGGACACCAAGGGGGGAAAGCCGCAGTGGGGAGGTGTGATGAATTGGGAGATTGGGATTGACATGTATACACTGAAGTGTATAAAATGTATGACTAGGGCTTCCCTGGTGGCGCAGTGGTTGAGAGTCCGCCTGCCGATGCAGGGGACACGGGTTCGTACCCCGGTCTGGGAAGATCCCACATGCCACGGAGCGGCTGGGCCCGTGAGCCATGGCCGTTGAGCCTGCGTGTCCGGAGCCTGTGCTCCGCAACGGGAGAGGCCACAACAGTGAGAGGCCCGCGTACTGCAAAAAAGAAAAAAAAACAGAATTACAGCTGGGACACTGCTGTCCAGTCGACTATTGTCAAAGACACGCCCCTTTCTTCCTCATTTATTCATCCAGGATGTCCTGTCCATTTGTTTGGAAAATGATGGAAAACGAATGATCGCAAACAGAAATACCTCTCCCTTTTGTAGAAAGAGCCATCCGAAGAGGGACTGAAGAGGGAGGGAGATTCCAGTGGCAGGCGCTGAGCCGGGCGAAGCGGGGGTCCATCCCCAGCAGCCCAGCACTGCTTTCTTGCCCAGATAGCCGAATAAATGTAAACAAACTCCAGCTGCATCCTGACCACTTATGTCAGAGATGTGCTTTCTCCTGTAAGTGTAAACCCCACTTCTGACAGCTTTTATGGACAACAATCAAGTCTTTCTTTCATGAACATTTATTCCTTCGGTGCAGCCTCCCGGTGGCAGAGACGATGACCTCCCATAAGGTCAACAGGCATCTTCAGGACCAGGGTGTGGGGGGTGATTGGCTGCAGGGCAGAGAAGATAATTCACTCGTCTGTGCAAAACGGGAAAGGATTTTGAGTCTCGAGGCTGGAGATCATACTATCTACTCATTATACATTTTATCTTAAAAAAATTTTTTTTTAATTTCACAGGTACATATACCAGGCCCAGGAGGCTCTCTGTCACGATCCTCTTGGAACAAATGCCGCATGTTACTGGGGAAACTAACAGGAAACCTAGCATGTGCACACTTCTAACCTGATTCCCTGAAGCATTTAATTATAACAACACGAGGCTGGGTTTCGGCTTGTTCATGGGGCACTCGCACCTTCTCTCTAACCTTGCTTCATCAAAATATCTTTAAGAAGTGGAAGTCGAACATTTATCAGGATCATTTCAAGGCAAGGGATGGGGGGCAAGTCACTTATTCCCTCTTCTCCTGAAAGCATCAATCTGCTTTTCCCTCTCTTGACTCTTGCTGGTGTCTGAGTCTATAGGAAAGTGTGCTGTACTGTGAACTTTTCTCTAGGCTGTTCTATATGCTGAAACCAAGAGACTAACAGAAGACAGAGACTTTAAGACACATAATCTGGAAAAAAAGTGGAAAGACAGCTTACTCATGCATTCAACAAACATTTATTGAGTGTCTGCTTTGTACATGGCACTGGGCTGGATTCTGTAAGAAACAGAAACATAAATGATATCTGCCTTCCAGAGCTTACACTACAGCAGGAAAGACAGTCTTTAAATACACACACACACACACACACACACACACACACAAACACACACACACACACACACACACACACACATTGTGCTAATTTCCTTTAGTGGAAGGGAGGTGTCCTATATATAAACAGAAACATAAATGATATCTGCCTTCCAGAGCTTACACTACAGCAGGAAAGACAGTCTTTAAATACACACACACACACACACACACACACACACACACACACACATTGTGCTAATTTCCTTTAGTGGAAGGGAGGTGTTCTATGGACCACAGAGGAGAGACCATCCAAAACCAGAAGTAGGAAGGGGTTGCTCATCATTTAGGCTCTACTGCTGGCTAGACCCGTGGTCTTAAGCAAGTTACTTAGCCACTCTGAGCCTCGGTTTCTAAAAGCTTTCTGCTTTTACAATCTGCCTTTAAAGTCAAGATGGTCTTGATGAGGCCTCTAGCACAAGACCTGACTCTCAAGGGACATTGGGTGGGATGAGTGATGTAACCAACCATGTGAATATGACTTGAGGAGAGAGAGCTCACCATGGGTGGAGGTAATCAAAGAAAGCTTCACAGAGAAGAGGGGGTATAAGATGAATCCTGACAGGTGAGTCAGGATTTAAAGAAGAAGAGGAAGAAATGGGAGTGGATGTGGGGAGAGGGAAACCCTGGCAAGATGGAAATATCATTGGTGAAGGGCAGAGGTAGGAAAGGCAGATGCGTATGCAATGAGTAGACGTGTCCAGATGGAAGAGAAGGTCACAGTGAAATCAGAGGACGAGTGTCAGCATTGCAGAGAGCCTGGAAGATGGGCCTAGGGGTTCAGGGGATGTTAGGACTCACGGGACATAAGGACCACCTTGTCTGACCCTTCATTTTACAGGTGAGGGAACTGAGACTCAGAAAACTTGCCCCAGGCCAAGAGACTGAATGACAGTCTCGTGTTATATCCACTATGCAGTGATTTTCTAATGGGGTGCTTTGGAACCCTAAGTTTCCACAGAGGGCCTCCATATGAAAAAGGGGAGAGGAAGCTGGGGCCATTCCAACAATTTACCACTTGGATATACTAGGAGGTCGCATGAGGTCTCACTTGGGCTTTTAGAGGAGTCTCCTAATTAAAAAAAAAGAAAGAAAAAAATCTCCACTTTGCTACAGCTTGGTAGTTAATTAGTTAGTTAGTGATTATAGACTAGAGCTTTTGAAGATTCTGATTACACATAAGACTGACTCTTCTTATGAGAGGGATAAGCAAGAGGTTCATGCAATATAGATGCACATGGAGGTCCAGTCCCGCCAGAACTTCATGAAAAATCACTGCACTTGACTTGGATTCTGTTTTCAAGACTCAGAGTCTCCATGATACCCTGTAATAAGCAGTTATTTGATACATAAACATCTAGCTGACGTAAGAGAAGAGGTAACTACTCCAGACCCCCAGGATGCGAGACTATTCTAGGACTCTTCTACTTCCTTAAAGCCCTTGACGTGTTTTATTTAAGTTTGAAGAGTTTCCAGGTTTCTTTCCTGTGCTGGCCAACGTTCATTTTGACCTCATGGGGGAAAGTAATAGGAGAGGGGAGTGCACAAAGAGGAAATACATGTGTGATGGGTCAGAGATGATTAAAGATGATTTGAATAAAGTATTAGTGTCCAGCAGGTTTGCAGGAAGGAAGAGTGATTCCGGATACTCAGATGCCTTACAAAATACAAAGCTGATTGTCAGGGGCTAGTTTATGTCACACCTGAAGTGAGCTTTTCTTTAGAGCAAGACTGTAATCCTAAGAAAGCAGCTTTTAAAGAAATCAAACTTGATCGATGGACAGTAAACCAAACAACAAACACATTGGTCACTTCCTTTCTGCTGTTGGCTTCTACAGACCAGGAATTAGCACACACCTCTGTGTGTGTGTGTGTATTGTTGTTGTTGTTTTAACCCACAAAACAGCCCTGTGAGGAGGATACTTCCCTCACCTTACTGATGAGAGAACTGACTCTGTAACTTGCCAGGTCCCATGAATAACAACACAGGGCAAAGCTGATTTCAATCCAGGTCTAGATAACTCAAAACATTGCACTTCTAGAGCAAAGCCCAGACTCTGGAATATTCAGTAGACTTGTTGCCGCTGGTTTGACTTGAGTTGATAGTTTATGGTCGTTGGTAGAAAAACAAGGTTCGGAAATCAGGTGGCAGAAGCCGGGCCCTTCTCTTAGTGGAGTCAAGTGCGTGCTGTCCTGCCTCCCAGGGGCCTGGTTCATCCCTTGAGAAGTAACTGCTCCCCTTCTGCTCCCTTTCAGCTCTTCGTAAGAGAACCTGAAAAGCGCCTGGGGGTGAGGGGAGACATCCGCCAGCACCCCTTGTTTCGGGAGATCAATTGGGAAGAGCTGGAAAGGAAGGAGATTGACCCTCCGTTCAGGCCTAAGGTGGTAAGGAGCCTCCGGGGCCCTGTGGTCCTGCCAGCACAGTCCTCACATCACACCCAGGCTGCCGGGGCCTCGACTTCCCACCCACCCTCTGCAGTTCTTGGAAGAGAGTCTTCTTTAATCAGGCTGTTGGGCTGGGTGGGAGGGGGTGTTACTCACTGGCAGAATTTAACCTGTGTGATCAAATGTATTTGTGTGAAGAACGGATCACCACGTGTACATGCCTTAGACTGAACATGTATATGTGGGGATGACCCTCAGATGCCATGTGGAGCTTTGCACAGGGTGTGTCCAGGCTTCAGGGTCACAGTCCGCATGACCCAAACCTGAGCATAAACCCTGCATCCTTTGACAGGAGTTTGGGATCCATGTTTTCTGTGATATTTATGAAAGTTTCTCGGACATTTGTCATCTGTTCATATAACTACAGACCCTAATGGTAATTGGTAGGTGTTTCTTCATTTAAGAAGTAAACTGATACTTAGAAAAAGACTGGTCTCTAAATTGCCATGTATATACCCACCAGCAAGAGTCACCAACCTCCCCGAGAAAAGGCAGAACTTCCTGGGTCACCATAAAATGAAGCAAAGATGAGATGAAAAAGGTTCCGGAGATGGACGGCCCAACATGTGAATGTGCTTCACGCCCCTGAACTGTACACTTAAAATGGTTAGAATGGTCATTTTTAGGTTATGTACATTTTACCACAACTTAAAGAGTAAATAATAATTTTTTAAGGAGGACAGCAAAGTGGTGGATTTGCCATCTTTACCCATTCCTGGTGATTCTGGGAATAAGGTAAGCAACGACCTGGGTAGACATGAACCATCTTCGCATGGCGGTGGCACAGGCTCGTGGGTTTCAAAGCAGAGCGTTCACTCCAGAAAGTATCTTCTGTTATTAGTCGTGCCAGAAGCAGCCCTGCGCCCCCAGGGCAGGAAGAGTTACTTGTGCTCAACATTTGTCCTAAGCTCTGGAGATGTTCCAAGGGTCCTACCGGCTGGCCTCTAGCACTCTTATTATGCGTAACAGCACCATTGCTACTACATGGGTTAATAATTTGTTTATGATATGATCAATTTTTGCCTTTTTCCAGCTCATCAGAACAACGTCATTCATGTCTCAGCTTCCATGGTAGACTGCAATGGACTCAAGATTTTCCACATAAAAATCAGACATTTCAGCTATGCTCTCCCTATGGGACAATTCCCAGTTCCTCCTGTAGGAAGGGATTTCCCTGACCCGTGGTCTGAGTGGCTGTTTGTAGGCAGAGACCACAGACCACTGGCCTCAGCAGCTCAGGGGCCCCCTTGAGGGTGGGATGGGCCTGGATCTTAGTCACACCCACGTAAGGGTGACATTTGATTACGGTTGCTTTTAATCTTAGAAAGCTGAAGTATACACCATCCTGAACAGTATTTATAAACAGGTCTCTTTCTCTGTCATGGGCACCAGCGGACCAGGTGACCAGAAGGGAGCTCACCCCAATCTGTGTTGTCTCTGGAAGACAGTCCAAGATGTTTAATAATAAAATTAATGTGGGATTCTTTTCCCATATAGGCCATTACAGAGTATGAGTCGAGTTCTGTGTGCCACACAGTAGGTCCTTATTAGGAATCTAAAACGGAGTGGATGCGTGTATGTGTATGACTGATTCACTTTGCCGTACACCTGAAACTAACGCAACGCTGTAAATCAATTCTACTCCAGTAAAAATTTTAAAAATAAAAATAAAAGAATAAAATTAATGTGAGTAGGGGAACCAATGGTAGTGAAGGATACTGATCACCGGGATATATAATCTGCAAAACTCCTGCGATCCTGCGCCCCCTCTGCTCCCACCCCAACCTACCACTCCCCCCCTCCACTGTCCCCTGTAGACTAGAAAGACAGAGATCAAATTGGGGCTTACCACTTTTTCAAAGGTCCTGCTTCATGTAAAGTTATTTGAATGTACACAGCATGGAATTCCTGTGTACGAATTTAATTACACTACTGATACGCTGATGAGTCAGGATCTTAGAGATGTTCAATAAAGGCCCTATACAGTCATCTATCAGTATTACTTTCGTTGATTGGCAGGTGCCAACGTTTTCTTATGCAGATTAGAGCCTAGATGGCAAAAGCCATGTCGTGAATGAATCATGAATTCAGTGGCTGATTTTCCTCTCTTTTTCTCCCCACCCCTTAAACGCTGGTCAAGAAATCACCGTACGACTGCAGCAATTTCGACAAAGAATTCTTGAATGAAAAGCCCCGGCTGTCATTTGCAGACAGAGCGCTGATCAACAGCATGGACCAGAACATGTTCCGGAACTTTTCCTTCATGAATCCAGGGATGGAGAAGCTGATATCCTGAACTCGCCTCTCCAGACACACGAAGGGATTTGCTTTCTCTCTGTGAACTGGTTCAAGTGACACTTCTCGGGTTCCTTTTCAACTTGGAAAAGAAAAGAAACACTCAACAATAAAGGCCGAGCTCTTTGACCTCCTCAGGGACTTTGCATCTGCAGCCAACAATAAAGGCTGAGCCCTTTGACCTCCTCACCGACTTTGCATCTGTAGCAGAAACCAGCTCTGCTTCACTAATGACGGTGCCCTTTGGATTCTCCCCTGTCATCTCTCACAGCCACTCTTGAAGTTAGGTCCTTCCTTACTGTAGTTATTTACTTGAAGATGGTTCTCCGCACTGTGAAAGATTTGAAAACTTAATTCCACTCTAAGTTATGGCTCTTCACCTGGGCACCAACTGCTGATCAGTGACATACGTGTTGACTCAAGGAGCAGAGTCCAGACTTCTCAAGACTGAAAGTGCACATTGCCTGGCGTAGCACGGGCATCCACTCGGCCGCAGACAAGTAACCACTAACCCATTTTATTCTGTTCACACCTGGGCGAGTGTCAAGGGTAGGGGGTAGGGGAAGCCCTGAATAGGTTCTTATGGGAATTCTTCATAATAAACATGCTTGTAACTTGAGATTTACACATTCATTCATTCTGATTTAGCCATGAAATTCACGGGCAAGAGGAAAGTGGGGAGAGTTCGTGTCATCCACGTGCCAGACCCCTACTCTGGTTATCTTGTCAACGTAGAATTAAGTTTAGGGTCCAATAAAGATAGAGTCATTTTACTCCTGCCAATAAAACCTTTCCATCCATCCATTTTCAGTTGATTTCAGTATCAGTGGCAGTTTCTCATCACCATCCTCACATTAGAACAGGAAAAAAAAAAAGGAAGTGCGTAATTCTTCTAGAGAAAAGGTAACCCATCCCTTTATTATACCATTACTGATGATTTGATGACTCCTAAGTCTCTTGAGAGAGACATCCTTCAAGACAAAGACCCATGCATGCTATCTGCAGTGATCTTATTTAATAAGAATTCTAGCTATCCGTGTTTAAAATATCTGTGCTGTGTGTATATTTTGATAAAATGTTGTGACTTAATGACAAAGAGGTGGATATGTAAAAATGGAATAAAAAAAAGAAAGAAAGATGCCTCTTCATAGTTTAATTCCCTACTTGCCCCTCCCCCTGCTCCAAACTTGGTTCTGTTTTAGTTATCATCAAAATGCAGCTAGAATTAATGTTTTAAATTTTGAGAATCATTAAAAATCCCCAACAGGAGAGAAACTCAGATAACCTTTAAGTTATTAGTATTATATTCCTCCTTTCCTTCCCCACAAGATTTCTTTTTTTTTTTTCCCACTCACTTTCCAACATACTTTATTCCAGATTCCCTACACAGCCTTCAGAGGACCTGCAGGATGAGGTCTTTAGCCTCCTGCTCTCAACTTTGCTTAACTGGCTTCAGTCCTAGTGGTTTCCCCACCACCCTGACACAGTTCTGCCTCAGGGCCTTTGCACTTCCTGCTCCCAGTACTTGGGATGCTCTTCCCCCCACAAGCTTCTTGAAGGAGTGATCTCCAACCCCAGAACTCAGCTCTGCCCTCCAACTTCTCTCCTGACACTGCTTCCCCCAAGGACGCCCTCTTGCCAGTTCATGTGAAATGTTCTAGCTCCTCATCTACCCCTCTGCAGCTTTTTATACAAGGAAAGACCCTCTCTTTGATCTCGGCCCCTCGGATGTTCTGACACAGCCCTTTGCTCTTTCATCCCCTCCACCTTTGATTACCCACCCCCTGCTACCCCCGGCTGGCCCCTTTCCCTCCTTCCCCAAATCACCTCCAAGTCCCCTCTTCCCTCCTTGCTTTCACTTTTCCTTGGTTTTCTCCTCCCACGCCATGCCTTCACGAACGCGCAGTGCAGACAATCTCAATCCTCACCCCCAGTTCTAGCCTCTGCCAGGCTTCACACAGGTTCCACTAACTCATCCTGCTCACTTACGATCTTTATCTCTCTTGTAGTCCCTCATTCTATTAACAGCACCATCATGGACCTGGTCATCCAGGCTCAGAACCACAGAGTCCTTGTTGACTATCCCCTCCCCCTTTCTAACCTCCCTCTCTCTCTTACCAAATTCTTAGGATTCTGCCTCTGCAACTTTTCCAAACTATATACTTATCTCTACTTTCTCTCCTGCTAATCGTGCCTGGATTACTTAATAGCGGATGAACCAGTGTCCCCATCTTAAGTCTCCTTCTCCATTTTAATTCACATACACAACATATAAACTGTAGAGTGGGAATAACTTTTCCTCTACCTCTTAGGTTCAGTACCTGAGGGCCTGTGAATTAAATGAACAAAATACCGATGAGCAAGAGAAGCATGCTTTTATCTACACATGCAACACGCATATACGTGATGAGGCACTCAAAGGAGTGGTTAGAATTTGGGGCTTAAATAGCTAGCTTACCAGAGGAAAGAGAGGAAGAAGAAAAGCCTCCAACGCAAAGAGCAAATAGGGGTTTCAGGAGACAAGGAAGTTTGTGATAACGTTTGTCCGCATAGGTATGAGTGGGCTTCCTGTCTTGTTCTCTTCAGGGCCAAAAACTGCCCCCAGATGGAAATTTATGGAAGTAGGTTTACTCAGCCTCCCTCCTGGGATCAGACCCACCCCAAAGAAGGAATTCACGGTGGTCCTTATTTCTCTTAAGTGTCTGCTTTTAGTTAGATAAAGAAAGCTCCAGGAAGGCCTCTCTCTGCATCTACTGAATCTCCAATATCTCTAGCTTAAAATAATTTTTACTATTTATGAAATATAAAAATATTATCTTCAGAAATCAAGGTTATTATCCCACACCCTCACGTTCAAAACGCTGTGTAATCTTCCCTGGCTGAACCCCATCCAGGGCGCCCCACCTTGTCCCCAGACAACCTCTCTACCATCACCTTTCATCTCTGCCTTTCACTCCCCTGTGCTCCCACTGAGCCGGATTTCTTAGCACTGCCCGTGAACCCCCATCGTTTCCTGCCTCCAGGCCTTCGGGAAGCTAGTTTTTCTGCCTCGAATGCCACATTCCCACAAGTTCATGTCTTCCTGTCTCCCAATATCCACTTCAAGTATCAAGACTGCCATGAAATACTCCCGACTTGAGCTGATGTGTCTCTCACCTTGTTAAGGTCCCATCCTATTGTATTTCTCTGTCCATTTCCCAGGCACTCACCATTTTTTCATCAAGCTCTACAAGCATCTGCTTTGCCCCTCTTTCTGGACTGTACACCCCTGAGGGCAGAATCTCTGTCTGGTTTGTCTCTGTCCTTGCCACACTTCCTTGGTATATTCGGGCTCAAAACGAGTTGTTGGGCAGGTGAGGAAGTAAATGAATGCACTGTGTGGTGTCTGAATGGTGGCCCCTCCAAAGGTATGTCCACCTGGCACCTGCGAATATGACCTTACTTGGTAAATGGGTCTCAGCAGGTGTCATTAAGTTAAAGATCTAGAGGTGAGAGCATCCTAGATTTTATGGCTGGACCCTAAATCCAACATCGAGTGTCCTTACAAGAGACAACAGGGAGAAGAGAAGGCCAGGTGAAGATGGAGACAGAGATTGGAGTGAAGCAGCCCCAAGCCCAGGAACACCTGGGGCCACGAGAAGCTGGGAGAGGCCAGGACGGGTCCTCCCCTAGAGCCTGCAGAGGGGGCGTGGTCCTGCCAACACCTTGACTTTGAACTTCCGGCCTCCAAAAGTGAGAGAAAATACGTTTCTGTTGTTTTCAAGTCACCCAGCTTATGGTAATTTATGACAGCAGCCTTGGGAAATTGATACACACTATTCTATGAAGCCAGCAGTGCGTTAGGAGAAGGCGGCAGTGAGCTTTGTGCCATCCTGCCCACCCGGCCACCACACGTGCAGGCGGGCCATGCCATCCCTGCCAGGCCTTCACCTCCCTCCTCCCACGGCACAACCTCCCACCATCGCCCAGCTTCTTGTCCACATGAATTCCCCATCGCGGTTCTTACTCTTCTCTCCATTTTTGTCCTGTCACCTCATTTCCCTCGCCTGCTTTTTCCCTCACCGGCCTTCAATATCCTCTTTGACTGCAGAGCTCAGCTTTTCCAGACACACAGGAAGAAAGCCTCTCTCCGGCGCTTCGCGAGTTGGCATCCTGCCGGTGGGACATCCACACCGCGGTTTATAAACGTGTCAATGTGGTTAAAGAAAATACCCAGTGACACTTGTGAAAGCGCAGGAAGGATGACTATTCAAGGCGGGCTGCAGCGATGGGTACTGCAGTAGCGGCGAGACTGCATGGGAAAGCGGGGGTTTATAGAGAAGGGACGGGGTGCGGGGTGGCAGTGAGGGGCAGGGCAGTGGAGGGAAGATTACTAAGAGGAAACAGCAGCGGGAAGGTGGATTCTGGCTGAACCGACCTATCGGGATCTTGCTGAGGCAAGCCAGGTGATCAGACCTCACCTGGGGGATGAGGAAACCAACCAGGTGCCCCGAGTGAGGGTTCTGGTTAAACTGACTTAGCGAGATTCTTGCTAAACTTGGACAATGCAGGGACAAACGCAGAAACCCTTAGTTAGTTGAAAAAGAGTTCAGGAAGGCTGAGTGGAGTTTGGTCAAGGGCAGAATCTGACGGTATTTAGAACGAAGACCCAGCTGCAGCATCGCGAGGGCTTTGGGGCCACAGCTAGTGGAGCTTTCCTCTTGGTGCCAGAGCTACTTCCACACAATCCTGAGAGCTTGTTGGCCCCACTGCGAACACACTGGTTGAAAAAATCACTTCCTATGACCCCATGTGTAAGCTGAGATGTGCTGGGGACATGGGGAGCTGCGGAGAGACTGTGGGTTTGGAAACCAGACAGACCTGAGGTCCAGTCCCAGCTCAGCCGTGATAAGCTTTGCAGCATCACTTACCTTCCTGGATGAGATTTTCCCACCTATAAAATGGAGCTTATGGTCCATTATGAGAACAAAAGATGCCCCTGCACAGTGCGGGGAATTAGCGGATGCTTCCTAATGAGAGTCACTTAATATTTTCAATTTGATCATGAGCCTGAGGGAAGATTATCTATCTATCTATCTATCCACCCATCCATCATATCTATCTACCTATCTATCATCTATATCTCTAGCTATTGATATAACTATATCAATATATCGATAGATGATAGATAGATAGATAATGATGGATGGGTAGGTAGGCAGATGGATGGGTGGATAGACAGGTAGTCTAGAGTGTCTTACAAGTCAAATCAGCAACAAGAGGAATAATTCTTGATTGCCTCTGAGAAGTAGCTCAGAAACAGCCTCTCTGACATTAACTGAGAGTGCTGT
Organism: Lagenorhynchus albirostris; assembly: GCF_949774975.1. Classification (NCBI taxonomy): domain Eukaryota; kingdom Metazoa; phylum Chordata; class Mammalia; order Artiodactyla; family Delphinidae; genus Lagenorhynchus; species Lagenorhynchus albirostris. Next base: position 167,775,044 of record NC_083095.1, on the reverse strand, counting down.
GTCCAGCCACCTGGGCCTTTACAGTGTGGACAAAAGAAGACTGAACACCATTAGTGGCAGGGAATTCTTTTTTAAATGCACATCTCCTAATTCACATATGGTCTTCAAGTTCAGAATGTCTTCTAGGTAGAGTCCAGTTATTTTGTTTCCCATCCTGCTACCTGACAAGAGAAGATTTTTGGAAACAGACTATGTCTGGTCCAGAACAATTCCAGCCCTGGCCAGGGTAAGGACAAATACCAATTGAAAACAGGAGCTAATTCTCCCTGTTGAAAACGAGAGAAGAAACTTCTCCCTCTCCTCTCCCTTTTCTTCCAGAATTTCTTTCTCTGTCTTTCTCAAATGTATGTTAAACTTTACAGAGGTCTCACCACTCAGGAATGTTTTCTCAGGGACCTGGGAGCCACCTTTTTGAAGTGCACACATCAAGGGAGATAGAGCGCCTCTTTCCCGGTTCCCTTGGGAGCATAAGAGCTTGACCTCATGGGCACCTGGCTTCGATTTGCAAAACTACCTCCTGTCCTAAATATATGAGAGTTTTGTTTCTCCTTGGAAATAAAGCCAGTGCAGGTGGTGCCCCAATTACCATGAGAAAGTGAGGATAGACTATGAGTGGGAAAAGACACTGTAAAGTTGCCTCGCTTGAGGACCAGTGATTGTTTCTCTTGAGAACGGGTCTATCACAGGTTGTGTCTGCTTGGCCATCTAAGGGGGTGAAATTCCTTTCTCTCTTTGCAAACTCCCAGTGGGTTGACTGTGACGCACATCACAGTCTGGTTTAATGCCCCCGTGCTCCCGCAGTAATACAATGGTTTTCTTTCTCTGCTACCTTTGTGGAGAGGTTTTCTGGATTGAGGGAAGATTTGGGTTTTTTAAATTATGTTTCTCCAACACCAGCTTCTCCTAGCTCTCAACAGAAGGAAGGGATTTGGGAAAATACAAGAATTATTTTGACCCCTGCCTTGGTCAGCCCAGTTTCTCCTAAAGACAGCCGGGCATAAAACAACTCTAATACTCTATTTAAGGCACACTTTTGTGCTTCCTTCTAAAACACTGTAATGAGAGCTTGGAAAACCATTCAGTGTATTATGCATTCGACATTTTTTTTCTTTTTTTGCTCCTCAATCAGAAAATCATTCAACAGTGTTTATTGTGCACCTACTACGTGCCTAGAAGTACCTGGCTTGTCTTTTGGGATTCTCCCAAAGAACTCTGTGAATTTTCCTCTCTGCTCCCTATTTCACCTAAGATGTGTGCTACTCAAAACACCAGCCAAAATTTGGTAACTGCAGTTATGAGACGTGACTGATTTCACCCATACATTTCTCTCCTACAGACTAAAACCTTTTCTCTTAAATGGGGACAGCATTCCTTGAGCATCTCCCTGAATCTGTCTTTAGGGCTAGTCTTGCTGTTTCCTTCCAGAGAGCACCCTTTGCTCTGAGCTCTAACTAAGGCACTTCAAGGCAAGGTGGTGGTTTAGTTTGTACTCAGAATCAGCTGTCCTTTTCCTGGAGACAAGATCCCACACTCCTGCAAAGACTGCACACCTGGAGCTGGCCCTTCTGGGGAAAGTAAGCAAATCAATGGACTAGCTGAAGTACACAGAGAACAGAAGTTTCCAGACAGGAAAATACATTAGAGCCAAATGTCCAGTGCTGCAAACATTTGGATAAAGAGTTTGAAAGTCATTCCATAGGCAAGGTGAAGACACAAACTCTGCCAGCGAAGTACTACAAAATCTTCAAAGCCTAACCACCAGAAGCATACATTTCAAATTTTTTAATTAAAAGAAATAAAAGCGTTTCATGCCAACTGGGAAGTGCATTTTCTGGAACAAAGACCCACTCAGAGTTTTCTACATATAAGATCATATGACCGGAGGAGCTTCAAGACGGCGGAAGAGTAAGACGCAGAGATCACCTTCCTCCCCACAGATACATCAGAAATACATCTACATGTAGAACAACTCCTACAGGACACCTACTGAACGCTGGCAGAAGACCTCAGACCTCCCAAAAGGCAAGAAACTCCCCACGTACCTGGGTAGGGCAAAAGAAAAAACAGAGACAAGAATAGGGAAGGGACCTGCACCAGTGGGAGGGAGCCGTGAAGGAGGAAAGGTTTCCACACACTAGGAAGCCCCTTCGCGGGCGGAGACTGCAGGTGGTGGAGGGGGGGAGCTTCGGAGCCACGGAGGAGAGCACAGCAACAGGGGTGCGGAGGGCAAAGCAGAGAGATTCCCGCACAGAGGATCGGTGATGACCAGTGCTCACCAGCCCGAGAGGCTTGTCTGCTCGCGGAGCTGAGGCTCGGGCTTCGGTCTGAGCGCAGGGAGAGGACTGGGGTTGGCGGCATGAACACAGCCTGCAGGGGGTTAGTGCGCCACGGCTAGCCGGCAGGGAGTCCGGGAAAAAGTCTGGACCTGCCGAAGAGGCAAGAGACTTTTTCTTGCCTCTTTGTTTCGTGGTGTGCGAGGAGAGGGGATTCACAGCGCCACTTAAAGGAGCTCCAGAGACGGGCGTGAGCCGCGGCTAACAGCGCGGACCCCAGAGACGGGCATGAGACGCTAAGGCTGCTGCTGCCGCCACCAACAAGCCTGTGTGCGAGCACAGGTCCCTCTCCACACCTCCCCTCCCGGGAGCCTGTACAGCCCGCCACTGCCAGGGTCCCGGGATCCAGGGACAACTTACACGGAGAACGCACGGTGTGCCTCAGGCTGGTGCAACGTCACGCTGCCTCTACAGCTGCAGGCTCGCCCCGCATCCGTACCCCTCCCTCCCCGCGGCCTGAGTGAGCCAGAGCCCCCGAGTCAGCGGCTCCTTTAACCCCGTCCTATCTGAGCGAAGAACAGACACCCTCAGGCGACCTACACACAGAGGCGGGGCCAAATCCAAAGCAGAGCCCCGGGAGCTGTGCGAACAAAAAGAGAAAGGGAAATCTCTCCCAGCAGCCTCAGGAGCAGCAGATTAATCTCCACAATGAATTTGATGTACCCTGCATCTGTGGAATACATGAATAGACAACGAATCATCCCATATTGAGAATGTGGACTTTGGGAACAATGATTTATATATCAATGATATAAATGATATATATCTATATCAATGATATATTTTTCCCTTTTTCTCTTTTTGTGAGTGTGTATGTGTATGCTTCTGTGTGTCACTTTGTCTGTATAGCTTTGCATTTACCATTTGTCCTAGGGTTCTGTCTGTCCGTTTTTGTTTTTGTTTTTGTTTTTGTTTTGTATAGTTTTCAGCAGTTGGTATCATTGGTGGAATGGTTTTTTGGTTTGGTTGTTCGCTTCTTTCTTTTTTTGTAACTTTTTGCAATTTTTTAAATAATATTTTTTATTTTATTTATTTTATCTTCTTCTTTCTTTCTTTTCTTCTCCCTTTTATTCTGAGCCGTGTGAATGACAGGCTCTTGGTGCTCTGGCCAGGCGTCAGGGCTGTGCACTGAGGTGGGGGAGCCAAGTTCAGGACGCTGGTCCACAAGAGACCTCCCAGCTCCACATAATATCAAATGATGAAAATCTCCCAGAGATCTCCATCTCAACGCCAAGACCCAGCTCCACTCAATGACCAGCAAGCTACAGTGCTGGACACTCTATGCTAAACAACTAGCAAGACAGGAACACAACCCCACCCATTAGCAGAGAGGCTGCCTAAAATCATAATAAGGTCACAGACACCCCAAAACACACCACCAGACGTGGACCTGCCCACCAGAAAGACAAGATCCAGCCTCATCTACCAGAACACAGGAACTAGTCCCCTCCACCAGGAAGCCTACACAACCCACTGAACCAACCTTAGCCACTGGGGGCAGACACCAAAAACAACGGTAACTACAAACCTGCAGCCTGCGAAAAGGAGACCCCAAACACAGTAAGTTAAGCAAAGTGAGAAGACAAGGAAACACACAGCAGATGAAGGAGCAACATAAAAACCCACCAGACCTAACAAATGAAAAGGAAATAGGCAGTCTACCTGAAAAAGAATTCAGAATAACGATAGTAAAGATGATCCAAAATCTTGGAAATAGAATGGAGAAAATACAAGAAATGTTTAACAAGGACCTAGAAGAACTAAAGAGCAAGCAAACAATCATGAACAACACAATAAATGAAAATAAAAATTCTCTAGAAGGGATCAATAGCAGAATAACTGAGGCAGAAGAACGGATAAGTGACCTGGAAGATAAAATAGTGGAAATAACTACTGCAGAGCAGAACAAAGAAAAAAGAATGAAAAGAATTGAGGACAGTCTCAGAGACCTCTGGGACAATATTAAACTCACCAACATTTGAATTATAGGGGCCCCAGAAGAAGAAGAGAAAAAGAAAGGAACTGAGAACATATTTGAACAGATTATAGTTGAAAACATCCCTAATATGGGTAAGGAAATAGTCAATCAAGTCCAGGAAGCACAGAGAGTCCCATACAGGATAAATCCAAGGAGAAACACGCCAAGACACATATTAATCAAACTATCAAAAATTAAATACAAAGAAAAAATATTAAAAGCAACAAGGGAAAAACAACAACATAGAATGGAATCCCCATAAGGGGGAAAAACAACAACATACAATGGAATCCCCATAAGGTTAACAGCTGACCTTTCAGCAGAAACTCTGCAAGCCAGAAGGGAGTGGCAGGACATATTTAAAGGGATGAAAGGGAAAAACCTACAACCAAGATTACTCTATCCACAAGGATCTCATTCAGATTTGACAGAGAAATTAAAACCTTTACAGACAAGCAAAAGCTAAGAGAATTCAGCACCACCAAACCAGCTTTACAACAAATGCTAAAGGAACTTCTCTAGGCAGGAAACACAAGAGAAGGAAAAGACCTACAATAACAAACCCAAAACAATTAAGAAAATGGGAATAGGAACATACATATCGATAATCACCTTAAATGTAAATGGATTAAGTGCTCCAACCAAAAGACATTCACTGGCTGAATGGATACAAAAACAAGACCCGTATATATGCTGTCTACAAGAGACCCACTTCAGACCTACAGACACATACAGACTGAAAGTGAGGGGATGGAAAAAGATGTTCCATGCAAATGGAAACCAAAAGAAAGCTGGAGTAGCAATTCTTATATCACACAAAATAGACTTTAGAACAAAGACTATTACAAGAGACAAAGAAGGACACTACATAATGATCAAGGGATCGATCCAAGAAGAAGATATAACAATTGTAAATATTTATGCACCCAACATAGGAGCACCTCAATACATAAGGCAAATACTAACAGCCATAAAAGGGGAAATCGACAGTAACACAAACATAGTAGGGGACTTTAACACCCCACTTTCACCAATGGACAGATCATCCAAAATGAAAATAAATAAGGAAACACAAGTTTTAAATGATACATTAAACAAGATGGACTTAATTGACATTTATAGGACATTCCATCCAAAAACAACAGAATGCACATTCTTCTCAAGTGCTCATGGAACATTCTCCAGGATAGATCATATCTTGGGTCACAAATCAAGCCTTGGTAAATGTAAGAAAAGTGAAATCGTATCAAGTATCTTTTCCAACCACAACACTATGAGACTAGACATCAATTACAGGAAAAAATCTATAAGAAATACAAACACATAGATCACTGAAGAAGTCAAAAGGAAATCAAAAAATACCTAGAAACAAATGACAATGAAAACACGACCAGCCAAAACCTATGGGATGCAGCAAAAGCAGTTGTAAGAGGGAAGTTTATAGCAATACAATCCTACCTTAAGAAACAAGAAACATCCCAAATAAACAACCTAACCTTACACCTAAAGCAATCAGAGAAAGAAGAACAACCCCAAAGTTAGCAGAAGGAAAGAAATCATAAAGAGCAGATCAGAAATAAATGAAAAAGAAATGAAGGAAATGATAGCAAAGATCAGTAAAACTAAAAGCTGGTTCTTTGAGAAGATAAACAAAATTGATAAACCATTAGCCAGACTCATTAAAAAAAAAGGGAGAAGACTCAAATCAATACAATTAGAAATGAAAAAGGGAAAGTAAAAACTGACACTGCAGAAATACAAAGGATCATGAGAGATTACTACAAGCAACTATATGCCAATAAAATGGACAACCTGGAAGAAATGGACAAATTCTTAGATATGCACAACGTTCTGAGACTGAACCAGGAAGAAATAGAAAATATGAACAGACCAATCACAAGCACTGAAATTGAAACTGTGATTAAAAGTCTTCCAACAAACAAAAGCCCAGAACAAGATGGCTTCACAGGTGAATTCTATCAAACATATAGAGAAGAGCTAACACCTATCCTTCTCAAACTCTTCCAAAATACAGCAGAGGGAAGAACACTCCCAAACTTATTCGATGAGGCCACCATCACCCTGATACCAAAACCAGACAAAGATGTCACAAAAAAAGAAAACTACAGACCAATATCACTGATGAACATAGATGCAAAAATCCTCAACAAAATACTAGCAAACAGAATCCAACAGCACATTAAAAGGATCATACATCATGATCAAGTGGGGTTTATCCCAGGAATGCAAGGGTTCTTCAATATATGCAAAACAATCAATGTGATACACCATATTAACAAATTCCAGGAGAAAAACCATATGATCATCTCAATAGATGCAGAGAAAGCTTTTGACAAAATTCAACACCCATTTATGATAAAAACCCTCCAGAAAGTAGGCATAGAGGGAATTTTCCTCAACATGTTAAAGGCCATATATGACAAACCCACAGCCAACATTGTCCTCAATGGTGAAAAACTGAAACCATTTCCACTAAGATCAGGAACAAGACAAGGCTGCCACTCTCACCAGTATTATTCAACATAGCTTTGGAAGTTTTAGCCACAGCAATCAGAGAAGAAAAAGAAATAAAGGGAATCCAAATCAGAAAAGAAGAAGTAAAGCTGTCACTGTTTACAGATGACATGATACTATACATAGAGAATCCTAAAGATGCTACCAGAAAACTACTAGAGCTAATCAATGAATCTGGTAAAGTAGCAGGATACAAAATTAATCCACAGAAATCTCTTGCATTCCTCTACACTAATGATGAAAAATCTGAAAGTGAAATTAAGAAAACACTCGCATTTACCATTGCAACAAAAAGAATAAAATATCTAGGAATAAACCTACCTAAGGAGACAAAAGACCTGTATGCAGAAAATTATGACACTGATGAAAGAAATTAAAGATGATACAAACAGATGGAGAGCTATACCATGTTCTTGGATTGGAAGAATCAACATTGTGAAAATGACTCTACTACCCAAAGCAATCTACAGATTCAATGCAATCCCTATCAAACTACCACTGGCATTTTTCACAGAACTAGAACAAAAAATTTCACAATTTGTATTGAAACACAAAAGACCCCGAATAGCCAAAGCAATCTTGCGAAAGAAATACACAGCTGGAGGAATCAGGCTTCCTGACTTCAGACTATACTACAAAGCTACTGTATCAAGACAGTATGGTACTGGCACAAAAACAGAAATATAGATCAATGGAACAGGATAGAAAGCCCAGAGATAAACCCACGCACATATGGTCACCTTATCTTTGACAAAGGAGGCATGAATATACAATGGAGAAAAGACAGCCTCTTCAATAAGTGGTGCTGGGAAAACTGGACAGATACATATAAAAGAATGAAATTAGAACACTCCTTAACACCATACACAAAAATAAACTCAAAATGGATTAAAAACCTAAATGTAAGGCCAGACACTATCAAACTCTTAGAGGAAAACAAAGGCAGAACACTCTATGACATAAATCACAGCAAGATCCTTTTTGACCACCTCCTAGAGAAACAGAAATAAAAAGAAAAATAAACAAATGGGACCTAATGAAACTTAAAACCTTTTGCACAGCAAAGGAAACCATAAACAAGACCAAAAGACAACCCTCAGAATGGGAGAAAATATTTGCAAATGAAGCAACTGACAAAGGATTAATCTCCAAAATTTACAAGCAGCTCATGCAGCTCAATATCAGAAAAACAAAAAACCCAATCCAAAAAAGGGCAGAAGACCTAAATAGACATTTCTCCAAAGAAGATATACAGACTGCCAACAAACACATGAAAGGATGCTCAACATCATTGATCATTAAAGAAATGCAAATCAAAACTACAATGCGATATCATCTCACACAGGTCAGAATGGCCATCATCAAAAATCTACAAACAATAAATGCCGGAGAGGGTGTGGAGAAAAGGAAACCCTGATACACTGTTGGTGGGAATGTAAATTGATACAGGCACTGTGGAGAACAGTATGGAGGTTCCTTTAAAAACTAAAAGTAGAAATACCATACGACCCAGCAATACCACTACTGGGCATACACCCTGAGAAAACCATAATTCAAAAAGAGTCACGTACCACAATGTTCATTGCAGCTCTATCTACAATAGCCAGGACATGGAAGCAACCTAAGTGTCCATCGACAGATGAATGGATAAATAAGATGTGGCACATATATACAATGGAATATTACTCAGCCATAAAAAGAAATGAAACTGAGATATTTGTAGTGAGTTGGATGGACCTAGAGTCTGTCATGCAGAGTGAAGTAAGTCAGAAAGAGAAAAACTAATACCGTAAGCGAACACATATATGGAATCTAAAAAAAAAAAAAAAAAAAAAAGGACATGAAGAACCTAGGGGCAAGATGGGAATAAAGATGCAGATCTACTAGAGAAGGGACTTGAGGATGGGGGAGGGGGAAGGGTAAGCTGGGACACAGTGAGAGTGGTAGTGTATATATGGACATATATACACTACCAAATGTAAAATAGATAGCTAGTGGGAAGCAGTCACATAGCACAGGGAGATCAGCTCGGTGCTCTGTGACCAGCTAGAAGGGTGGGATAGGGAGGGTGGGAGGGAGGGAGACGCAAGAGGAAAGAGATATGGGGATATATGTATATGTATAACTGATTCACTTTGTTATAAAGCAGAAAGTAACACACCATTGTAAAGCAATTATACTCCAATAAAAACGTTAAAAAATAAATATAATAAAAAATTTTTAAAAACGATCATATGACTGAGTTGGAGAGCATTAGTAAAATGGAGAACTAAGAGGTCTCAGCCTTTGTACCCCACAAAACAATAATTTAACAACCAGTCATGGAGAAAAATAGCTCTGGGAGAGTCTCAGGGTACAGTTAAGAAGCTGTAACAACCCAGTAGAGGGGAAAAAACAAAGAAGCCCTCATAGAAAGCTATACAAAGTGTTTAACTGTGTCTCCCATCCTTCAGACTGGTACAGTTCAGCACCAAGAGGAATCACCTCGGCCACAAAGTCTCCCTGTGGGGGAAAAGGAGAGCAGGAGGGCCCTAGCAGCCCACTCCACCACTGCAGGGGTGGATAAGGGGTTAATAGCCAACGTATGTAAGGAACTCATACAAGTCAATAGCCAAAAGACAAACAAAAGCAATTTTTAAATGGGCAATGTATCTAAATAGACATTCCCCCAAAGAAGACATGCAGATGGCCAACAGGTACATGAAAAGATGCTCAACATCACTCGTCATCAGGGAAATGCCAATCAAAACCACAATGAGATACCACCTCACACCTGTGAGAAGGGCTATTATCAAAAAGACAACAAATAAATGTTGGCAAGGACGTGGAGAAAAGGAAACCCTTGTGCACTGGTGGTGGGAATGTAAACTGGTGAAGCCACTGCGGAAAACAGTATGGGGGTTCCTCAAAAAATTAAAAATAGAACTACCCTGTGATCCAGCAATTCCACTTCTGGGTATATACCCAAAGGAAATGAAATCAGAATCTTGAAGAGGTATTTGAACTCCTGTGTTCATTGCAGCATTGTTGATGATGGCCTAGATATGGAAACAACCTAAATGCCCATAGTGGATGAAGAAAGTACGGTGTAAATATATAAGGGAATATTAGTCAACCTTAAAACATGAAATCCTGCCATTTGAGACAACATGGATGAAGCTGGAGGACATTATGATAAGTGAAATAAGCCGGACAAAGACAAATACTCCATGGTCTCACTGAGCTGTGGAATCTAAAATAGTCAAAACTCATAGAAGCAGAGAGTAGCATGGTTGCCAGGGGCTGGGGTGGGGGGCGGGGAATGGGGAGATACAGGTCAAGGGGTACAGAGTTGCAGGCATGCAAGATGAATACACTCTGGAAATGTAATGTACAGCAATGAGACTATAGTTAACAATACCATATTGTACACTTGAAATTTGCCAAGACAGTGGATCTTAAGTGTTCTTGCCACAAAAAAAGAAGGAGGAAATGGATAAGATAATTAGCTCAACTGGTGATAATTTCACAAGGTATACGTGTATCAAAACATCAAGTTGTACACACAAGAGATATACAATATTTGTCAATTATACCTCAATAAAGCTGGGGGAAATTTTATTATCTGAAAAAAAGAACTCAAAATATAATTACAATAAGGTAAATAACCTCTGTATATTAAGCTAGCCTTATACATGTTTCATACGGTTGCTTATTTTGTGTGAGCGAGTTTTATTTAATGAATGAAGGAGCACATCCATCTCCTAAACTCTTTGCACCAGCAGGTCCCTGAGGCACCAGTGCTAGAAAGGTCGAGTCATCTTTTACTGATGGAAGATGCTAAGACCAAGAAGATGGAGTGACACCTGGGCTTAGACCCAGACAATATCATAATTCGAAAAGATACGTGCACCCCTATGTTCACAGCAGCACTATTTACAATAGCCAAGACATGGAAGCAAACTAAATGTCCATCGATGGCGGAATGGATAAAGAAGATGTGGTGTGTGTGTGTGTGTGTGTGTATATATATATATACACACACACACACACACACACACACGCATACAATGGAATATTACTCAGCCATAGAAAGAACAAAATAATGCTATTTCCAGTGACATGGATGGACCTAGAGATTGTCATATGGGAAAAGAATCTAAAAAAGTGGATATATGTATAACTAATTCACTTTGCTGTACAGCAGAAACTAACACATCGTAAATCAACTATACTCCAATAAAAGTTAACTTAAAAATTCATATATACGTATATAGTCTATAGCAGTGTATGATGATCTCATTTTTTAATGAGATGAAAGTATTTTACTAATTTTATACAGATTCTAATTTCCAGCTTTGACCCCGGCGCTTCACTTCTTCTCTGGGTCTTCCATCACCTTCCCCAAAAGAAAGACATGAAGGCAAGTGGCCCTGGTCTCCTGAAATAATAAAGGTAATGCTCCTGTAAGTTTCTATCCTGGAAGGTGCTTAACTTCCAAACCCCTCAGTTTGCATTTGAGGAAATAGAAGCTTCTGAGAAGTGGCTCGTCTGAAGCCACAGCTGGAGAGTGACTGAGGGGGAAACCAGTTCCTGAGCTCCTCCCTAATGGGTCTTCATGACTCAATTCATTGCTTCCTTGACAACTAAGAGCGAGTTAAGGATTCCAAATGTTCCATATCAGAGCTTTGCCCTAGAAATGGGAAGCTGAATAAAGAACCAACACCTATCAAACTCCTTTTGTGCCAGAAGGAGGTAGGTTCACTCAACAACCCCATCAGCTGGGTGTTATGCTTCCATCTCACTGCCCCAATTTACAGCTCAAAGTCACACCGCTAGCAATCAGCAAGGTAGAACGTGAACCCAGGTCTTTCTGATTCCAAAGCTCCAACTTTTACCGACAATATGCTCTTCCCAATTCTCTCTCTTTTGAAGCTGAACTGTACATAGTCCTTCTTTTTTGTTTTAATATCTTTAATTGACGTTTAGTTGATTTACAATGTTGTGTTAATTACTGCTGTACAGCAAAGTAATTCAGTTATACATATATATACATTCTTTTTTCATATTCTTTTCCATTATGGTTTATCACAGGATACTGAATATAGTTCCCTGTTCTATACAGCAGTACCGTGTTGTTTATCCATCCTATATACAATAGTTTACATCTGCTCATCCCAAACTCCCACTCCATCCCTCCCCCACTCCCCCTCGGCAACCACCACTCTGTTCTCTATGTCTGTGAGGCTGTTTCTGTTTCGTAGATAAGTTCATTTGTGTCATATTTTGGATTCCATATATAAGTGATATCATATTGGTATTTGTCTTTCTCTTTCTGGCTTACTTCACTTGATGGGATACTCTCTAGTTGCATCCATGTTGCTGCAAATGGCATTATTTTGCTCTTTTTTCTGGCTGAGTCGTATACATATTCTTTCCACATGGAGGCATTTCCCCTCTGCCTCCGTGCTACACCATCAACATTCCTTTCCTGAACCTACGTCCCACCTTCTCAGCCCATCGTACCTTCACAGCACACGGGAGATCCATCCTTACTGCCCTCGGGGACTTACCCAGATCTCTTGACACTCGGCACTTATTCAGCAAAAAAAACACCTAGACACATGCGCCCTGTTCAGCAAGCAGTCAGAGCCTGGCTTAGCTCTTCCCTTCTGGCTTAAAAAGAAGCAGACATCTGTTTCAGAGTCACTGTATTTCTTTTGAGCTCAGGTCCAGCATGAGATCAGAAGCTTGTTTATTTTAAAGCTTTTATACCTTTATCAGAATTCAACTCCTTGAGCTATATACTGGCTAATCCCTTTGAAAGTTTTCAGAGTCAAAGGGGACACAAAAAAACACTTGTGATTGACACTTGCTCCAAAGGTTCAACAAGGTAGCCGCCACGGTCCTTTGGCTCCTGCAACAACTGGAATTAAGAAAAAGAAGTCCCGGGACTTCCCTGGCAGTCCAGTGGTTAAGACTCTGCGTTTCCACTGCAGGGGGCACAGGTTCAATCCCTGATTGGGGAGCTAAGATGCATCATGCCGCACGGTGCGGCCAGAAAAAAAAGAAAAAGAAGTCCCACATAGAGAAGAGCCTGGTGGTTGCCAAGGGAGAGGGGGTGGGAGAGGGATGGATTGGGAGTTTGGGATTAGCAGTTGCAAACTGGTATATACAGGATGGATAGCATCAAGGTCCTCCTGTATAGCACAGGGAACTATATTCAATATCCTGTGAAAAAGAATGTATATATATGTATAAGTGAGTCACTTTGCTGTACAGAGGTAATTAACGCATTGTAAATCAACTATACTTCAATTTTAAAAAGAATAATTTTTTTAAAAAAAAGAAAAAGAAGTCCCAGATACCTAAAACAATTGTCGGGGGACTGTGTTGGTGGAGGGTCTTGTAGGAAAGAGTGCAGACGGATGACTTAAAATACTCTCTTTTGAAAAGCCAAATGGCCTGGGTTGAGTGGCACATGTGGCTGGGCTGTGTTAACACCTCCATCTGTGCTTTGTAAATGGGTTTAGTCTCCTGGCCTTCCTTGTAAATGCACAAATTGAACTCTGAGCAGTGGGAAGAGATGCTGCCCAGGTGTCTCCCAGCTCCAGGGGAACCATCTGCTACCCTATGAAACATGGGGGTGCTTGTCCTGGTCTCCAAACGTGCTCCAGGCAGGAGAGAAGTACCAGCTACTCCCACTAAAACAAAAAATTCAACAATACAATCATCAATACACCGTCAGAGTTAACTCTCCAGGGGCAGGACTGATCAATAACACTGTTAAACGTTCTTTGAAAGCTAGTTTTGCTGTTGTTCACTTTTATCCGATCGCATACCCACAGATGGCTCTGGGCAGCAACTGAGCCTAATAAGACAGTCCCCCTTTTTATGTCTTTTGGGGTTTTTGCACCCAAGCTTATCCATTACAGAGGGGAGCGCATTACCTAGTGTGGGGTTGGTTCTCAGTCGATAATTACCCATAAGTCCACAAGGGCTGTTTGCAAACTGGCATCCGTTCTGGTTGGCTAGTGCCCGTGCTATCAGGGTGTTTAGATATTTTGAACCTCAATCCCAAATGTGGGTAAATATGATACCTACTTGGCAATAAAGACCTGTACGTTCCCTTTCTCCCACCATTAAAATTCAGCATCTAACAAATCATGTAAAAGTAGATTACATAGCTGTTTTTAAAAACGAGCATAGAACCAGCAGTCCTGTACTTACTAATCCTGTTTTGAATCTACTCTACCATTCTCCTCCAAAACCACTGTGCTATGCCACTCAGAGGGTACAGCACTGCCCTGCCAAACACAGGCCACATCCAAAGGGCGACACATGGAAGCAAGAACCTGCTTACACATATACCAGTAGAGGAGGACGTCAATGTCATTATCTCGGCTGTTATAAAAATATTCCATATGATTATGCCCCATGTCTTATTATAAAAATTTGTGCAGCACAACAATAAAAACCGATGCCACCAAATTATCCATTACAAGTGTGGGGTGGAGAGTCTATAAATTGTTTTCACTCAGATTTTTCCCACCAGAAGTCCACCACCCAATTTCTCTAGATATTATTTTTTTCACTTTTAAATTATCTTTATTTCATTTTTTCACCTCTTTATTGGGGCCTAGATATTATTATACCGCTATTTCTTTCACCAATCAAGTCTCTATTTCCTGCCAATTATGTTGTCTTAGAATGTGAAGTGCATCTAGATACACAGTAGGATTTTGTGATACAAGATGTGTTTCCCATGATTCTTAGTTGCTACCCTAACTCATCATGCAACTGTAAATTCTGCTGACACTCTATTTAAAACAAGGTCCAGGATAGACCTAGAGACTGTCATACGGAGTGAAGTAAGTCAGAAAAACAAATATCATATATTAACGCGGATATGTGGAATCTAGAAAAATGGTACAGATGAACCTATCTGCAAAGCAGAAATAGAGACACAGATGTAGAGAACAAACGTATGGACACCAAAGGGGGAGGGGGAGGGGGGATGAATTGGGAGATTGGGATTGACATATGTACACTACTATGTATAAAATAGATGACTAATGAGAACCTGCTGTATAGCACAGGGAACTCTACTCAATGCTCTGTGGTGACCTAAATGGGAAGGAAATCCAAAAAAGAGGGGATATATGTATATGTATAGCTGATTCACTTCGCTGTACAGCAGAAACTAACACAACATTGTAAAGCAACTATATCCCCCCAAAAAAAACATTAAAAAAATAAAGTCCAGCATCTTACATTTCTAAATCAGACCAGTCTTGAATATGTTGAAACAAAGAAGGAAATAAACTTAATTAAAAGTGAAATAACTTGCCAAGACAGTGGCAGACCATCAAATTGGAAGAAATGAGGAAGTCTCCAGGGGATCAATTATTTACTCACAGTTTCATTTCAGAATAGTAAAGAGGACATTGAAAACATTTGTTTATCCCTGACTCGGATGCTTCTAACCCCTCCTCGGCCAGGAAGGTGGAATGAGGTGGGAAACTGTGTGAAATCTGTCTGAGCTTGGGCAGGGAAAAAAATAAGTAGAGAAAGCCATGTTAATTTTGCAGTGGGGGTCAAAACCTAAAAAAGTGTTTAGCATGAAAGAAAAACCAGGTAAAGTCAGTGTCTCAAGCTTCAAATTAACTTACAGTAGAGCTTCTCTGTTGGCTTTTTTATTTTTTTCATTTTTGGTACCACAATGACCTACATAAAGGGTAATCTACAAATGCACATGAAACTGAACTGTTGCAGATGTGAAAAGCCTGATGAGGAAAATAAAATATTGTAGTGGTCCAAGGGGCTAGGGATGCGTGTTACCTTAAGGCAATAATAAAAGCAGGTTGCCAGTCTGACAGGTGTGCTGTGAAATTATCATGACCTCATTGAGGCTACTGTGGTATTTTTTTAAAAATAGACACTGCAGTAAGGAACACTGAGAACCTCATCTAACAAGGTAAAAATAGGTGCCTATCCTCAGATGCACTGATTCAGAGGTTGGGGTCCTTTGTTCTGAAAATAACATTGACTACAGATCTCTAGATTATGGAAAGGCAGCACTGCTCCTTCCCTGACTCCTGATGAAAAGCTCACAGATGTTTACCAAACGCACCCACTTGAAGGAGGAAGAGGGTGGACAAGGCCTGCAGGGAACAGCTGAGGGAAGGCAAGGGCTGTAGACAGAGGATCGGAAGCGTTCGGGTCATTTGTTCTGAAATGGCTCTGCCTCTGGTTCACTGTGAAACTCTGAACAAGTCATTTAGCCTCTGGGGGCCACAAAATAAGGAGGGGTCGGCAAAGATGGTATCTCAGGGCCTTTTAGCCTGAACATTTTCCGGTTCTAATCGTAATCAAAGTCCTGAGCAGCTGTAAAGTTTGGTGAGCAATACTGTCCACACACACAGGCACTCGCCGATTCCATACTTCGCAGACCCGAGGGCACCTGCGGGCCCCCTCTTTCCCCTCTTCCTCATCCTGGGCCCCTACACACCCCCCACCCAGACACTCAGTGTTCTCATGCTGCCCCGAGACCCCACCAGGACCCCCAGCAGGAGATACTCCTCAGAGCTGGCTCTTAGAAATAGTGACATCCAAATCCGCCTTCCCCTCCTCAGTGCCCCAAATCATGTTTAATTCGTAATCGGCTTTTAATAAATGGTGCCTATGTGAATCTGTTGGATGATTAACAATATTAATATTAGCTTCCTATTTTAGAGTGTACCAAGTACTTACGCGTCAAACTCTATTCTTACAGGGGCCTTCTGAAATTTGAGTATAAATGTACCTATTTAATAGGTGAGGAAGCTGAAACTCAGGGAAACAGAAAGTCACCAAGTGGAGACCCGAACCCAGATCTCTCAGCATCAGATCCTGCTTCATTCCAGACTATCTACAGCATTCCTGGCGCATCTACCCAACAGTGCTAGAAAGACTTTTACACTGACTCACCCGTTCAGGTTCACACCTGGCCTTACCTGTCCCATCTCTAGGGAAATCAGCACAGGGAGACGGTCTCATGGAAGCCTGGCCCTCTCACCACCACCCCCAATTCTCTCCCACACTGTACTTCTTCCTGGACTCAATCTTGCCAATAGAAATGAGAGCCGGGCTTCCCTGGTGACACAGTGGTTGACAGTCCCCCTGCCGATGCAGGGGACACAGGTTCGTGCTCCAGTCTGGGAAGATCCCACATGCCGCGGAGCGGCTGGGCCCGTGAGCCATGGCCGCTGAGCCTGCGCATCCGGAGCCTGTGCTCCGCAACGGGAGAGGCCACAACAGTGAGAGGCCCGCATACCGAAAAAAAAGAAGTGAGAGCCTTTCCTCAGGCCCCAGTCGAAGGTACTGGGAAAAGAGAGACCGGGGTTTCGTTTAGGAAGATGTGAACTCAGAGTTTGGCTGTTCTAGTGGACCCTTCACCGTATGTGCAGACAAATGAGAAGGCATGAGTACTTCCTATGCACAAGATGTGGGCCATTAAGGGTTGTTTTTTTTTAAGTGTGGAAAGTTTTATTAACATTCAGTTTAAAAAGCTTTACACCTGTGGTATACCAAGAGAAACGGTTCTTAAAGAAGTTACTGTTTAAGGTTCGGTCCTTGGTTTTAGAAGTTGTGGAGCTTTGGTAGTTTTTGTTAAGTGCTTTAAGAATCTTGGTCCAGGGCTGGGGATGTACCAGTTTCTGAACTCGCTTGTTAGCAAGACCACCTGACGCAGCTGCTCTGCTGGGGCTTTGCCCACTGATGCTGAGGTGTGGAGGAAGCAGCCAGACACAGCCAGCGAGAGGACAGGTGCCTTTGCACGTGTCCAAAAAGTACAGACACAGATCGCAGCATTCAGAGCATCTGTCTTCGGCTGACTCACCAAAGACCCTCATGAGAAGCATCAGCTCTCATCACCTACCAGGCCCAGAAAACGCCAGAATCCATTCAAACAGTCCAAGACAAGGAAGACTTCTCCTGCCTGTCCTTCCTCTTTACCTCTCCTCTCCTGACTTGGGAGAGAGGGCAGTGGGCAGAAACCACGGTTACCAAGCCGGAAAAGAAGACTAGAGCCTGCGGAAGTGAGGAAACCTGCAGAGGAAGCCTGACTGTTTCTCTGCTTTTCACCCAAGCAGCCAGCACGCAGCCCATCTGAACCAGAGCGGGGAGAAGACTTGCTCTGCGTGGATTTTGGATTATTCCAATGCACCGCACATTTAAGTTGCTGAAATGAGACTTGAGGGGAAGACTGGAAGTGACAGGAGGACATTTTCAATCACCTAAAAATAAACGGAAAAGTCACAGGACCTATGAGATTTCAGAGGCTGGGAGAATTAGCCCCACAGAGCAGGTCTGAATGGACAATAGGTAAAAAAATAATAACCATTTTTGTTTGGTTTTGTTGTACCCTGAGAGTTCCGCTTGTTCACACACAAACATGTATTGGAGCCAAGATTATGTTGCACTTGGTGTCACAGCATTCATGAGAGGTTTCGGATGCATCGGTCACCTGCCTTCTATCACTGACCCTGCCACCCTGGCAGGTGCTTGATAAATATTTGTTGAATGAATGCACGCATTGGACTGTGGGTAAGAAACCCAACTATGGTCATCCATCAGTGCATGGGGCTGATTGATAAGAAGGCCTCGTGGGAAGTATTTTGTCCAACAGCGACTGACGAAAATATGGTATCAGATTCTCTGTCTTGGGGCGTTTTAGGAAGAGGCAAAAACAAGTTGACCAAGAGAGACAGCATCAAACCAGAGGCCATGAGGCAGCAAAAGGGATGCATAGTGGAAGCCAGGAGGCAGAGGAGAGCTGAAGAATCAGTGATGGGGTACGTAGTCTGTCACTATAACCAGGAACCGCTAGAGTAGTGACCAAGAGCTAAGCAGTCCTGGGGGTACCTGAGTTGCTCTAACATCCTGGAGTTTCTGAGGGGTCCACAGGCTACTGGGAGTTTTGTAGGCAACCCTGAAGTCAGCCCTGTGTCGGTCGTCTAACTCACAGAACTCACGCCAATTCAGTCAGGGAGCCACCCTGACAGAGGTGGGCGCCCCCCGATCGGAAGTAGGGCCCAGGAACTTAAGTCTCCAGGATGCAGCCTTTCCTGCAATGATGCTGTCTAATCTCCAAGAAGGTTGGCAATGAGGCAGAATCCTGGCTGCCTTGTTTCTCGTGGATCCCCCAAAGCCCTGAGCCCAGAGAGTCTTGAGTGTGTTTGTGTGTGTGTGTGTGTGTGTGTGTGTGTGTGTGTGAGAGAGAGAGAGAGAGAGAGAGAGAGAGAGAGAGAGAGAGAGAGAGAGAATTAACTAAATCATTACAAAATATACCACACAGCTATTGGCATCAGACTGGTCGACTCATTGTTCCCTGCATACCTGATGTGTATTCCTGTCCCAGAACTATTTTTTGGGGGGAGGGGGTTCACAGGCCTCTCACTGTTGTGGCCTCTCCCGTTGCGGAGCACAGGCTCCGGACGCGCAGGCTCGGCGGCCATGGCTCACGGGCCCAGCCGCTCCGTGGCATGTGGGATCTTCCCGGACCAGGGCACGAACCCGTGTCCCCTGCATCGGCAGGTGGACTCTCAACCAGTGCGCCACCAGGGAAGCCCCTGTCCCAGAACTTTGACTCATGTTCTCCTAACAGCCTGAAAGGCCCTCCCATATCTTGTAAACAACCCCAGAACCAACCAACCAATCCCCCCAAGGCCCAGCTGAACCTCCAACCTCCTGCGTGAGGCCTTTGTGGCCGTGTCAGGAGACCCTGCTCAGGGATGCTTCCCTCCACATCCTGTCTTTTAAAATACAGGCATTCAGGCTTCCCTGGTGGTGCAGTGGTTAAGAATCCACCTGCCAATGCAGGGGACACGGGTTTGAGCCCTGGTCTGGGAAGATACCACATGCCGCGGAGCAACTAAGCCAGTGCGCCACAGCTACTAAGCCTGCACTCTAGAGCCCGCGAGCCACAGCTACTGAAGCCCGCGTGCCACAACTACTTAAGCCCATGCGCCCAGAGCCCGTGCTCCACAAGAGAAGCCACTGCAATGAGAAGCCCACGCACCGCAACGAAGAGCAGCCCCCGCTCGCCGCAACTAGAGAAAACCCGCGCACAGCAATGAAGACCCAATGCAGCCAAAAATAAATAAATAAAATATTTTTTAAAGTTAATGCAATAAAACTACAAAAATAATAACATTAAAATTAACAGTATTAATTTTATGTGATGATGACACTGAGAGGCTGAAATTAAGCCAGCACTCCCAGTGTAAATGTGTCCCGGCGACCACAGTATAAATTCTTTTGAGTTTATCGTGGTTAGATGACCATGTACATACAGTGTGATGACTCAGTGTACATACAGTGTGATGGCTCAACCCATCCACTACTTTTCTCTATTGTAATTATCAAAGAGGAATCAGTTATGTGCTTGATGCATTTGACCTTCGTTTGTCGTAAATGCTTAAGTGTACCTCAGCTCTTCTGATAGCATGTGACAAAGTAATTCCGCTAGTGCCGACACAGCCATGAACAAAATGTACCACGAGATCTGCGCTTCAACACGACCCAACAGAACTTTCTGCAATCCTAGAAATGTACGATATCTGTGCTGTACAAAAGGATAGCCAATAGCCGTAAGTGGCTAATGCTTGAAATGTGACTGAGACTGAGAAACTGGATTTAAATATTTTTCATATTAATTACTTTATTTTAGTATTAAACAGTCACATACGGCTACCATGTTGGATAGCAGAGCTTTGAAATCTCAGGATGGTACTCAGTTATAGGCAGTCATCTATATGATCCATAGAAATTATATATATATACCAAAATAACACACAAGCATATGTGTGTGTATAGACACAAAACTTTCAAATGTGTAGCAAGAATCTTCAGACTACTGATAATTTCACAATTTGCGGGATACTATATTACAGTACACTGCATTCTTTCTGTTGGGAAGATTCACTCAGGTCCAGTCCTAAATGCCAAGGTCTCTACGCCCCCAGAGCAGACCTAGTAGTGCGTAAAAGGTAGAGAATCTAGGGATAATATTGCCATATTCTGCATCTACCAGGCCATGCCAAGAGTTTGGGTGTTACATTTTACAAGAGACCTCAAAGAACTAAAGCTCTTTGAGAGAAGGGTTCTCAAAAAAATAAAGGGGGGCTTCCCTGGTGGCGCAGTGGTTGAGAGTCCGCCTGCTGACGCAGGGGACACAGGTTCGTGCCCCGGTCCGGAAAGATCCCACATGCCGCGGGGCGTCTGGGCCCGTGAACCATGGCCGCTGAGCCTGCGCGTCCGGAGCCTGCATGTCCAGAGCCTGTGCTCCGCAACGGCAGAGGCCACGGCAGTGAGAGGCCCGCGTACTGAAAAACATAAATAAATAAAAAAAAAAAAAAAAGGGAAACCAAATTAAGTCAGACCATAATGGTCAAAAGAATTGGCAATGTTTGTCTTGGAGAAGACATTACAAAGAAGGAAAAGAGAAGCTGTGGTCCTGTGGACAAATATTTGGAGGCTGCAGTTACGGGAGAGAGAGATGACACTTGTTTCAATTCACTTGAAGTTAGAGAAAACGGAACACTGGCACGAGAAAAAATGAGATTGACTGTAATTAACAGAAGAAAGACACATGTGAATTGTATCTAAATCAAAATGAAAAAGACTCTTCTAACGACCATGTTGTCTCAGTGAATAAAGAAACAGTGCATTGAACACAGCCTTTCATCCACTGCCTTCCCAACCTCGCTTAATTTTTTCAAGAAAAATATATTATTTAAAAGAACAAAGTGAACTAGGAAAGAGACAACAGAGGTGAGAGATGTTAACAAATTTGGAAGCTGGAAAGCAGTTGAAGAAGACTTGGCACAGTGGAAAGAGCAATCCTAAGCCTGAGACCTATTTATTTCCTAGAATCTCAGAAAGGAACAGAAATGTGAATTGCGTGAGAGACCTTAGAAGGCAATGGTATAGGGCAGAGCTGAAGCTGCGGGGGACAGGTTGAAACTCTCTAGAGGTAGGTAAGACTTTCTGGAGAGCTTCTCCATGCAGCCAAGATACCACCCTGATAGCCAGCAAAGAACTAAAGATTTGCTCTCTAGAAAGGGTAACCTTGGTTGAGAAGATCTGGACTCAGGAGCCCCCCGTGGAGGGTGCAGATAAGTCATTATAACAAAAAGTGGGAGATAAAGTTAAAGCCCCCGTATTTAGTGGGGAGACCTTCCCCCACCCCAGTCTCCTTCCCTCCCTTCACTTCCAGAATAATTATTTCTCCCATGGCTGGAGATTATAGGATTCCTTTCCAAGGAAGCTGGTCAGCCCAAGAGAAAAGGCCAAGAGACCCAGTTACTTAGGGGCCTCCATGGAAATGGCTGGGTTCCCATCTCTTTAGCCTTAAGTGAGTCCCAATAATGTATCAACATAAGCCCATTCCAAGAACTCAAACTTCCCAATCATCATCTTACTGTCTCACCAACATATAAACAGATAAACAAGAATCACTAAGCACTTGAAGAAAAGCTCTAACCTAAAACACAGAAACCAAAATAACACAGTGGGGAAAAAAAAACCTGAGAGAAAACAAAAACGACAGAGAAAATACGAGGAACAGAAGAAAACTAAATCATAATAAAAATAATTATTATCTTCAGAAACACACAAGGAAGCATTGCATCAATATTATATCCATGAACAAGACATGGATGCTATAAAAATGCAGAGAGCATTCAGAGAAGAAAAAACTAATTGGGAAATTTAAAACATTGATTAAAAAAAAGTAAAAACGCTCAACAGGTTGAAAAATAAGGCTAAATCTCCTAGAAAATAGGTCAAAAGGAGAATTTAGAAAATGTCAGAAAAAAGTTTCAGTCCTGAGGTTCAATGTACAAATACAGGAGTTACAAAAGGAGAAATAAAGAGATCAAATGGGAGGAAGTTCTGAAAGAAACAGTGCAAGAAAACGACTCAGAACTGAAATACTGTTTTCAGTTCGAACAGACTATTTTGACACCCAGTAAAATGAATGGAAAAAGAGATCCTCATCAAAGCACACAATAAAGAAATTTCAGAAAACTGGTGACTGAGAGAGAGAGAGAAGTTGATCCAAAAACCTTCCATAGAGAAGAAAGAGGCCACCTACAATAGCCAACTGTCCATCATAACACTGAAAGCTACAAGACAATGGAACAATGTCTTCAAAACCCTAAGACATAAGTCATTATAACAAAAAGTGGGAGATTAACAAATTTGAACATAAAATTCCATAACTCACCAAACTATCATTCAGGTGTTAGGATACAATAAAAAATTTCCCAACAATTTAGTTCTCAAAAAATTCCTCTCCCATGCACCCCTTATCTAGAGGACCTATCTCACCCAAAAAAGGTATGTGGGGGGTTGGGGGTAGGGAGGGGTTTACGCCAGGAGAGGGAACTTGAGCAAGGAAGACAAAGACAGAGGAACCTGGAACAGAGGGCCCAGCCGAAGAGAGCGCGAAGGAAAGGGAAATCCCAGAGTAATTCTGGAAAGAATCGTGAGACATAGCTATGCTGTAGTGCAGACCCAGAGAGCAGCTCCGACCACAGCAGGACGACGAGGGCTACAGGAAGGTTCATCCTGAAGGGAAAAAACAAAGGACACACGTGGAATACCTGGTGTGTTGAAGTGCATTAAAAAGAGATTCAGTTCTGGGACTTCCCTGGTGGTCCAGTGGTTAAGACTCCATGTTTCCACTGCGTGGGGTGCGGGTTCTGATCCCTGGTCAGGGAACTGAGATCCCACATGCCATGCAGTGTGTCCAAAAAAAAAGAGAGATTCAGTTCTGTCCGCGATCTGAGGGTGAATTAGGGATACGGAGAAAACGAAACTTATCAAGAAACGAGGTAATTACCGATTCTAGATAAAATAAAAAAGTGTTCAAAAATGCAAAGGTAATCATAACACATTAAGTAGATCCACTGTGACTAATAGTCACTTGCCAATAATTATGTAAATTTAAAATGAATCAAACTGAGAGTTATCACCTAATTGGAAGAACGGGGGACAGCAGCGGAGGGTCTGTGAATGTGGGAGTAGGTGAAATAAATCCTCACTTTTATCAGTGGGAAGCCAAAAAACAATCTCAAAATTTTAAATTAAGAGGGATCAGCATACAAATCTACTTGAGATATATTAAGGAGAAACAGCCGAAGAGTTTTTAAATTATGTGCATTTATTATACTGAACACACATCTAACATATGCACACACACAGATGGAGGGGGAGAGATAAAGATGCCAGATAGATAGATAGATATGATGGATATGGATAGATAGATAATGGATGGATAGATAGATAGATCACAGATAGATGAAAGAAAGAAGGAAGAAGAAAAGATGGGAAGGGAAGGGAAGGGAGAAAGGGAGGAAGAACGCTCCTTGATAGGTAGGAAGTTCCCTGGAGCTGGAACTAATCAAGCACAGAATGTATAACCACTTTGTCAGAGGCACTGAGAGGGTTTTCAAACATTAGATTCTAGTTATAATGGAATCAGTCACCACGTCTCCCTCTAACCTCTAAGATTCTACAAGGAGTCACCAGAGTTTGGATGCAGAGGGCCATTGACAGTCCCTGGATTGAGTGCCAAGAGTGGGTGAGCCGTGGGGAGCGTTCCGTAAGGAGGAGCAGACAGGTTCCCTTCCCCCTGACTGTAGCAGCCCAGGGGCTGGGGAAAGAAGAGGAGGAGAGGGTGGCAACAAAGAAGGAAGCATGCTTAGCTCTCTTCCTGTCTCCTTGAGGGAGTCAGCAAAACCCCAACTGATCTCTGAGAGGAGGGAGTACATGGGGTTCTACACCACACAGTATTCTAAGCATCTCTGTCAGCTTTTAGATCGCAGCATCCTCTAGCAAGAAACAAATATCAAGAAATTTTACCAATCTAAAAATTCTTCATACTTGAAGTCTGATTATGCCTCACAGATTTTAGGGCTGCATCTTTTCCTTTCTTTTTAATAAACCCAAAGTTTCTCTGAATTCACATGTGGTCCTTTACAAGGCAAACAGCAGCATGTAATTAATTTCAAAACAGGGATGTTGTTATTTGGAAAAAGTCTGTTTAAAATCCAAAGGGGTGGGCTTCCCTGGTGGCGCAGTTGTTGAGAGTCCGCCTGCCATGCAGGGGACGCGGGTTCATGCCCTGGTCCGGGAAGATCCCACATGCCGCGGAGTGGCTGGGCCCGTGAGCCATGGCCGCTGAGCCTGCGCGTCTGGAGCCTGTGCTCCACAACGGGAGAGGCCACAGCAGTGAGAGGCCCACGTACCGCAAAAAAAAAAAAAATCCAAAGGGGGAGAGAATTTCTCTGCCAGTGTTCGTAGTAATGACCACACATTTTTTTTCCAGTGCTGAAGCCTTTAAGAAACTTTGCGTGCCCAATCAAAGATATAAATCTGAAAAACAAGTGGAAAATCAAAGTCCAGCAAAACCTATTCAGATTTCAGTCAGTATTTCAAAACATCAACAGATGATATCCACCCAAGAGAAAGTAGAAACTGCTCATTATGAACTGCCCTCATGGGTCACACAGACTGCCCATCCCACCAAGCCCCCCCAGGGACAAGATACCCACTCAATGTTGCCACAGAAATTGTGATTCTTAAGCTTTTCCTCTGAGATGTCATTTGTTGTATGGTAAGGTGCAGACCTCTGGTGTCCCCAGATTGTAATTCTTCCAAAAATAAATTACACTGTTGGCACTTGTGGTGGTGATTTTATCAAGGGGAAAGTTAACTCTACTAGCTGGATTTGATCCTAAAATGGCCGAACCCCAGAGTGGAATAAAAATAAGAATCTTTCATATTTTTCATTCGTGATATGTCTGGTCAACCATATCAAGAGTCCAGCTTGCTTTATCATGGTGAATATTTGACTCCTCCAGAAGGTATATTTGCCAGTAGACTATAAACTGTCTAAAAAGTATAAAAGTATAAAATAGACTATAAACTGGTCCAATCCTTTATCAAAAGAGAAAAACATTAGACAATTGTCAACAACATACCTCCACCCATACTGTGACCCCACCAATCCCAGTACAAGATTTTCAAATGGGTAACCAAGAGACTCAATACTGTTTACTTAATGGACAATTTGACCTTTCCCCACTGCCTTAAAAGTCTATCTGTGTCATCTATTATCCTGCCACACGTATCTTGGAATATTGTCTGTTGTAGTATAGTGAGCTATTTATTCTTCTACCAGAAACCAATTGTTTCGATTATTGTCACTTCATAATATGCTGATATCTTGCAAGGCAACCACTCTTTTTCAAAAACTTCTTGTCCATTCTCACACGTTTTCCATTACAAATTAACTTTAAAATTAGCTTCAACTGCCCTTTTCAAACTGCCACTTTTTTGGGGATTGCACTGAAATAAACTGATTTGAGGATAAGGAATTTCTTTCACATCGTCAAGCAAATTCCAAGATGACTAACCTCTCCTTTACCTAACATGGCTTCTTAAATTCTTCTTACCATAAGTTTACCTCATTTAAAAGCCTCTCCTCAACATCCAGCTATTGCCTGGGTTCATAGGCCAATTTTGCCAGTGACTAACTGAATACACTTGAAGAAGGTCCTGAGATGCCGGGCATTATTGCAGGTGCTTAGTTAAAAGTGTTAATGCCTGTAAAGTACTTAGAAGCATGTGTGGCCATAGTAAGCAAATACATGTTAGCTATTATCATCGGTATTATTCTCACTATATAAATCCTTTGCTTGTATCTTTCTGCACTATGTTAAGAAATGGCCACTGGGTGACACTGATAAGTAGCCATATCATAAGGTAAATGATGTGCTAGACCAGGGAGGTCAGGAAGCATTTTCTGTAAAGGACTAGATAGCAAATATCTTAGTCTTTGCAGGCCATAGAGTCTCTGTGGCAGCTACTCAACTCCGCTGTAGGAAAGCGCTCATATCCAATAGGAAGACAAATAGGAGTTCCACTATAACTTTATTTACAAAACAGAATTTCTCTAAAGACTAGAATTTGCCAATCCCCAGACAAAATCAGGAAGTCAGTTATGCCTGTTTATGATGTCCCTCTATTGTCTTACAGTGATCACTTTTGTCTTTTTTTTTTTGCAGCGACTTTGCATCACAGGAATTTGTTTCACCCTCAGGAAAATATTGCTCTTAGAGATTTCCCATGTCAGAGAGATGTTTCTGCAATAACTTCTGGGCAACGGCAAGTTTTCCCAAGAGGAATGAGAGAAAGAATGACCACAGCTAACATCTCTGAATGCTTCTTATGGGCTAGGGAACCTTCTACATGCTTTAAATGCATTAATTCATTTAATCTTCACAACAACTACAAAAGATAGGTACTAAGATTATCCTCAATTAACTGATGAGAAATTGAAGTACAGAAAGGCTAAGTAACCAGGTCAAGGTGACATCACTATTAGAGAATTGGGCTATGAACTCCAGACTCCTCTCTCATTATGCTAGAGACAAAAAACAGTACTGACTGCCTAAAAACCTTTGGATTTTCCCATAAGACGTGAAGACCAAAGCACTTACTCTCTCTAATAAGCCTGTCATGTTTCTCAAAAGGAGTTACTGGCCTTTGGGAAAGGACCATTATTTGCTGGGTAGAACAGCTCAACTTATTGTAAGACATTTTGCCCCCTGGCCCCCAAGCGCTAAGTGTCAATAATGCCCAAGACCACCATTCCTAGGGCCATTTTCAAAAACCAGAAATGCCCTTACGCATTTCCAAATACCACTGCTAGTTAAAGCCCTGATTGGGAAGCTGTTTGGGGTCAACCTTGGCAGCTGTGGACCTAGAAATAAAGCTCCACCATCTGCCCTAGATTTCATCGCAAGAAGGCGACAGGCATTGAAGAAAAAGGTATTTTCTTGTCGGCCTCACTCAGCCAGTACGCTGAAGAGTCCCAAACAGAGAACCGGCTGTGGTCTCTGGCACTTGAAATTCCAATTTAGGAGCTTTGTTCATTTACTTAGGGGTTTACATCACTTTAAAAGTGCACATCCTGCCAAAGTGGTAACATATTGAATAATCCCATAAATATCCCTTCATAAGAACAAACTGCAAATCATCTCAAAATCAACCAACTCATACATGAAGACGTTTATTGAGGAGTGAGTACCCAAAAAGTGTTAAGGGGACAGCCTGTGCTCTGTCCCCACGACCTTTTCCCATAGTTAATGAGCTACTGCCAGACTTCTTCTAATGGACAGTAGTCCAAAGTTAAATGAGGTCTCTCAAATTTTGTGTTTGCCATGGCATCACCCAGCCTTTTTAACACATTTCACCAAAGGCATGATGAACTAACCTTTCTACATCACAAGACTAGTAATTTTTCCATTGGAGGAACTGCATGAACAAAGAAACTTCCATCTTGTTCTGCTACCTTAATCCTAGCTATTTCACCCCTTCCTTGAAAAGTATAGCTTTTCAGTAGATCAACGTTCTTGCTATAATATCCTCCATGCTACAAACTTGGAAATAGTCTTCTGTAGGTTTACCCACTTTAACCTAAATGGAGGAGAATATATTACAGCTATCAAAACTGTGGTGTTGGAAAGTTCTTTCAGGAATAGCTAAAGTGGAATTCCAATTAGAAATTACAAAAACATATGTAAAATGAACAAGAAATAAATATTCTAGCTTCTGGGGAGGGGTGGAGAACACCAGTATTAAGTCCTGTTTTATGAGGTTCTAAGAAGGAACAAACATCTGGATTTAATCTTTCTTCCATAAGTCCTCTTCAAGCCAACTCAGACTGGGTGATGAGAAATGTCCTTGGTCACATAAAACCCTTACACCAAATTTCCTTTCACCCCCCTCCATTACCGTGAAAATGAAAACCACAATGAAATTCTGTTACATATCCACCAGATGGACAAAACTTAAGTTGGACAAGGCAATGAAGGTGCAAGAATTCTCACCCACTCTTGATGGGAGTGTAAATTAGAACAATTGCTCTGGAAAAGAGTTTAGCATGGGCTATAAAGTTAAACTTGAATATGTCCTACAACTCAGCCATTCCATTTCTTGAGAAATTCTTGCTCAAGTTATTAACCAGAAAGAATAAGAATATATCTCATATTATAAGAATATATATAATATATAACAATATATTATATGTAATATATATTATAAAAAGTGTAAGTATAGCAAAATTATTCATAATAGCAAAAACTTAGAAACAACCTAGATACACATCAACATTTGAATGAACATATAGTAATAACTAATGAATGAATACACCTAAGTGTCGAGCAGCAATAGCTTCTAACATCTACAAAGGAAAGACCACCAGATTTTATTTGTGTCATGAAAAACATAACAGTGTCTCTAAAGTAGCCTTGCCAAAAATAAATAAATAAATTCCGAGTCTAGTTGAAACTCCAAGTACTAATTCATAGGAAATACAGAACACAGAATAATGTGTCAAAGTATACCCCCATGGATACCATCAGCAAGAGCCAAAGTGAGCAATTCTATAAGACAAAGCTTCTCTTCAATAAATAAATTGTAAGGGGCGGAGTGGAGATAAAACTGTAGATTTAAGAAGATGTAAAAGACATCAACTAATCACAGTGTGTGGATCTTATCTGGATCCTGACTTTTTTAAAACCATAAAAAACAATCAAAAGTGACCTGAGTCATTGGAAATTTGAACACTGAAGATCTGATGGTACTAAGAATTATTGTTAATCTTGGCATGATCATGGTATCATTTTTTTTAATTCTTTACAGAAATTTAGAAATACATATACCATATTTTATGTATTTAGAGATACAGTGCAATGATATGATATATGGGATTTGCTTCAAAATAATACTGGTGAGAGTGGATTGGGGGATAACATAGATGAAACAGGATTGGCCATGAAATGGTAATTATTGAATCTAGATGATGGGTACATGGAGATTCATTTTACTATCCTGCGTGTGTGTATGGTTGGAATTCTCCATGTAATAAAAGGTTGCTTGAAACAGACAATTATGTATAGCATATTCATTCAATGAAATATAAATATAGCACCTAAAATGACAGCATGTTTGAATCACAAAGACATAAAGAAGAGTTAAAGAACTAAGTTACGGGTGGGTGAATATATACACTTTGATTCCATAAATGTAAAGTTCATAAACAAAAGTGAAAAGAAATGAAAAGTTAATTTAAAAAATAAAAGGAAAGGAAAGAAATGAAAACAAAACTCAGATAGTGGTCACCTCTGGGAGAGTAGGGAGGGACACAGAGAGTTCCCTAGATACAGTTATACCTCACTTATTGGTCTTTTTTGTGGATATATGGATATTTATTTTGTTACTTTTCTCTGAACTGTACATTTGCAGTTTATATGCTCCTCGTTGTATATATCTTATTTTTAAAAAATTTGTAAAGAAAATATTCTACCACCAACCCTAGTAGCCTTATAACATCATATGTTTACTGAGAACTAGGTGTATAGCTTGTCAAATTTAAATAAGACTGCCTAAAGATTAGCATCCTTAGGTTTGGGTTGTTTTTTCTTTATGGTTTACAATTCATATCCTATTCAGAACCTTCAGGGAATAATTCGCACCAGTAAACAGAGCCCTACTGATTCCTGAGAGTTAATTATACAAGTATCAGAAACATTATAATTGTTTTTGACAGAAACATCTGTAAGTTGTACTGTGAAGTTCCCTAAATTAAGGTTCAGTTTGTCTTACCGACTCAGGGTAAGCATCAGAATGAAGATACTTCCAAGGGAATTATAAGTCATGTCTACACTGAGGATTACTGACTGAAAGACTACTGCCTCCCATGGTAGTTCTCAAATTCATTTAAAAAAACGAAAGAAGAAAAGAAATCCCCTGTTTATGTGTGAAGTTTTGATTAGTAATTTATTCAACAAAATGTAG
The DNA here is from genome assembly GCF_949774975.1 of Lagenorhynchus albirostris. Classification (NCBI taxonomy): domain Eukaryota; kingdom Metazoa; phylum Chordata; class Mammalia; order Artiodactyla; family Delphinidae; genus Lagenorhynchus; species Lagenorhynchus albirostris. Next base: position 167,744,306 of record NC_083095.1, on the reverse strand, counting down.
TGAGTGTCATGGCAGAGCTGGCTATCCATTCTTCAATATCCTTTCTCCTGAGCACCCAACTAGGCTGGATTTCACAGTGCTCCTTGCAGTTAGATGAGGCCATGTGCCTAAGTCCTCGCCAATAAAATGTGGGAGAAGATAATGCAAGTTTCTTCTAGGCCTGGCTCATAAAACCACCCATAAGACTCTCCACTCTCCTTTTTCTGTCTAACAGGATATTTACGTCGAGGGATACTATGGAAGTCACATATTGAACGTGGCAGTGCCTCTGTTGGCCTGGTTCTTTGGATGCTGCATGCAGCAGAATTCTCCAGCCACTCAACTACCCATCAAGAACATACATTTTGTATAGTTACCATATTATCCAGCAATCCCACTCCTGGGCATATTTTATAGACAGAACTGTAATTCAAAAAGATACATGCAGCCTAATGTTCATAGCAGTACTATTCACAATAGCCAAGACATGGAAACAACCTAAATGTCCATTGACAGATGAATGGATAAAGAAGATGTGGTGTACACACACACATACACACACACACACACACACACACACACAATGTAATACTACTCAGCCATAAAAAAAAGAATGAAAGGACTTCCCTGGTGGTGCAGTGGTTAAGAATCCACCTGCCATGGGCTTCCCTGGTGGCGCAGTGGTTGAGAGTCCGCCTGCCAATGCAGGGGACGCAGGTTCATGCCCTGGTCCAGGAAGATCCCACATGCCGCGGAGTGGCTGGGCCCGTGAGCCATGGCCGCTGAGCCTGTGCGTCCAGAGCCTGCGCTCCACAACGGGAGAGGCCACAACAGTGAGAGGCCCGCGTACTGCAAAAAAAAAAAAAAAAAGAATCCACCTGCCAATGCAGGGGACACGGGTTCGATCCCTGGTCTGGGAAGATCCCACATGCTGTTCAGCAACTAAGCCCGTGTGCCACAACTACTGAGCCCGCGTGCCACAACTACTGAAGCCCACACACATAGAGCCCGTGCTCCACAACAAGAGAAGCCACCTCAATGAGAAGCCCATGCACCACAACAAAGAGTAGTCCCCACTCAACACAACTAGAGAAAGCCCACGAGCAGCAACAAACACCCAATGAAGCCAAAAATTTTTTAAATATAAAATTTTAAAAATAAATAAGAATGAAATAATGCCATTTGCAGCAACATGGATGCAATGAGAGATTATCATACTAAGTGAAGTAAGTCAGAAAGAGAAAGACAAATACCATATGATATCACTTATATGTGGAATCTAAAATATGACACAAATGAACTTATCCATGAAACAGAAACAGATTCACAGACATAGAGAACAGACTTGTGGTTGCCAAAGAGGAGGGGGATGGGGGAGGGATGGAGTGGGAATTTGGGGTTAGCAGATGCAAACTATTATACATAGAATAGATAAACCAAAAGGTCCTACTATATAGCACAGGGAACTATTTGCAATATTTTGTGATAAACCATAATGGAAAAGAATATAAAAAAGAATGCGTATATACGTATAACTGAATCACTTTACTGTACAGAAGAAATTAACACAACATTGTAAATCAACTATACTTCCATTTTAAACAAAGAACATACATTTTGAACTTAACATGAGCAAAAAATGAAGTCCTATTATGTTGGCACTAAGAGTTCTCTTACAACAGCCAGCACTAACTAATACAAGGGCCCACAATGAGGCATTATGCTAGGGACACACCTTAAACAAAACAGACATCGGTTTCTGTCTGTATGGAGCTTACAGTCTGATAAAGTAAACAGACAAATGTATAGTGAGTGATCATGTTAAGGGCTTTGTAAAGAAGGAGGAAAAAGAGGAGAAGAAAGAGGGATTTATGAGAAGCAATAACAAGAAAAACAAATTTTTAGATAGGAGGTCAAGTAAATTTTCTCCAAGTCAGTGATATTTAAACTGAGACTTGATGAATAAGTAGGCATTTATCAGATTTTTTTTAAAAAGAGAATAACAGTTTGTCCAGCAGAAGAAAGAATAAATGTAAAGCTACTGAAGTAGGAAAAGGGTTGGCACATTGACGAATCTGGAGGAGGGTCAGTGTGGCTGGAGCTTGAGTTAAGAGATATAGATAGGGCATAATCCGTAGAGGCTTGTAGGTGGTATTAAGCTAACATTGTTTCTCACTGCAATGGGAAGCTACTGCAAGTTTTAAACATGGGAGTAATGTGATCAGATTTATATCTATATATAAAAGGTCACTCCATGTGATATGGGGAGAATAGCCTGGAGTGGAGAGGAATGAAACTAGGGAATCAGACAGGAAGCTGCTACAAATTTCCAGACAAGAGGGGAGGCAACTTTAAAAATAGAAAGAAACAAATTTGTTACCAAGGAACAGGTAAAATTGCTGAAAGCCAAAGATAAAGGATACAGTCTTCAATGTAGAATAGAATTTGGTGATACATTACATGCGAAGGCAGAGAGGTACCATGAACAAGTCCCAAGTTTCTGGCATGAGCAGCTATTAGGGATCATTACTTAAACAGGGAAAAAAAGAGGTCTGGGCTGAAAAGCAAGATGTCCAGGTGGTGATGTTAATAGATAGTTAGCATATGATCCTGGAGATTAAAGATTTGGGGTGAAACTTTTAAAATTGGGAGTCTGAGCATATGGAAACTGTCTAAAGTCATCAGGAAGGATAATATAACCTATAGAGAAGGTGTTGGAGGGAAGAGGCTAAGTGCAAGGATTATGTTTTCTTTGAACATTTTAAAGATGTCCTTCCATGGTCTCCTAGCTTGCATTGTTTCAGATGAAAAATCATCTGTTATCATTGTTTTTCCCCTATACGTATTCTGTTTTGGGGTGTTTTGTTGGGGGGGGGGGTTTCCCAGCCACATTTAAGACTTTATCTTTGGCTTTCAGCAATTTTACCTGTGCCTTGGTATGATTTTCTTTGAATTTATTCTGCTTGATGTTTGTTGAGTTTCTTCAATCTGTAATTTGATTTTTTTTGCCATTTGGGGAAAATTGTTGGTCAATATTTCTTCAACTACTGTTTGCCTCATTTGCGTGTGGTTTCCTCATTTTAATACTATTACCATGAAAGACTCACTGTGTGAACAGTGGGCAACAGAGTGGGCAAGGACAGCTTGGGCAGATGCCTTTGATCAGATTCTTATGTGTTCTTGTGTCCTTTCATTTTTGTGGCTTGAAGTAAATAAGCTCTTCCATCCTTCTGCCTATTTTCTATCATTGCTTTATATCTCACCCCAATTTCTAGTGTTTGTATGTGGTGCCTTTTCTTATTCCCATGTAATTGATCTTCCTCTTGGATCAGTACTTCTGATGCAATACCCATGTCAAGTATGTATGTTACAAACATTATCTACTATCCTATAGCTTGGCTTTTGAATGTGTCCGATCTCTTTTGTTTAGGAAAAATTTTAATATTAGTGTAGCCAAATTTACCAGTCTTTTCTTTTATGGCTGAGAATATGATGATATGCTTCTACATTTTATTTTGACTTCAAAATTCTTATCCAACTGGAATTTACTTTGTGTGATACAGTGATATAATTTTACTTCTTTTTACTATTTGGATAACCAATTGAATCAGGACAATTTATTGAATGGATGGTCCTCTCCCTACTGCTTTATAATGCCATTCTATCATTTACCAAGTTCCCATACATACACAGATCCGTCCTAGTTCTCTTCTTTGTTCCTTATTTTTTTTTCTCTCTCTCTCTCTCTCTTTCACACACACACAAACACACACACTTTTATAAACGTGTCCTGATATCTAGCTTCACAAATATCATCCCTTGCCCCACCTTGTCCTTTTTTCTCATTTTAATTTTGTCTTGCCATTCTTGGCCTGAATATGCATATGCATCTGGGGATCAACAGAATGCCTGATACAATGGAGGGCTCGGTGAATATGTGTGGAATGAACAGTTGGATGGGTGAATTTTAAATCCTTTAGAACGATCTACTAGAAATTATAACTCTTTTTGGACTTGTGAAACAAAGAAATGGTTTCTGTGGTTTTTAAACCTTGCTCATTTATCTTTTCAAAGGGCTTTTATTTTACCTCCAAGAAAGTAAAAGTTACACCATTTTGCATGTTCAATGTGTATTAGTCCCTTTCAACTGTATGACTGTCATCTCAGCAAAACAATTATTCCAGTTTCTTGTTCATTCCACCTTTTAGTTGCATCAGGGTTTTACATGTTAATTAAGTAATTAACTGTGATTAAATCATCAAACCTAAAATGAATATCTCCCCACTCACATGAGACATCCTCATTAATCTTATACTAAGTCAACCAACGATTTGCATATTGTACTAAAAAAGTGCTGTTAAAAAAACCCTCTAGTTTCTCATTGCTTTGGCAGTGATGAATGAATAGCCTTTCTAATAATGATGCCTGGGGTGGTTGGTCTTCAGGGTGAACATATTATTATTAGACTTGCACAGAGATATCTATTAGTGTCATTGCACTTGTATTAGCCAGGGTTCTCCAGAGAAACAGGACCAATAGGATATGTGCAGATATACAGAAAGAGATTTATTATGAGAGATTGGCTCATGAGATTATAGAAGCTGAGAAGTTACACAATCTGCAAAATAGCAGGAAAGCCTCCTGTGTAAGGTTGACCCTCAAACAACACAGGTTTGAACTTCGCGAGACCACGTATAAGCAGATTTTTTTCAATAGTAAATACTACAGTACTACATGACCCCAGTTGGTGGAATATATGGATGACAAACAACAGATATGGAGGAACCTCGAATAAGGAGGACTCACATACATGGAGGTAAGTTATACGTGGATTTTCAACTGTGTAGAGGGTCTATGACAGAGGCAGCATAATATAGCTGCAATAAAAATAATAATAACTCACATTTATTGAGTCTTAACTTTGTGACAGGCCCTAAGTATTTTAAATTTAACTCACTTGGGACTTCTCTTTTGGCACAGTGGTTAAGAATCCACCTGCCAAAGCAGGGGACACAGGTTTGAGCCCTAGTGCGGGAAGATCCCACACTTCGTGGAGCAACTAAGCCCATGCACCACAACTACTGAGCCTGTGTGCCACAACTACTGAAGCCTGCGCACCTAGAGCCCGTGTTCCACAAAAAGACAAGCCACCACAATGAGAAGCCCGTGTACCAAAATGAAGAGTAGCCCCCACTCATTGCAACTAGAGAAAGCCCACACGCAGCAACAAAGACCCAATGCAACCAAAAATAAAAAATAAAAAAATAATTTTGTTAGATTTAATTTGCTTAATACCTCCAATAATCCTATAACAGCTGCTAGTATTATTATTTCCGTTTTACAGATGAAGAAATCGAAACCCAGAGAGATCAAGTAACTGTCTCAAGATCATACCACTAATCAAAAGTGAAGCTGTCATTTGAACCCAGGCACTCTGATCCCACAGTCCATTGCCTTAGACAGGGAAGAATTTGTTATTCAATAAATGGAGCTAGGAAAATTGATTATCCATATAAAAATGTAATTAGTTCCCTACCTCACACTATACACAAAAATCAATTGTAGGTAAATTAAAGACTTAGTTGAAAAACTTTTTAACTTTCAAGAACATATAGTAGAATATTTATCTTAAGAGTGAAAAAGGATTGCTTAAACACACCACAAGATAAAACAAGCCATAAAGGGAATATATATAGACACATACATATGTAATACATATTTGACTACATTACAATGTAAAATTTGTATATGAAAAAAGGTATATTAAAAGTGAAAAGACAAGCCATACACTGGAGGAAAGTGTACAGCCAATGAAAAGTTCTTATCTATTGTAAAGAACTCATACAAATAAATAATAAAAAGACTCTCAAATCAGTAGAAAACTAGAACAACGATTTGAACTAGCTACTCACAGAGAGGAAAATCAAATGACAGAAGAATGAAAACATGCTTAACCTCTCTACTAAGAAGGAGGACACTTATTTTAAAAAATAAAATATCATTTCACATCAGACTGGTCCAAAGAATTAAATCAGACAAATATAAGTATTGGTGAGTATATGAGGAAATGGGAACCCTCATACACTGTTCCAAAGAGTATAAATGGGTAAAATTATTGAGGAGGGTAATTTGCATTAAAGGTGTACTTATGCTGTGACTTAGGTGGTCAGATGTAACTCTTGATAACTAATTTTCACTTTGTATAGTATTTCATGGGGCAAGCATGCTACCATCCTACTGATAGGCATTTAGGTTGTTTCTAATTTTTACTATTACGATATGGCAGTCAACAATGGTCAAGGTTTCTTTTTACACTCGTGTGAAAGTTCCTCTGAAGCACGGTGAGCGTGAGCTGTACATGGAAATAATCCCCACCGTTTACTGAGAGCTTGGGTGCCAATTGTTGTACCTGCATTATTTCATTTAAAAGGGTAATCACTGTGTTACTGTAGAATTTAGGTTTCTTATTGCTTCCAGAAATTCCACGTTGATATAATCTGCAATTCTAACTTTAGCCACTAGGGGGCAACTTACATTAACATTAATTTTACAACCAAATTCTGGAATCACAGGTTTGTGCTGAAAAGAACATGGGGCCCCACTGTGCAAACTTTTCCCTTTTTTCTCCCCCCTTGGGAGAAGGAAGCATTTATTACTTGCAGCAAGTAAGGAGAACAAGGATATTTCCCAAAGCACTGTCTCCCAAACTTTTCCTTGTAGAGAGGCCAAAATAATAATAATAATAACCTGCTTAGTGGGTGGCAGAGACTGAACTAGAACACAATTCTGAGTCTTAAAAGAATAATCTTAGGGCGATGTTTGATATAAGTATCTTCTAAGGTCTTTCCAGTTCTAACATAAATTAATTCTAAACCAAGGATTTTCTGAAATGCTGCACATTTTAAATCCACACCATGCTTTAGACTTTGCTCTTTTACAAACCAGTCTCAGTTTCAAAGGGCACGGTTCCCTTTATGCTTTTTCTCCACTTTGATAAAATATGAACAGTGTTGGTTACGACACAGGCCCAAAACAAATGGCCAAGCTGCCCTCAGAGATGGACCCTGGCTGTGCGAGCTCCAGCCAGCCAACATGCCTGACCTAGAACTCCACCAAGCTGAAATCATCATTCCAGCCAGATGGTCTCCTTGGCAACAGATGCCTTAGGTGTTGGGACTGTCACTGTTCCCGTGGGCTCAATGGGGAACATGGGCAGTTTGGGGAAGTAGCTGGTACTCAGTTCAGAGCCTGGTACTCCCAGGAGTAGTGGTCTGCCTCGCCCCAACCCCTTATCCAGAATCATGCAAATGTCCTTTTGGAAAAAGCAGGACGAAAAACTGAGTCGCCTACGAGGAGCCGTTTGGAAGACACCAGGCAAATTCCCTCCTCCAAAATTTCTGCCTTTCCACCCCAGGTTAACATTTTACTATTAAAAATCTTTTTTGTTTGTTTTTCTACTGAGATATAATGGACATATAACATTGTATCCATGTTAGTTGTACAGCATAACAACTTGATATGTGTGTATACTGCAAAATGATCACCACAATGAGTTTAGTTAACATCCTAGATCGGAAAGAATTTGAGCACCCAGGAGTCCCATGGTTGAAATGCCAATCACGTGTAACTGGACGACCTGCCAGAAAGAGAACAGGCAAAGCCCTGGGTCAGGCTCCGGGGGATGTGGGGTGAGCTGTACACAAACAAGAAGAACAGCTCGTGAAAGCCCAGTTGAGAAAACGCCAAACACAGGATTGCCTACCGCACAGAGCTGCCAGAAGGAAAACTACTGCCCAGAACAAGCAGATCTGCTCATTACTCAGGTATAAATATGGCACATGGAATCCATTGTCAAAGAGTCTGGCACTAAAGGGAATTTTTAATCTACATTTTATGTGGGAATTTGTATAAGTCCTCTAGCTATTTCCTGCCTCAGTTTCCCTAAAATATCATGCTCTCTCTCCCTAATAATAGTAAAGATTTTGCCTTTAACTAACCTTGGCAAAGAAAGAGTCGAATTCTCTATTTTTTATTCTTACTACTAAAACTGTGACCATAACGGCTGAAAACTGTCTCTCGGCTATCAGATCCATGGGTATTTTTTATTAGAAAGTTTGACTTTTGGGTTTTTTTCTTTTTTCCTGCCTGTAGCCTAGTATCTTCTGCCTTTTCTTCGTATGTACCTTAATGTCTTATTTCTCACCATGAGCATGATAAAATCATGAAGATCTTTCTCAAAAGCCTTCATATTACACATAGCTGTTGGCCTAGGAATTCTACTCAGGAAAAAATAAATATTTGTGTCTGATTTTAAGAACAAAGAAATGCTCAGGCTAATCATTATTCATTCATTCTTTTTTAAAATTTTTATTGAAGTATATAGTTGATTTACAATGTTTCAGGTATACAGAAAGTGATTCAGTTATACATTTTTTCCTTCTTTTTCAGATTCTTTTCCATTATGGGTTATTATAAGATACTGAATATAGTTTCCTGTTCTATACAATAAGTCCTTGTTGTTTATCTATTTTATATATAGGAGTGTGTATCTGTTAATCTCATTCCTAATTTATCCCTTCCCCCTCCCCTTTGGTAACCATAAGTTCATTTTCTATATCTGTGAGTCTATTTCTATATTGTAAATAAGTTCATTTTTAGATTCCACATATAAATGATATCATATGATATTTGTCTTTTTCTAACTTATATGTCCATCCATGTTGCTGTAAATGGCATTATTTCATTCTTTTCTAATGGCTGAGTAATATTCCATTGTATATATGTACCACATCTTCTTTATCCATTCATCTGTCCATGGACATTTAGGTTGCTTCCATGTCTTAGTTATTGTAAATAGTGCTGCTGTGAATACTGGGGTGCATGTGTCTTTTCAAATTAGAGTTTTCTCCAGGTACATGCCCAGGAGTGGGATGCTGGATCATTTGGTAGTTCCATATTTCGTTTTTAAGGATCCTCCATAGTGTTTTCCATAGTGGCTGCACCAATTTACATTCCCACCAACAGCGTAGGAGGGTTCCCTTTTCTCCACACCCTCTCCAGCACTGTTGTAGATTTTTTGATGATGGCCATTTTGACCAGTGTGAGGTGACACCTCATTGTAGTTTGGATTTGCATTTCTCTGATAATTAGCGATGTTGAACATCTTTTCATGTGCTTTTTGGCCATCTGTATGTCTTCTTTGGATAAATGTCTATTTAGATCTGCCCATGTTTTGATCAGTTTGTTTGTCTTTGATACTGAGCTGTATGAGCTGTTTGTATATTTTGGAAATTAAGCCTTTATCGGTTGCATCATTTGCAAACATTTTCTTCCAGTCCTTAGGTTGTTCTTTCATTTTATTTATGATTTCCTTTGCTGTGCAAAAGCTCTCAAGTTTAATTAGGTCCCATTTGTTTATTTTTGCTTTATTTTCCATTACTCTAGGAGACGAGACAGATCCAAAGAAATATTGCTGCAATTTATGTCAGTGTGCTGCCCGTGTTTTCCTGTAAAAGTTTTATAGTACATTCATTCATTCTTGAAATAAGCAATTATTGAGCATTAACCATGCCCCAGGCACTGGGGGCACAAAAAATAAATTCACATAATTCAAGCCCTGTAGCTATAGTCAGAAACACTGAATTGCAGTACAGTGTCCTTGGGTACAATCACAAGAGGTATGCAGATAAAAATCACCCCGTATTCTATATGAAGCATCTATATAATACCTTTCCCAAGTTCCCTCAAGCCCCTAGCATGGGGAGAAGTATTGTTTCTGTGGCTATCAAACATCTCATCTGAGACCCACCAATGTCAGCTGTAAGCTGGGAAAGATGTAGGAACTCTTAGTGCAGTGACACTGGGCAGCTCCGGGGGAAAACACGTCAGTGATGGAGACCTGGATGCTAAGTTAGACTCCGGGTAGTAGATGGTAGAATCAAGCTACTTGGATCCTGCTGTAAAGAGAACATGCTAGAACCCCTTCCCACCTTTCCTGGTTTCCAAGTGGAAGGCATCACCTAGACTGAGTCTTGCCTTATTTTGGCTGGTAGCAAATTCCTTAGTGTTTGTTTGGTGACAGTATCATTGAGAAGTCTGACTCCTGCCCCACCCTGCCTCTGAGTGTTTACTGTCTGCAAGTTGCTAGAAACAAAATGTTCTAGCACAGAGGTGAGTGATCTCTGTAGGAGAGAGCAACCCTCAGGGTTGAGCCGTACTGATGGTGTCCCTGGCTTCCTTGCCTAGAATATTGGTTAGCAGAGCAGATAAAATACAAAAGCAATAGTGAAGGATTAGAGAGAGGAGTGGAGGAGGAGACAGAAGGGAAGGAGCTGGAAGGAGGGAAGAAAAGTAGGGTGAAAGTGGTCAGGATATAATGTACAGATACACAGCAAAAAGTGGTCCCAGCCCCTTAATGGAGTCTCAAGTGCAAAACCACACTGTGCTTAACCTCATATGAGAAAGATTGGAAATGGAAAGAGTGGTTACTTCCACTCTTCCTTTGTTTTTTTTTTTTTTTTTTTTTTTGGCCACACGGCACAGCTTGCAGGATGTTAGTTCCCCGACCAGGGATCAAACCCATGCTCCCTGCACTGAAAAGTACGGAGTCCTATCCACTGAACCACCAGGGAATTCCCGTTCCTTTGAAATTTACTTCCACTCTTCCTTTGAAGTTTTAAATTCTTTTTTGTTGTTTTTTTTTTGGGGGGGTTGATTTTTTTTTTTGTACAAAGAGGGGTTGCCAAAGTGTCCTAAATGGGAAAAAAAGAACACAAAGGTAAAAACCTGAGCCAGGCTTTTATCTTCACGTCCTTGGTAGTTCCTAGAGTTTCCCATGCATTAGGCATGAGGGAGACAAGGAAGGAAGGAGTAGGTAAGACTTGGCTTTTTCTGTAGCTTCTGTGTTCTTACAATAACTCCCTACTGCAAAAAATATATACATATATATATTTACATTACTGTTTTATATATATGTATATAATATATATTACTTTATTACATATTACTATTTATATATATATATAATAATATATAAAATATATGATTGTAATTCTGGACTTGAGTCTCTAGAGGGAGGCAGAGGAACATGAGAAAAGCTGCAGTGGGCCACCACACACAGGGCTGTCTTAGACGTGGTAAGAGAATGGCTGTACTTCATGGACCAGGCAAGATTAGAAGTCAGAAGAATAGGTTCTTCTGCCTTGAAACTGTGTATCCCACCTTTAATCAGTGTAATCTATATAATTTTAAAGACTTAGTAAGAAAAGAGCTACATATCATAGAGCAATGCAGAATTACTGAGTTCATGTCATAAAAGGGCTGTCAGGTCATCTTGTCGACCCTCTCAGCAGCTGATGCAAGGCAGCAGGAAAATGTGTAGGAATCAGAGCCTGGGACCAGCGCTCTCTAGTTATGCAAACTTCACCAAGTTATTTGTCTTCTCAGAGCCCCAGATTTTCATCAGTAAAAGGGTAAGAGTCATAATTTCTGCCTTGTTGGGTTGCTGTAAAAACTGATAAATGAAAAACTTCTTCATAAAACAGCAAAGAATTACATGGCTTGTAGATCCAATTATTATTATGACCCATGTGTTCAAGCCATGAGGTTGTCTACCTAATCCTGTTCTTAAAGTTCCCCCGTGACAGTCCACAGACCGTTAGTTCTATAATAGACTGAAAGGAACTATGGCTACTGCTCTTAGCATGAATGAGTAAAAACACTTACATGTAGGAAAACCATATAATTTAACATCTAAAACAAGTCTTTTTTCTTCTTCTTCTTATGAAAGGGAGCACTGTTAGTAATTTCTCCAGGAAACAGCAGGTCTGCCCTGGGCCAACTGGACATGGGACACACAGTCACTCTACTTATGTGACACTTACTATGAGGTGGACACTGCCCTGAACATACTATAGTATGTTCTCATCTAACTTCATAGCAATCCAATTGACGTTGGTACCATTACTAACCATATTCAACAAATATTTAATGAGTACCTTCTACATGTCCCAAGTCTTCTAGATTCTGAGGATACATCAAAAGACAACCACAACAAAAGCAATGATTTCTGTCCTTTATGGGTGGGCGATGAGAAAGACAGCAAACAATAAATGTAATAAATAAATATATTACATGCATACTAGAAGGTAACAGTGCTGTGGATAAAAGAAAGAGATTTGGGGAGTTTTGAATGAGAACATTTGGGTACAGAAATACCACACAAGTAGCCACAATTCCACCTAAAGCAATCTATCTCCAGTTCTTGCTTTCAACCCCAGCGCTGTTCTCTCTTTCAGTTCTGATGTGCCCCTAGCCTTGCCCTGCATTCACATTTATTTCCTCCATTTATTTCCTCCATAAGTGGCAGAGAGGAGCGCACAAAACCTGGCCCTCCTTCTCTGGAACTCAGCTAGGTAGCCCCCATCCAAACCAGACATTGGCCACGACTGATGACTTGGTTTGGGTCACAGCTGAGTTTACACTGCCCATGGGGCCCCTGGAATTGCCTACCTGAATGAAGGCTGTGCCTAGAGAACTCTGTGTTTGTAGGTTTGGGGAAACAGCCAGACAAACCCACCAGACAGGAGGAAACAAATAACCCTGAGGGGAAGGGTCAGGCTTTCCAAAAGTCTCAATTGCTTGAACTAATTCTGGCCCCTGAGCAGAGTTGAGCCATTCAAGCCACATGATGCTGAACTTCCTCTGCATCCCCACCCCCACCCCCACCTCGCCACCCTGCTCTCTGTCTCCTGCTGTGCTTCTTGCCCTTCCTCATCTTGTGACTCTGGCAGAACTCCAGGGTGGTTATTCAACCTGTCTCCAGACGCCCTGGGCCAAAAAAGAAAGAAAGGATAAGTGCAGGCTCCAGGGCAAAGCTGGCTGCCAAGAGTACTGTCAGTAGCCCAAGGCCGGGCAGTGAGCACAAAGAAGTCTTTAACTGTGAAGTTCCCCGCACCCCAGAAGGAGCTTGAGCACTTTCTCAGCCTTCTGAGGCTGTCCCTCCATGGTGAGCTGTCCCAGCCACCAGCCTTCACACCAAATAAGCAAATCATGGCAAATATTTTTTGAGAGCCTACTGTGTTCAGTTATTTACTTTTGTGGACACCGTAGCTTTCACGCAAACTCTTTTCTAGGCTTCCTTTTCATACCTATACAGTGAAGGGGTTTAAGTTGTCAGTCTCCAGAAAGGCAACAAGAAAATTCTGGCCAGTTCTTTGCCAGACTGCGAGCATTCTGAATGCAGGGACTGAGCCCCGTTTACTTTTCTCTCCCCAGCTTCTAGCACAGGCCACGACGTGTGGGAGATGGTGGGCAAATGTCTGTGGAACAAATCAAACTTCTGAAATAAGGCTCTTCAAGAAGGTCTCCATGACTAGCCAAAGGCTAACTCATGTGCGATCGCAGATGTATGAGAAAACACGTCATACAACAGGGTCCTTACTGTTGGACAGCTGGGCACATAAAGCTCTTGACTTCCACTAAAGAATATCAACTGATTTCTCCAAACCCTTCAAAATCAACTGTAGGGCAAACAACCCTTTATTTAAAAAGAGGCATCATTGTTTTGAAGAATTACTAAGTTAGAGGACTTACACTCCCCGATCTCAAAACTTAACTACATGGCTACAATCATCAAACTGTGTGGTACCAGCATCCAGATAGACATACAGATCAATGGAACAGAACAGAGAGTTCAGACATAAGCCTTCCATTAGTGGTCACTGATTTTCAACAAAGATGTCAAGGTAATTCAATGCAGAAAGAACAGTCTTTTCAATAACTGGTGTTGGAAACAACTGGATACCAACATGCAAAAGAATGAATCTGAACCCCCCCACCTCACACCGTACACAAAAATTAACTCAAAATGATCACAGACCTAAATGAAAGAAATTAAACTATAAAACTCAGAAAGAAACATGGGAGTAAATCTTCATGACCTTGAGGTAAGGAATGATTTCTTAGACATGACACCAAAAACACAGATGATGAAAGAAAAAAACTGATAAGCTGGACTTCATCAAAATTAAAAATGTTTGCACTTCAAACCACATCATCAAGAAAGTGAAAAAAAAAAAAACAAGAAGCAGACTTGGAGAAAATATTTTCAAGTCATATATCCAATAAGAGCCTAGTATCCAGAATATATAAATAACTGTTATGACTCAACAAGAAAAAGACAAATAACCTAATTTTAAAATGGATGGGGACTTCCCTGGTGGCACAGTGGTTAAGAATCCGCCTGTCAATGCAGGGAACACGGGTTCAAGCCCTGGTCCAGGAAGATCCCACATGCCGCAGAGCAACTAAGCCCATGCGCCACAACTGCTGAGCCCATGTGCCACAACTACTGAAGCCCCTGCGCCTAGAGCCCGTGCTCTGCAACAAGAAGCCACCACAATGAGAAGCCCCTGCACCACAATGAAGAGCAGCCCCTGCTCTCAGCAACTAGAGAAAGCCCGTGGGCAGCAATGAACACCCAACACCACAAAGATAGATCAATGGAACAGGATAGAAAGCCCAGAGATAAACCCACACACATATGGACACCTTATCTTTGATAAAGGTGGAAGGAACGTACAGTGGAGAAAGGACAGCCTCTTCAATAAGTGGTGCTGGGAAAACTGGACAGCTACATGTAAAAGTATGAGATTACATCACTCCCTAACACCATACACAAAAATAAGCTCAAAATGGATTAAAGACCTAAATGTAAAGCCAGAAACTATCAAACTCTTAGAGGAAAACATAGGCAGAACACTCTATGACATAAATCACAGCAAGATCCTTTCTGACCCACCTCCTAGAGAAATGGAAATAAAAACAAAAATAGACAAATGGGACCTAATGAAACTTCAAAGCTTTTGCACAGCAAAGGAAACCATAAACAAGACCAAAAGACAACCCTCAGAATGGGAGAAAATATTTGCAAATGAAGCAACTGACAAAGGATTAATCTCCAAAATTTACAAGCAGCTCATGCAGCTCAATAACAAAAAACCAAACAACCCAATCCAAAAATGGGCAGAAGACCTAAATAGACATTTCTCCAAAGAAGATATACAGAGTGCCAACAAACACATGAAAGAATGCTCAACATCATTAATCATTAGAGAAATGCAAATCAAAACTACAATGAGATATCATCTCACACCAGTCAGAATGGCCATCATCAAAAAATCTAGAAACAATAAATGCTGGAGAGGGTGTGGAGAAAAGGAACACTCCTGCACTACTGGTGGGAATGTGAATTGGTTCAGCCACTATGGAGAACACTATGGAGGTTCCTTAAAAAACTACAAATAGAACTACCATATGACCCAGCCCTCCCACTACTGGGCATATACCCTGAGAAAAACAAAATTCAAAAAGAGTCATGTACCAAAATGTTCATTGCAGCTCTATTTACAATAGCCCAGAGATGGAAACAACCTAAGTGCCCATCATCGGATGAATGGATAAAGAAGATGTGGCACATATATACAATGGAGTATTACTCAGCCATAAAAAGAAACGAAATTGAGCTATTTGTAATGAGGTGGATAGACCTAGAGCTGTCATTCAGAGTGAAGTAAGTCAGAAAGAAAAAGACAAATACCGTATGCTAACACATATATATGGAATTTAAGGGAAAAAAATGTCATGAAGAACCTAGGGGTAAGACAGGAATAAAGACACAGACCTACTGGAGAACGGACTTGAGGATATGGGGAGGGGGAAGGGTAAGCTGGGACAGGGCAAGAGAGAGTCATGGACATATATACACTAACAAACTTAAGGTAGATAGCTAGTGGGAAGCAGCCGCATGGCACAAAGATATCAGCTCAGTGCTTTGTGACCGCCTGAAGGGGTGGGATAGGGAGGGTGGGAGGGAGGGAGACGCAAGAGGGAAGAGATATTGGAACATATGTATAACTGATTCACTTGGTTATAAAGCAGAAACCAACACACCATTGTAAAAGCAATTATACCCCAATAAAGATGTTTAAAAAAAAAACAACCAAAAACACATGTATTAAAACAAATAAATAATTAAAAAATAAAATGGGTGAAGGATTTGAATAGACAGTTCTCTAAAAAAATATAAACAAATAGTCAATAAGCACATGAAAAGATGCTCAATCATCCACAATGAGATGCTACTGCACAGTCACTTGAATGGCTGAAATTAAAAAGATAGACAACCACAAACGTTGACAAGAATGTGGAGAAATTAGAATCACCATACACTGTTGATATGGATTTAAGATGGTGCAATGACTTTGTAAAACAGATCGGCAGTTAAATGTTAAACATACAGTTTCCGAATGACTCAATCCCTCTCATAGGTATCTACCCAAAAGAAATGAAAACATATGTCCACACATAGATTTGTACACAAAGTGTTGTTCATAATAGCCAAAAACAATCCAAATGTTCATCCACGGATGAATGGATATACCATGTGGTCTATCCGTACAACAGAGTAACATTCAGCAATAAAAAGGAATGACGTGCTAATACATGCTACAATATGGATGAAACTCAAAAACACTAAGCTAAGTGGAAGAAGCCAGTCACAAAAGATCACTTATTATATGATTCCATTCTTAGGAAATGTCCAGCCTAAGCAAATCTATAGCAAGAGATAGATTAACAGTTGCCTGGGGCTAGGGATTGGGGGAATGGGGAGTGACAGCAAGTGGATTCAGAGATTCTTTTGAGGGTGATGAAAGTGTCCTAAAATTAGATTATCGCTGTGGTTGCACCACTCTGTGAATATACCCCCAAAATTGAATTTTATACTTTAAAATGGTACACTGTGTGGTATATGAATTAGAGCTCAATAAAGGTTGTTTAAAAATAACTTTTATGGACAATAGACTTGTTTTTAGCTAAGGTGTTAAAGTCTAGTAAATGACAAGGGGGATTGATTTGGGAGCTCTAGTGCTTAGAGGTGATTTTTAAAATGTACTATCCACTGAAGTGTGACATTAGCATTTACGTTCCCAGAGCAAAAATGATATCACTATCAACGGCTATGCGATATTGGGCAGTTTTAATATCTGCTAAATTTTTTGTCCCTTGATCTGGAAGGTCTTACTCCTTGGGGATTCCATTAACTCTGCATGTATCTTACTGATAGAGAAAATGACAGAAACATCACAGTGGTTTATTCAGACCTGTCACGATAGCTAAAAAAAAGTAGGAGCAGGGAAAACGAAAGGACAACTTCTGAAAAATACACTCAGCATAGTGTACTGATAGCCAGGATCTCAGAGACATTGACAATACTGACAGCAGCACTGACCTGGCCCATGGAAGACCTTCAGGAGATATTCTGGAGAAAAAAAAAATTCTCAAGTATTCAACCAACCTTATCCTGACATACTCATCACCTGTTTTTGAGAAAACAGATGATAAAATTGCCCATGTTCTTGGAAGCAATGTGGATTCTCCTTCTCCTGTTGCGTTTTCAGTTGTAATTTCCTCTCTTCTGAATCAGCTGTTGAGCTAAAGTCATTTAATTCAACAAATTCAACGCTCTCCAGTGTGTTTTCCAGAGGCAACAACCTGGTGCGTGTATTTATAACATGTGTGTAAGGAAGCAGTTTCCTGGTACAAACCATCAGCATCGCCAAGCTGCGTCCATAGTCAGAAAGAGGAACGGTACGGCTCATTGGAGCTGACAACCGGAATGCAGATGGCGTGGTAGGTCCCTCCTGCATTTTTACATATGTGTGTCATAATTCTTCCCCCCTCTACTCCAGGAGACAGACGGCAAGTTAGAAAAATGACTGGTCTAGTTGAAGTCCCCAGGCCATCCAAGGTATGCTGTTTGCCCTGTGAATCAGCAATTGGAGCGTGGAGACACAGTGCATCTTATCTGGAGATCAGGTCTCCAAACGTAAGACAAGGAGGCAGATGGGGGAAGGACTAGTGTCAAAGTCAAAACCACTCAGGTCTGTGCTAAACCCCACCTACTACCAAAGATAAGGACCAGAGGGAAAGGAGCCTTCACAGATGAACTAATCAGACTTAACAGTCCCACATACATGGTAATAGCAGCTTCCTTTCTCATGTATTCTAAGGAATCACTTCTCCTTGCATCTTAGTATGTAGAGGACCCAAAGGCGTGGGTGAAGGAGATTCAGTGGATATATACCCATGCGCCACGTCACCGCCCCTATCCCAGCCCTCTTTCCCTATTTGGCTCTCAGAACTCACAGTCAGGCCTTAACCACCCGTCCCCCGCATAGGCAAGAGATCGGTTGAGTTTTCCCGGCTCTGCTCCAGCCAAGGAGGCACGAGAGCAGGATGGCCAAGGGGGCTTCCCAAACTCAACAGCTCAGCGAACAGCAACAGCTCACCAGGCTTCCCTGGTGGTGCAGTGGTTAAGAATCCGCCTGCCAATGCAGGGGACACATGCTCGATCCCTGGTCCGGGAAGACCCCACATGCCGTGGAGCAACTAAGCCCGTGCGCCACAACTACTGAGCCTGCGCGCCTCAGCTACTGAAGCCCACGAGCCACAACTACTGAAGCCTGCGGGCCTAGAGCCCGTGCTCCACAATAAGAGAAGCCACCGCAATGAGTAGCCCCCGCTTGCTGCAACTAGAGAAAGCCCACGCACAGCAACGAAGACCCAACGCAGCCAAAAATAAATAAATAAAATAAATAAATTAAAAAGCTCACTTAGCACACTGCATCCACGTGCACTCACCTCCTCCAGCATTACAGATGCCCACTCTAAAATATGAGGAAACAACCACAGATTACCAGACAACTGAAGAAAATCTCTGATGAGAAAGAGGCCAGATCAAATAAATAGGGGAAAGAAAGCAATCTGAGAAAACAGAGCCTATACAGGAAGGGGAAATAAACTTCCAGAAGAGAAGCTATCCCTAGTAGATTTGGAGAGCTAAAAGAAGAAACAAGAAAACGTACTGTGAAAAATACACTTAAAGAATGACCAAAAAAAAAAAAAAAAAAAGAATCCTTGAAAATTAAAAACATGAGTACAGAAATTAAAAAACAATAGGGGCTTCCGTGGTGGCGCAGTGGTTGAGAGTCCGCCTGCCGATGCAGGGGACATGGGTTCGTGCCCTGGTCCGGGAAGATCCCACATGCCGCGGAGCGGCTGGCCCCGTGAGCCATGGCCGCTGGGCCTGCGCGTCCGGAGCCTGTGCTCCGCAACGGGAGAGGCCGTAACAGTGAGAGGCCCGTGTACCGCAAAAAAAAAACAAAAAACAAAGAAACAAGAGAAGAATTAGAACATAACATTGAGGAAACATTCTACAAAGTAGAGCAAATAAAATAAAGAGATGGATAATAGGAAAGAAGAGAGAAAACAATTAGAAGGTCAGTCCAGGGTGTCCCACACCTGAATAATAGGAATACAGAAAGCAACCTCAGAAAAAACAGAGCAGAGGTAATCATCAGTCTAGTAATTAATTCCAGGACATTTATCAGAACTGAAGGACATGAATTTGAAGATTAAAAGGTATCACTGAATATCCAGAAAGATGAAAGAACACAGTCTCAGCCGAAGAAATATCCCATCATTGCGAAACACCAGGAACAAGAGAAGATCCTACAGCCTTTGAAGCGGGGTGGGGAACAGGTTATTTTCAAAGGCTCAGGAATCAGAATGGCGTCACATCTCTCAATGACATCCCTGGAAGCTAGAAAGCAACAGAGCAATGTCTTCAAACTCCTGACGGGAAAGGATTCCCAACTAGACCAGGATATCCACATAAAACATCATTCAAATTATTAGGATAGAATACATTCACTTTTGGACATGCAAGGTTACAAAAAGAAAAAAGAAACGTACCTCCCAGTCACCGTTCTCAAGAAGGTATCAGAAGACACTCCACCAAACTGAGAGGAAAAGCTGAGAAAGAGAGGAAATCAGGAAAAATAAGAAACAGATGATCCTACATTAAAGGGAGTAAGAGAATCCCCGAAGTGTTGAAGAGAAATCCCAAGATGATTGCTGTCCCCCAGGCATAGGGTTCAGCTGGTCAAGGGGGTGGAGCAGGTCATCAGAGGCCCCAGGAGAGAGCTCTTTAGGAAGATGAAATAGAACACCTGAAGTCTTTCAATGTCCTAAGGGGAGATTTCGAGGAAAGAACTTGGAGTTTTATTAGTGACAGGTGCATAGAAAGCCAAGCAAATAACAAGCTTGATTTAACTTCAAAGAAAACAAAAAGTTGCCTCAAAAGGAGAAATACCCAAGTTTTAACATTAGGGGAAGAGTATACGTGAGTTCTGTACTATTTTTGCAACTCTTTTATATATCTAAAATCAATTTAGAAGAAAAAGTAATCACGGTGCATGTAACAGACGGTCTCTAAAATGGTCTCGCTCTCTCCTTGCTCTCTGAGGAAAAGCAGCTACGTGCTGTGAGCTGCCCTATGGAAAGGCCCGGGTGGCAGGGAGTTGATGTCTCCAGCCAACAGCCACATGAGTGAGTTTGGAAAGGGATCCCCTCACCTTCAGTTGATCCTCAAGATGACCACAGCGCCAGCCAACGGCCTTGACAGACCCTGAGCCAAAGATCCCAGCTAAACCACCCCTGGCCTCCTGACCACTGAAATGGTGAGACGATAAACGTTTATTGTCTTCAGCTGCTAAATTTAGGCGAGACTGGTTACATGGAAATCGATAACTGATACAGTATCGATACACTACATGGCTCTGCACGTACGGTTGCACCGGAGACAACTTGGGGGTTAGTGATGCCAACCCTCCTCACAGTGGAAAATCCAAGTATAACTTGACAGTCCGCCCTCCGCATCTATGGTTCCTTATCCAAGGATTCAACCAATCAGGGATCGTGTAGTACTGTTGTGTGCATTTAGTGAAAGAGATCCGAGTACAAGTTGGTACCATTCAAACGTGTGTTATTCGGGGTCACCTGTATCGAGCCTGGTAAACACTAAAAGTTAATCCATCCAGAACTTGGGAGGATACAGGACAAAGAGGGGTGAATGCCTGATGGGAATGGGTGGGAAGGACAGCTGAAGCCTCAGCTTTAAGGAAGAAAGTAAAAAATGGTGTTGACGCCTAAAACACAAAGCAGCAGAAATAAGTAGTAAAAGCAATAAAAGTGATTGCCTCTGCGAAGGAGGGAAGGGTGGGATGGGGGAATGCTGGTTTTATCGTGAATCTTATATAACTATTGGACTTTCTAAACTTGGTGCACGCGTAACTTTGATAAAAATTTAAGCTTAACGATTTCCTCATCACACGATTCAGATGCGATTCTTTTTTTTTTTTCCTTTTTGTCTCATCTAAACTCCTTTCTTCTGTCCTTCACAGAGTGAAAAGCCTCGAGCAGCTCTCCTCTAATAAGTAGTCCTTAATACTATGTTTTGACCCTTGAGCCTTCATTCAGTCTTTTCTAGTTTTTACAACCTCAAATATTTTCACTCAATATCAAAGCTCCTATTTCCCTAAATCCCTAATCCTTTCACTGTTTTTTCTTTTCTTTGTCTGTGTGTTTATGATGTGTGTATGTGTGTATATGTGTGTATGTATGTGTATTTATATGTGTGCATGTAAATGTGTTATGTGTGTATATGTGTGTTATGTCTATGTGTGTATGCATGTATATGTATATCTGTGTGTATGCATGTGTGTATATATGTTACGTGTGTATATATGCGTATGTTGTATATGTGTATGTGTGTATATGTATATTGTGTCTATGTGTGTATATATGTGCGTGCGCACGTGCATTATGTGTATATGTGTGTTATGTGTGTATATGTGCATGTGTGTGTATATGTATATGTCTATTGTGTCTGTGTGTATATGTAAGTATGTGTGTGTGTGTGTACATGTGTGTATGTATATGTATGTGTGTATATGTGTATGTCAGGGGTGAGGGGTCCTTTCCACTTTTCCCTTCTACATAATGAAATAGAAAGTCTCAGCATCTAGCCAGTGCCTGGCACATAGAAGGCACCCGGTACAAGTTATATAAATAAATGAGCCTCAAAATTGAGCATTAAGTCCACCAAAAAGGCCTGGAAAATGCAAGGATTGGTGGAGCTGAAAGAGAAGGGGTGAGGGAAGGCCCTTGGCTCAGAAACCCACTCACACCCTGTGCGGGGCTGTGGTCGCGAGGGTGTGGCTCAGTGGCACCAGGCAGCAGCAAGGTTACAGCAAGCTGATGACCAGAAAGAGCAGAAGAGAAGCCGGGCTGCCCCCAAAGGGATGCCGTGTTCTACACAGGCCAGTAACCAGCTCCACAGTGTCACGGGGGAGCAGTGCTCGTCGCTAAAGATGGAACCCACTCCCCAAAACAAACAGAGCAAACCAGGATGAGGGAGGGCAGCCATGGTGTGGAGGAAGGAGCCTCCCACACGACGGGACCTGACTTCTGCTTGGGGTGGTGCTGTTGACCAAAGCCAGGCCAAGGGAAGTCCCCCAGCAAGCTCGGCAGATTCCTGTTGACTCAGGCCCTTGGGCTACCAGGAACTGGTGACTCACCTTTATGAGTTACAACCTTCAGAGCCTGAAGAGAACTATTTACTTTTAGAAACCAGATTATCTGATTAATGTCTGCTGGTCCCTCTGAGCCACCAGCCCCAGGGGTGCAGAGGCCGGTCTGCTTTTGCCCCCCATCGAATCCTGAATATCACACTCGGTGTCTGGAACATAATAAGCAGTAGATATTGGATGAATGAATGAGTGAATGGCATCCCTGAGAGCTTGTGATGGTTAATCTTTTTTTTTTTTTTTCTTGCGGTACGCGGGCCTCTCACTGCTATGGCCTCTCCCATTGCGGAGCACAGGCTCCGGACGCGCAGGCTCGGCGGCCATGGCTCACAGGCCCAGCCGCTCCGCGGCATGTGGGATCTTCCCGGACCGGGGCACGAAACCATGTCCCCTGCATCGGCAGGTGGACTCTCAACCACTGCGCCACCAGGGAAGCCCGTGTGATGGTTAATTTTATGTGTCCGCTTGGCCAGGCCACAGGGCACCCAGATCAAACATTATTTCTGCATGTGTCTGTGAGGCTCTTTCTCGATGAAATTAGCATTTGAATCAGTGGACCCAATGTGGGGAGCGTCATCCAATCCATTGAGGGCCTGAATAGAACAAAAGGGAAGGAAGGAGGAATTCACCCTTATTTTCCTGCCTCGCTGAGCTGGGACCTCTCATCTCATCCTCTCTGGTCCTCAGACTGGGTGTTACACCATCAGGCCCCCTGGGCATCAGACCTTCAGACTTGGACTGAATCACACCTCTGGCTTCCCCAGGTCTCCACTTACAGATCCATCCATCATGGGAATTCTCAGCCTCCCCGACTGTGTGAGCCAATTCCTCATAATAAATCTCTCTCTCTCCCCAACAGTCTGTGTATATATAAATATATGTACGTGTGTGTATGTACTGGTTCTGTTTCTCTGCAGAATCCAGAGAAATTAGTCAAACACAGCACTGACCCGTGCTCTACAGTAAGTCCCTGTTGAAAGCACAGGGAACTCTGCTCAATATTCTGTAACAACCTAAATGGGAAAAGAATTTGAAAAAGAATAGATACATGTATATGTATAACTGAATCACTTTGCTGTACACCTGAAACTAACACAACATTGTTAATCAACTATATACCAGTATAAAATAAAAAATAATTTCCTGGAAAAAAAAAAAGCTGATCTGTGTTCGTTGGTAGGAATCCTGGCTGGATGTTTTGAGTTTTGGAGAAGACTGTCTTCTTAATTTGGGGCAGGAAGAGAGTAAGACCTCACTCATTTCCCTTGCTCCGGCGTTCCTTGACTCCTCCCCCATGGATCCGATGTTGGGAGATGGCTCAGGCTGGAAGTGTGACACCCTCCACCCTGGACCACCTCCCACTGAAACCTCGGTGTGTCCTGGGTGGTGGCCCGGTCGTGCCCCCCAGCCCAGGGGAGATCCCCCCGTGTTTTCTCTCTGTTGGCTGAAACTGTACTCCATTTGTTATTAAACCAATTATGTTTGTCACCAGCCTGAGCTGCCCACCCCAAAGAAAACTGGTCCAGTTCTTTTGATGCCAGACCCCGAGAGAGATCTCAGGAGAGAAAAAAGCTGGTAAACAAACGGCTGATCACCCTGTGAGACAGTCCACCTGGTACACATTTGGGACTGAATAGGAGGTAGATGCGTCCCCCTCCTTTCAACACTGTGACGTGACCCTGTGTGTCACGCTCTGTGTGGTTACCCAACTAACCAGTCTGGGGTTTACAAAAATAGGAGATTTTAATGCAACAATTCACTCTGATAGGAGCCTCTTCACGGAATAAGAAGCACAATTTACTGAGTACCTACTAAATGCCAGGTACTGCGCTAGGTGTGTGTATCATACACGGGTTATCTCTAAATCTCGCTGCAAGAAAGGTATCCGCCTCGTTTTATAAAGGATGGAACTGAGGCTCAGTGGAGTTGAGTGTTTGACCCAAATCTCAGTCCGTAGGTGGCAGAACTGGAATTCAAAACGGGGAGAGACGTGACGCTCCCAACAGATCCTCTGGGTTTGAATCCTGGATTCCACCACGTACTGGTAATATAACTAAAGCAGCCACTCCCCCTCCCCAACTCTTACTCCCCAGACGGAAGAAGAAAATCATGATACCTGTGCAGAGAGTCATTCCTGGGAGGAGGTGACCTAATACAGAAATAGCACTTAGATGAATATCTCAGGCACAAAGTAATTTCTCCATAAATGTTAACTATCATTACTGAAAATGGTGCTGTCCCTTTCACACATGTGCGCACACACACACACACACACACACACACACAGAGTTAACACCATTCATAGCTTACCCTCGAAACGCAGTCAGGCCCTGATTAACACAAGGGCTGAGCTAATCTAATCACTACCCATGACCGAGTCTAGCAGTTAAACAAATGAACGCTTTATACCTTACATGAGCTGCACGATTAAGATCGCTGCTCTTAGACATGACACTGAAAATAACAAAACCCACCATTTATCGGAGACACAAGTGTCAAGTGTCTTTCCACACGTCCTTCCTTGACTGCCTAGAGTAGATGATTCCATGCCAGTGTCCCCTGCCCCAGAAACACGATTTGCTCCTCCCGAGGGAGCAGGGTTCTGACTGTTTGCCTGGGACCTTGCTTTGTCTCCAGACCAGCGTTGTTCAATAGAAATATCATGCAAGGCACATTTATAATCATAAATTTTCTAGTAGCCATGTTTAAAAAAGTAAAAAGAACAAGTAATATTAATTTCCATAATACATTCTATGTAACCAATTATGTCCACTCTACTATTGGTCCAACATGTAATCAATGTAAAAATTATTGATGAGATATCTTACCTTTTATTTTAGTACTAAGTCTTTGAAATCAGTGTATATTTTATACTCCAGTCCATCTCAATAGGGACTCACCACATAACAAGCACTCAAAAGCCAGAAGTGGCCAGTGGCCCCCAGAGCACATCTCTAAGGGCCCCTAAAGGGCAGGAATCCTGTCTGGCTTGTTTACCATTGTAACCTCAGGGCCCAGCACAAGGTCATTATAGAACCTGGTATACAGAAGGAGCTTAATAAGTATGTACTGGATGATTGGATGGGTGAACGAATGAATGGGATTCCAAACGCATAGTTGATACAAAATATTAAACCTCAGGTCCTACCTGTGAAATGGGCTGCATGGACCAACAGATTCACCAAGATCTGGTAAGTGGGCAATGTCATTGTCATCACTGTGTCATCACTGTGTTTCTAGACACAAAAGTAACAGGCTTCAGCATGGTGGAAACAATAAAAGTGTTTGCCAAAAACATGTTCTAGCGTGACCTGGGTTCTTTTCAATACCCGTCGAATTCTCCCATCTTTGGCGGTTTGGGAGGGGAGGGCAGGGGTACACCTCAGAAAGTCTGAACCCTAACCCTGTCTCCCTCCAGCTGTGAGACCTTAGGTAAATGACTTCATCTTTTTATATCTCAGCTTCCTCATCTGTAAAACCTCATTAGGTTGCTGATATCACCTATATGTGGAACCTAAAATATGATACAGATGAACTTACTTACAAAACAGAAACAGACTCACAGACATAGAAAACAAACTTTCAGTTACCAAAGGGGAAAGGGGGTGGGGGAGGGCGAAACGTTAGGGGTTTGGGATTCACAGATACACAAGACTATATAGAAAACAGATAAACAACAAGGTTCTACTGAATAGCACAGGAAATTATATCCTGTAATAAACTATAATGGAAAAGAATCTGAAAAAAACCATATATATGTATGTATAACTGAATCATTTTGCTGTACACCTGAAACACAACATTGTAAATTAACTACACGTTTTTAAAAAAAAGGATCCAAAAGAAGCCCTTAGGGCAAGGGCTGACATAGAACAGGCACTCTGTGAGCATCCTTGCTTCTTCCTCTGCGTCCTCCAAGGCCCCGCATCACCTCTCCCCTTCCCGCTGCTGCAAATTAGAACTTCAGGGCAACGCAGCCACGGGGCCTCTCGCCTAAACAGTTTCCTCAGCATTCGCTTCCTCTTTTCTTCATCCTCCTTCATTGCTCGACCTGCCAACATGTGATCTTTTCCCCTTTGTCTTTTCCACTTTGCTCCTTAGCTCTGAGACTTCTCCTTCACCAGCCAGGTAACCCCCCAAACTACCTCCATGTCACCACCTGCCTAAAGACATCGTGGCTCAGCGTCCAGAGAGTGTAAGTTCTCCCTTGATTTGCTATCAAATTCTTGAAGAAGAGGACAGATGGCATTCTCCCACCCGCGTCCTTATTCTCCTCTACACAAAGCACACCTTAGACATCACTGAAGTGCATCACCCATCACAGGGCAAGAGCCCAAATGGTCCCTGGGGATGGGGGGCTGGACCACACACAGGACAATAGCCACAGGGGAGCTAAGTGAGAGGCCAGGTAG
Source organism: Lagenorhynchus albirostris (assembly GCF_949774975.1). Classification (NCBI taxonomy): domain Eukaryota; kingdom Metazoa; phylum Chordata; class Mammalia; order Artiodactyla; family Delphinidae; genus Lagenorhynchus; species Lagenorhynchus albirostris. The sequence continues at coordinate 167,717,425 of NC_083095.1, read as the reverse complement.
CTAAGGACACACATCACCAGCCTGTGAGAGGCACCCAGAAAGCTCGTCCATGATAACAAACCACGCCTTTGTTTCACCGGAATTTCTACTGAACAAGCTGTACCCAACATCTCCTTTCCTCTGACTCTGTTCTTCCAATAGACTCTAGCTTGTTTTCAAACACATTTTTTTAACATCTTTATTGGAGTATAATTGCTTTACAATGGTCTGTTAGTTTCTGCTGTATAACAGACTGAATCAACTATACGTATACATATATCCCCCCCCTCTTGCGTCTCCCTCCCATCCTCCCTATCCCACCCCTCTAGGTGGTCACAAAGTACCAAGCTGATCTCCCTGTGCTATGCGGCTGCTTCCCACTAGCTATCTATTTTACGTTTGGTAGTGTATATATGTCCATGTCTCACTTCGTCCCAGCTTATCCTTCCTCCTCTCTGTGTCCTCAAGTCCATTCTCTACATCTGCATCTTTATTCCCATCCTGCCCCTAGGTTCTTCAGAAACTTTTTTTTTTTTTTTAGATTCCATATATATGCGTTAGCATACGGTATTTGTTTTTCTCTTTCTGACTTACTTCACTCTGTATGACAGACTCTAGGTCCATCCACCTCACTACAAATAACTCAATTTCATTTCTTTTATGGCTGAGTAATATTCCATTGTATATATGTGCCACATCTTCTTTATCCATTCATCCGATGATGGACACTTAGGTTGTTTCCATCTCCGGGCTATTGTAAATAGAGCTGCAATGAACATTTTGGTACATGACTCTTTTTGAATTATGGTTTTCTCAGGGTATATGCCCAGTAGTGGGATTGCTGGGTCATATGGTAGCTCTATTTTTAGCTTTTTAAGGAACCTCCATACTGTTCTCCATAGTGGCTGTATCAATTTACATTCCCACCAACAGTGCAAGAGTGTTCCCTTTTCTCCACACCCTCTCCTGCATTTATTGTCAAACGCATTTTTTTTTCTTTGCGGTGCGCGGGCCTCTCACTGTTGTGGCCTCTCCCGTTGCGGAGCACAGGCTCTGGATGCGCAGGCTCAGCGGCCATGGCTCATGGGCCCAGCCGCTCCGCGGCATGTGGGATCTTCCCGGACCGGGGCACGAACCCGTGTCCCCTGCATCGGCAGGCTGACTCTCAACCACCGCGCCACCAGGGAAGCCCTGTCAAACTCATTTTTTAATTGAAGTATAGTTGCTGTACAATATGTTACAGGCGTACAATATAGTGATTCACAATTTTAAAGGTTATGCTCCATTTATAGTTATTATAAAATGTTGACTATATTCCCTGTGTCGTACAGTATATCCTTATAGTTTACTTTATACCTAATAGTTTGTACTTCTTACTCCCCTGCCCCTATAATGCCCCTTCCCCCTCCCCTCTCCCCACTGGTAACCATTAGTTTTTTTCTGTATCTGAGTCTGATTTCAGGAAGCAGGACCAGCTGTTCTTTGTGGCCGAGAGAGCCACAAACCCAAAGATCGCCTAGCTGTCAGCTGCCCAGCAACCCGTGAAGTGACTTGACTCAGTACAAAATATTTGTCCAGTAAGTATGACAGTCATTGGCTAAACCAATTAGCCTGGCTCCTTATGAGATCAGTATGAATAATATGGGAATAATTGGCTAATCAGGAAGAAGAGGAGCCCAGAGCCAACACATATAGAGAAGCAGATACATCACATTAAAGAAAATCAGAGTATTCCCTCTCTAGGCCGCTTTGGATATTCATAAGCAAACTGAGTTGGAAAGAGAAATTCAGTGTGGCATGGTCAGCTTCCTGGTTACACTTACAAACCTTGAGAAACTTTACAATAAACACCTACATGGGCTGTGCTCCCTCAAAAACACAACCTGAGGCAAATCTTACCTGTGATGCTTTGTGGAGAGGTGGGTGCAATCCCAGGGCAGCAAGAGTGAGGGAAAAGGGAAGTGAGAAGGTGGGAAAAGCAAATACACCCAAGGGGTGTGCTACCCAGTTGTCAGGGCTTCAAAACAAAATGCAGCTGGGCTTCCCTGGTGGCGCAGTGGTTGAGAGTCCGCGAGCCGATGCAGGGGACGCGGGTTCGTGCCCCGGTCCGGGAAGATCCCACATGCCGCGGAGCGGCTGGGCCCGTGAGCCATGGCCGCTGAGCCTGCGCGTCCGGAGCCTGTGCTCCGCAACGGGAGAGGCCACAGCAGTGAGAGGCCCGCGTACCGCAAAAAAAAAAAAAAAAAAAAAGAAAACGCAGCTGGTGGTTCAGTCACGTGGGACGTTGCGGGGAAGGTCAAAAGGCATCACTGCCCCTGGGCATCTTGTGCGCGAGGCAGGAGGAGGGGAGAGGAGTTTGCGCGCCAGCTGCTTCCCAGCCCCTGTCTAATGGTCAGAGCTCATTACACGGGGCATAAGCAACCCCCTCCCACCCCACTCCCCTGCCCCCGCCCCGACACCTTCAGGCTGTTTGCACCCTGTGGAGTGTGAACTCACCTACACGTCTAGTTGAGTCGGTCCAGTTGCACCTGGGAACCCAGATCTCACACCCCACAGTCTGGCCCCTCCATCTGGGTCTGGATGTGTCGGGAGCAGCCAGGGCCACCGCGAGACCACAGGGCTGGGACAGGGGGTTAGGGGCCAGAACGGCTGCAGCGCCCCCCGACTGATCAAGCAGCTGAGGGCCCCGGGGAAGGCAGGTGGGACCAGGTGAAACTGGGAAGGTGAGTGCCTGCATTCAGCCCAATGCATCCTCTTTGCAGTCATGAGTTTTCCTTTCTTACGGTTAAAAAAAGCCTAAGTCAAAATTTACACTGTGTTGGCATCACCCTCCTCACGCCTCCTCTCCTCAGCACCAGCTACAATCACTTCCCAAATCAGCTCAAGTAGAAATCTATTACAGCTTCACACCTTCCGGGTTCAAATCGTCCTATTATAGCACCAACACTTCCCTGAATCCAACATTTCCACAGCCAAAGACCGAATATTCCATCCAGAGGCAGAGCACTCACGGTGAGACTACATGCCCCAGTAATTTTATTTGGAAAATATGGTGGCTAGCACCATAGTACTATGGTTTGCCAAAGGCAGGGATTTCCCCAAGCCCAGAACCTTTACATCGTTGTTGAGGGATGTTTACACGACCTATATTATGCCCTTTCTTTTTTAATACTTCAAAGTACGTAGCTTGGGCAACGATACATAAAACGCAATACAGGGCTTCCCTGGTGGCGCAGTGGTTGGGAGTCCGCCTGCCGATGCAGGGGACACGGGTTCGTGCCCCGGTCCGGGAAGATCCCACATGCCGCGGAGCGGCTGGGCCCGTGAGCCATGGCCGCTGAGCCTGCGCATCCGGAGCCTGTGCTCGGCAACGGGAGAGGCCACAACAGTGAGAGACCCGCGTACCGCAAGAAAAAAACCACGCAGTACACTTCGTTGCATCAAGTTGCATGAGGATGTGCTGAGTGGCGTGGTGGGGAAATTTCCACAAGAAGTTAGGGTGATTGGTTTCTAGTCCCGCTTGGGCACTAACAGCCTGTGTGATGTGGCAGGTACCCGTGAGCATCCTCCTGCGTGGAGGAGGGAGTGGGAACAGACCCCACAGCGCCAGCCTCCTGTGAGGGTGTTTTACCACGACTGAGATAAAGAAAGCGCTTTACCTTCAAGGGCTATGACTCCAACTTTCAACAATCTAGGACTCCTCTCGGGTTCAACACTGAGAGGCATAGAGCCCACCACTTCTGTTCTTTCCGACAGAGTAAAAAACATTCTCACCAGGGCCCAGGGGACTTGGCAATCATAATATGGAGTCTCCTTTGAGTCTAACGACTCCTATAGCCGTGCGATTAGAGTCTCAAAGTCTGGTTACCTGGACTGGCTTCTCCCACAGAGACACAGGAATCCTCTTGCCTTCTGGGCATCAGGTTGTCTGTCTAAAAACAGGCTGAACGGTGCCTTTTGAAACCTCCCAGGGGGACTCTGGGGCTTGGGGGCAGGGAGGGCTACCCCTCAAATGTGTATCCATGAAGTGTTCATCTTAAAATATCTGGAATTCTGCTAGTTCAGCCCATCAGCTCACCATAAGAAAAACATCACAACCAAAAAGGAAGAATCAAAGATCAGATAAAATAAGAACGAGAAGCCTGGGCTGCATGGACCAGAGGCACAAAAGTAGGCTTGTGAGCCGTGTGGGGGGGACAGGACAGGATGTGATACACGGGATGCAAAGAGCATGGAAATGGAGTTCACCTCCCTGAGGTTCAGGAGTCGTTAGCAAGGATCAGAATGCTAAATCTGGGAGATGTAAGCCCATCCCGTTTGGGAAATGTGGACTTGGAGGGTTGGTCACTAAAATGTCATTCACTTCCATGTAAGGTAGGTCCCGTCTCGCAAGTATTAAATATAGTACCAGCTATAAATGGCTCAGCCAGACTTGAAGGAAAGAGACAACCTGGGTAGAGCTTAGGTTTTCTTACAGGTGAGCATGGAACGCTTTCTCACTGTTCTCTATAGTTCTTCAACTCAAAAGAACACTCACCAGGGGTTTCCCTGGTGGCGCAGTGGTTGAGAGTCCGCCTGCTGATGAAGGGGACACGGGTTCGTGCCCCGGTCCGGGAAGATCCCACATGCCGGGCCCGTGAGCCATGGCCGCTGAGCCTGCGGGTCCGGAGCCTGTGCTCCGCAACGGGAGAGGCCACAGCAGTGAGAGGCCCGCGTACAGCAAAAAAAAAAAAAAAAAAAGAACACTCACCAGTCTCTATAGATGACATAAAACTGAAGAATTTGTGTTATAAACTAATATGAGACATGGGTCTCATTAAACAATGCTAGATTCTCAGTGATGTCACTGCAGAAGTACCTAAAACGTTATTTTTTAAAAGGTGCTCTACTTGGTGAGCTGACACACTGGCGAGGATCCATCTAACTGCTTAATGAATAACAACACATCCGAGTACGCCCCAGAGCTGGGCCTGAGGCCACAGGACAGAGGAGGGAAGGGCTGACCAGGGCAGCCAGGTGGGGCTGTTGGAGGTGGGGCTGTTGGGGGTGTCTGGTATTGACATCTGAAAGTGAGCAGAAGGCCCTGGGGGCGGACCTGGAGGGCCACGAGAAAAATCCTCCTAACCGTTCAGAGCTGTGCCCGGGGGCTCCGTCCCCTGGTGACACTCCAGCTCCCCCAACGGTGGCCCTGCAGAATGAATGGGTTTTGTTTGGCTTTTCTGAGATGCATCTTAATTCAAGAGCTTTTGCCTGAGTGAGTCAGAAGCAGGAAAGTCTCCAGCCCCACCCCAGCTGGTACTTTTCCGTCCCTTCCCCTGGATTATATAACATGGCACATTTTTAGAAACTTAGTTCTAGCTGCAGAGATATCTGTGCTAAATTCCAGCTTCCCACTCCTCAGCCTCTCAAATGTTCAAGGAAGAAGATGCTGGTGTTTTTTGAGTTACAAAGAGTAGGAGTTGGAGAATAACGTATCTTCCTATGATGTAAAAGGAATAAGGGGTCTCACGTGGTCACCTGGAAATAACACCTTCCTACCCCTTGCGTTTATATAGGGACAGGGTCAGAGAACCTTTATGTGGCTGGGTTTTATCTTGTTGCTTCCAGGGAAGCACCTGGAAAAGTGCCCAGCTTGGAGATTTTCCGTGTAGTGTCACATATGGAGGTAGAACATTAGCTGCAATTCATACTAGCATGTAGATGACTGATTGCAATTCATACTAGCATGTAGATGGTTGATAGAGAAAGGAAGTTTCATGGGAACATCTGGAGAGGACTGGGCTCCTGAAATAAGGAGAGATTGAAGCCACAGGAGAAAAATATGTTGACAGAGTTGGAGGGAAAGGGGCTCAGGGTAAAAAGGAAAACAGAGGCAGATAGAGCCTCTGTCAGGTTCATTTTGCCCCATGACAAGTTACAAGGACCTAATTCTAGGTCTCTTTTCTTACCTCACCTGCTAGAATGTCCAGCCTCATCCTCTTTGAGGCATTTGTCCAAAGCAGCCCCTTGCCCCTAGTGACCAATTCTGACCAAGTCCTCCCCAGTCAGAGTGCCCAGGAAGAAAAAATGAACAGCCCGAGGCCAACTTGCCCTCAATAGAGCTTCAGACAAAGCCACATGCACAGGGAGAAGCGGCTTCTTGTTTAATGTCTGCTCAGCCGACAAGGATCATGAAACCTTAGTCCCAGCCCTAAACCTGGAGCCAAAGCCAAACAGGAATTGAAAGAAACGAAGGATAGGGAAGAACAAAATGGGCTGCAGCTGTGTGGACATCCTCTGCGGGGCCCAGTCTGCTGCCCTTCCTCCTCGCGCCCACAAGCGCTGACATGTGGTGTGCATGCCATTCCCCGAGGGCCTTCCCATTAAAAAACCATAATCTTCAGCTGCACTGCAGGGTAATAATGTCACATCAACTCCACGGAGAGCTAGAGCTTAGTTTTGGCCTAATATGTTTTTAGGCAACTCATTTTTGTGGCAGTGGCCACTGCCTTCCTGTCCCCCTCCTTTGTACAAACTTCCACGGTGCCAACAGCATCTCCCTGCACCTACCGTGTCGGCTGTAGCTATGTTTCAGATGGATGTTCACCTTAGAGCCTGAGAAGCAAACTAGTGGAGACGTGGGAGGGTCCTGATGCAGAAGTCTGCAGACCCCTGTCCCTACTTCCAGAATAAAGACAGGCGTGTGTAGAATACTTGTCCTACATCTCACTGGGGAAGTGGCTTTCTTTCGGGTGCTCTCTCTGCATAACTGCTACAGGACAGTCACCATCTCCCCCTCCAAAGATTCAGCCATCCATCGGGTCCATGGAGAGATGTGGTGACCCCCCATTTATTCACACAATGAGTATCTATTAGCAGATATACACTGAGCTCTGGCTGTATGCCGAACACGGGACCAGACACAAGTCACCAAAGAGAACAAGACGTGCTCCCTGCCTCCGTGTCCTAAAGACTCTGACAGTCTATGTAACAACTATTACATCCCTTCCCAACTCTGCATTCAGAAGTTGTCACACTGGCAGCTTGACATCAGCCATGTGGGAGAATTTACACTCCAGAAATTGGCAACCACTTCAGGGTTTCGTTATTGCTCCTTCGGTTTCTGTTGCGTGTTTTGTTTGCGTGTGCTTGAGGTGGTTAGCCAGAACATCACTGCATCGATGGCACGACTGAAGGGCTAGAGCAGAGAGTACATTTTTCTGCTTTAATGGACGGGCTGAGGCTCTTACACAGGAGATGGCGTACTGGTTGTGCATTTCAAGCTGAGTAAGATTTCACCAGGCAGCAAGAGAGGAACAAAGAATTCCAGAAAGAATAACAGAAGTAGAGGCACAGACGTTTCTCATTTAAAAAGTTCTAGGGATTCAGAGAAGGAAACCAATACAATCTGTGTGCTACCCAGGAAAGTCTATTGGGCTTTAAAGAATAGATGGGTCTTTGGCAGATGCGTGGGGGGGGGGAGGTGGGGAGGAAGGACAGGAGGCTGGAGCAGACACTGCCATCAGTATGATCAGTGTGGAGCTGGGCAGCCTAGCTTAGCTGGGGAGAAAAGACTGACACCTCCCTCTTCTTTACTTCCCATCCTTGGAGCCCCCATGGTAGATTTTACATGTAAAGAAGAACACTGAATGAAGTTGCACAGAAAAACCACACCTTCTGTGTGTCCTAAAATTGTAAGGGGTGGAGGGGGGTGGTATCTGTCTTTAGTTCAGATGCTAAGCAGAGTGTCAATTTCCCCAAGTTTACAGTGGTACTTTATCAGTACCACCCCCAGGTGAGAAATTCCTTCCTTAAAAAGCACTATTCTATTTTTAGTTTTTTAAGGAACCTCCGTACTGTTCTCCATAGTGGCTGTATCAATTTACATTCCCACCAACAGTGCAAGAGTGTTCCCTTTTCTCCACACCCTCTCCAGTATTTATTGTTTCTAGATTTTTTGATGATGGCCATTCTGACCGGTGTGAGATGGTATCTCACTGAGTTTTGATTTGCATTTCTCTAATGATTAATGTTGAGCATTCTTTCATGTGTTTGTTGGCAATCTGTATATCCTCTTTGGAGAAATGTCTATTTAGGTAGGTCTTCTGCCCATTTTTGGCTTGGGTTGTTTGTTTTTTTGTTATTGAGCTGCATGAGCTGATTGTAAATTTTGGAGATTAATCCTTTGTCAGTTGCTTCATTTGCAAATATTTTCTCCCATTCTGAGGGTTGTCTTTTGGTCTTGTTTATGGTTTCCTTTGCTGTGCAAAAGCTTTTAAGTTTCATTAGGTTCCATTTGTTTATTTTTGTTTTTATTTCCATTTCTCTAGGAGGTGGGTCAAAAAGGATCTTGCTGTGATTTATGTCCTAGAGTGTTCTGCCCAGCAATCTCATTACTGGGCATATACCCTGAGAAAACCATAATTCAGAAAGAGTCGTGTACCAAAATGTTCATTGCAACTCTATTTACAATAGCCAGGACATGGAACCAACCTAAATGTCCATTGACAGATGAATGGATAAAGAAGATGTGGCACATATATACAATGGAATATTACTCAGCCATCAAAAGAAATGAAATTGAGTTATTTGTAGTGAGGTGGATGGACCTAGAGTCTGTCATACAGAGTGAAGTAAGTCAGAAAGAGAAAAACAAATACTGTATGCTAACACATATATATGGAATCTAAGCAAAAAAAAAAAAAAAGGTCAGGAAGAACCTAGGGGTAAGATGGCAATAAAGACACAGACCTACTAGAGAATGGACTTGAGGATATGGGGAGGGGGAAGGGTAAGCTGTGACAAAGTGAGAGAGTGACATGGACATATATACACTACCAAATGTAAAAGAGATAGCTAGTGGGAAGCAGCCGCATAGCACAGGGAGATCAGCTCGGTGCTTTGTGACCACCTAGAGGGGTGGGATAGGGAGGGTGGGAGGGAGGGAGATGCAAGAAGAAAGAGATATGGGGATATATGTATATGTATAACTGATTCACTTTGTTATAAAGGAGAAACTAACATACCATTGTAAAGCAATTATACTCCAATAAAGATGTTAAAAAAAAAAGCACTATTTATTCCCTTCCTTCTCCCCAATAACACAAATAGTGAGTGGAAGAATTCTGTTTTTTATGGTTTAAAAATTAGCACAGGGACTTCCCTGGCAGTCCAGTGGTTAAGACTTCACCTTCCCACGCAGGGGGTACAGGTTCGATCCTTGGTTGGGAAGCTAAGATCCCACATGCTTCGTGGCCAAAAAAACAAAAATACAAAACAGAAGCAATATTGTAACAAATTCAATAAAGACTCTAAAAAAATGGTCCACATGAAAAAGTCTTAAAAAAAAAATTAGCACAAAGACCATCACAGTAAAATGGCCAAAATCCACAACACTGGTAACACTAAATGCTGGTAAGGATGTGGCGCGACGGAATTCTCACTCATGGCTGGTGGGGGTGCAACATGGTGCAGCCACTTGGGAAGACAGTTTGCCAGTTTCTTACAAAACTAAACACACCCCTACCATACAATCCAGTAATTGTGCTCCTCGGTATTTACCCAAATGAGCTGAAAACTTAAGTCCACACATAAACCAGTACACAGATGTTTATAGCAGCTTTACCCATAATTGCCAAAACTTGGAAGCAGCCAAGATGTCCTTCAGTAGATGATGGATAAATAAACTGTGGTGGATCCAGACAATGGAATATTATTCAGCACTAAAAAGAAGTGAGCTATCAGACAAGAAAAGACATAGAGGACCCTTAAGAAGCCAATCTGAAAAGGCTACACACTATAGGATTCCGACTATGTAACATGCTGGAAAGGGCAAAACTATGGAGACGGTCAAAGGATCGGTGGTTGCCAGGGGCTGGTGGGGAGAGAGATGGAGCAGAGAGGATTTTTAGGGCAGTGAAGCTAACCTGTATGATGTTATAATGGTGGATACATATCATTATATATTTGTCCAAACCCACAGAATGTACAACATCGAGAGTGAGCCCTAATGTCAGCTACAGACTTCGGGTGATGATGCCGTGTCCATGTAGGTTCATCAGTTGTAACAGATGCACCACCCAGTAGAGGAAGTTGATAAGGGGGGAAGCAGTGCTTGTGTAGGGACAGGGAGTACATAGGAAATCTCTATACTTGCCCCTCAATTTTGCTGTGAAACCAAAACTGCTCTAAAAAATAAAGTGCATTTTTCAAAAAGATTTTAAAACTTAAGGGAAGTAGCCTGAGCCTTTAAGAGGCCCCTGCTCCTCCAGGACATTACCCTCCACCCCCAACCCAGCCCCTAAGGAGGGTTGGAGGTTGGCCTCCACCTTAGTCCCTGGAGCCACCAGATGGCGCTGTTGCAGCCGTCAGCGCTCCCGGGGCTTGAGGCCAAATTGGTGAGGACCCTGGGTTCCAGCAACGACACCTGACAAGGATTCTTGTCATCACTGGGGATAGATTCCTCAGGAGGACTGAGACGAAGCTGGGAGAGTGAGGAGGGTGTGGAAGAAGGAGGAAAGAGAAGTCTGATGTGGGAAGGAAAGTGACGATCACCTGTGACAGCTAAAGGTTGGTTCAGAAGGCGTCAAGGCGTGTCGTCACTAAGACTGCCCTGCGGACAGTTTTATTTAAAAGGGCAGAGAAGAAGAGCAAATTGGAGGGATGCATTTCCATCCATTTCACACATGGCTTTGGAGGACAGTTTAAGAATCCCGCCTGGTCTGTAAGGAAATGGTGAACACACCTGGTTCAGCTCCAGGAAAATGGTTTGCTGGGTGAACAGTGCACACCCTGCGTACCATCTCCAGGCTGCAGTCTCAGAGCCCAGGCGTCTGGATCCCGCCTCTGCCACATACTGCCTGGGCCTTGCCAAGCCTCTGTGGACGCATCTGTAAAATGGGGATGGGGATGATATTACAAACGCCCTGTCATAGCCATTCTGAGATCATTTACGTGAAAGTATCCTGTGACCTGGAAAACCTTTGGAATCATTATTTTTACCATCAACATACTCTGCATGCCCCCAACTCCAACAGCTGTTCCCACACCCACAGAAGCATCACATTCACCCTAGCTGTGCTTTCAGTAGGATTTTATTTGTTTTTTTAATTTTTTATTGACGTATAGTGGATTTACAATGCTGTGTTAGTTTCTGCTGTACAGCAAGGTGACTCAATTATACGTATATATATTCTTTATCATATTCTTTTCCATTATGGTTTATCACAGGAAATTGTATAGAGTTCCCTGTGCTATACAGTAGGACCTTGTTTATCCATCCTATATAATATAATATATAATAGTTTGCATCTGCTAACCCCAAACAGAGGGGAGTTTGGGGTCCACTGGGATTTTAAAACCCGCATTGTTGCCTTGTCTGAATCACTGCGATAAACGCAGACCAGTCTCCCACTTGGCATCTCTCAAAATCCATCCTACCAAAGGTCACCAGGGCACTAAAGCAGTGCTGACGTCATGCTGTCCCTTGTTCAGGTACCTCTTGAATGGTTCTCCTATCATCTTCCACGTGGAAAAAGGGCTCCTTACCTTGGTATTCAAGGCCCTGCAGGTCGTCACTGCTTCCTCCCCTCCCGCACATCTTCCTCTGGCCCCAGTGTGTGCCCTGCCTCCCTGGACCATTCACCGTCCACTTAGCCTGGTCTTTCACCCCTTGCCCCGGGCGTGCCATGGTAACTCCCTTCTCCCACCCTCCAGCTTCTCCTGGAAAAATCTTACACATCCTCTAACTCATCTAAAAGGACCCTTCTTTAAAGAGGACTTCCATAACGCGTTTCCTCATCCTGTCACTGAATTCCTCCCAAATCATGTAGGTTTCATTTCTATCCCTGCATTACCTAGCACATCTTGCAGCAATAAATCCTTAATGAACGGATTTGGGGTTTTGTGCTTCATTTATCTCCCGACAAAAGCATAAAGTTCTATAGGGAGAGAGTGCCGGCTGGGTTTTCCCTATATGCCCACGGTCTCCAGTATAATGCTTTGCCCTTAATAAGAGATCAATAAGTATTTGCTGAATTGACTTGAAGGAGTAGAATAGCATCAGGGTCTGAAGGGACTTGAACGAGATCAGTGAAGATCTTATGGCGAATTGTTAAGAATTTAAATTTGATGTGAGATGAATACAAACCACTTTTAAAATACGCTTAGTATCTACGCAAGTTTTTTTCCACCTGACAGTTATAGTTTCTCCATGTAAATTGCCAACAATGGCTTATGTTTCTGTGTCGTAGGTCCTATAAGTATAATCAGTAGAAACCAAGGTTACTGCGTTTCTGACCCTCTGTTTCTACCAGCCCCTTCTGCTTCCCTCCAGATGTTTTCAGGGTTTGATGAGAGCATTTTTGCATTTTTCTCGAGCAGTGGTTCTCCAAGAGCAAGCCTTGGACCCACAGCATGAGAGTAACCTGGGAACTTAGAAATGCAAGTTATCAGGCCCCCTGCAGACCTACTTAATCAGAAACCCGTGGCGGGGGCGGGGAACAGAGCAATCTGTGTTTTAACGGCTTTTCAGGGGACTCTGATGCAAATTAAACCCCTGTTCTTGACACTTCCTGCTCAGAAGTGTGGTCCGGACCAGCAGCATCTGCATTGCCCGGGAGCTTGTGAGAAATGCAGACTCAAGCCTCACCCCTAGACCCACTGAATCAGCATCTGCATTTTAAGACCACTGAAGAGTCCTCAGCAGGCTCACATTTGAGAAGCTCTCTTCTAGAGCACTTTGGGCAAAAAGATGCCTTCCATTAGGAAATCGTCACCGAGGAGTGTGGCTGATTAAAAACTGCCACACATTTCTGCCACTTCTTCCACTAAGGGCTGGTGTCTATGTCCCATCCCCTTGAATCCGTGCTGGCCCGTGACCTGTTTGGATCAACAGACATGGCCATGGTGATGCTGTCTACCCTCCAAGGCTGGATTTTGAGAGACTTGAAGTTTCTGCCTTAGCCTCTGACAACACTGTCTCATGGGACTCAGCCAATGTACTGTGAGAGGCCCCTGGAGATGCCAGGAGGAAGAGGAAAACTGAGGCTGTCTGGTCCCCGCCCCTGCTAGGCTCTCCCCACGACAGCAAATTGGTAGCCGTGGGAGTGAGTCATGGAGGGTGTCCCAGCCCAGGTGGGCCCACAAGGAGCAGAGGACACCCCAGCTGAACCCAATCACCCCACAGACTTGCAGTAGGTAATAAAGGTGGTTGTTTCAAGCCACTACCTTTTGGGATAGTTTGTTACACAGCAGTAGAAAATTGAAACAGTAAGCTAATGAGTGAATTAGTCACGTGTCTTCTGAAGGAGCCTCTGTTCAAAGTCATTTGCTAAATTATAAAATTCTGAGCATTATGACTTTCACGTATTTTCCCTGAAACTCTCAAAAGTAGGTAGTTGTAACTATTTGCAAGATGAATAAGCCTGTGAGTGTAGGGCTGCACTATGGAAAACCAAATTTCTCATACAGCACGGGACAAAATCCACGTCATTCGACAAGGGCCATGCGTGGACCAGGATGGGTGAGCATAGTCGGAAGAGAGTTCTATCCGTTTGGCCAGAAGCAACTCAATATACCCAACAATTTCCTCTAAAACATAAACTGTTCACTTTAATTTTAAATGTTGGTACTTATAGTGAGGAAAAAAAAAACCTTTATATTCTAGAAAAACAAATTCAGGAAGGACACTACTTCATAATTCCGGATGTATCGATAATTAAATTCGAGTCAGTCGATTTGTATGGCGCTCCAGCTGTAGTTAAATGTATACCAAGTAAACTAGCGTTGGCCCTCAAAACACTGAAGCTCCCGCAAGCAAATGGGACCTAGTAACGTGGAGGGGAAAGAACCGAGGCTGAGAGTCAGGAGACCTTGCAGCTGGTCCTGACTTTGCCACTGTCCCAACCCACCTCTGCTGGCAGAGAGGCCAAAAGCATCTTTAAGAAAACGGAGGGAGTGTGGTCCTCGCTGGATACAGACGCCCGACAGCTGGAGTTGGCACATTGGTAGGACCCACACAAGGGGAATTCCTCTGTCTCCTGTGGGCCACACGGTCTCCCCCTCAAAAGGCTCCTTTTCTCCCTGAATGTGTCCCATCTCCTTCCTCCTCTTTGTTTATTCACAGCTCCAACTGGCCCAGGAACATCATCATCTAAATGTCGTCCACGTTATGACACCGGCATCCTCGGCGCCCACTTCTAGGCTCAAATTCTTAAGGAAGACCATCTGATTGACCAAGGTTGTGGGAAAACCGAGAGATGGGCAGTGAGTGTTGTCAGGTGACCATCCCCCAATTTACTGTCATGGGGTGTTGGGGTCCTGAGTCTCACAGTTCGACCACCCAGGGCTGCAAGGGAGGCAGTTCCCTGAGAAGGTGCAGTAATTCTCATCCCTTCACAGCCATTCACCAGCTGGGATAGTTGGGGCTAATCACTTGGCCTCCTAGAGTTTGCTCTTCCTCAACTGTAAAGTGAGGGATTTGCTCAGATGATCTCAAATCTCTTTCTTCCAATACCAACGTCCTGTCATCCATAATGCAAAGCAGAACATAATAGTAAAATGCAAAGGACCCAGGCCCACCTGTTGTGAATACAGGGACAGCTATGTGCCCAAGACTTGAAACCAGCAAAGATACAGGGCAAGAGGTATTTTCAGGACCACCTGCAGAAAACTGGGCACAGCAGCAGAACTATGTGTCCAGGTACCAACACTCCTTGGACCACGTGCCTCTAGGACCAGATGACTTTAGTTACACAGGGTTGGTTATGAGCATAGCCTATGAAAATGGTGATAGAAACTGAGGGCCCAGCTTCCCAGTTCTGCCCCCCTCTCCTCTCCCTGAACCACTGCCTTCCCTCACAGGACTCCCAGCACAGAGCCTGCATATATATTAAGAGCTCAAAGGCCAAAGCATCACTTTTTTATTTTTGCGGTACACGGGCCTCTCACTGCTGTGGCCTCTCCCATTGCAGAGCACAGGCTCCGGACGCACAGGCTCAGCGGCCATGGCTCACGGGCCCAGCCGCTCCACGGCATGTGGGATCCTCCCGGACCAGGCACGAAGCTGTGTCCCCTGCATCGGCAGGCGGACTCTCAACCACTGCGCCACCAGGAAAGCCCTAAAGCATCACTTTTAACAAATCCCTTTTCTGATCTTTCCATTTCTCCCACTTATATATCTATTGATCAAAACTAGAATCAAACATATCACTTATGCTTTAGTGTGAATTTAAGTCAGTGAATCACATCTCCCGAGGTCTTTGCATTTCGCCCCATTTATGAAAAGAAAGGTGTTAATTTTAGGCAGGTAGGTAAGTAGGTAGTAAAGAATTCTTTTTCTCTTTCTCTTTATTTTACTTACATTTTTATTTTCAATGTAAAGGGTCTTTCTTAGAGCCATCATTACAGAGACTAGAGCGTCTATGCCCCTCACTCAGTGCTGAACACATGAGGCCACATGATGCAGAGGCAGGGACAGCATGCAATCAACAATAAAGGACTACATCAGCCACGTGTATGCCATTTGCTACCCTGTGCAGAAGGCCTGCAGTGGGAGGGCATCGTCTCCATGTCATGAATGTATCACCAGAAGAGAAAGAGCAGGTGTAGAGCCATAGGAAAAGCCTGTTCCAGCCACTGGTCTTTGCTGGACCCAGTATGGCTAGAGGAATGCCCCTCAAGGCCACCTACCTGGCTCTGTTCTGGCTCTACGGTCGGCCACCGGTGACCAGCTGACCCAGGAGTGTGAAATAAATGATCACAGTTACAAAGCCTCTGAGGTTTTAGAGCCGTTTGCTATATAGCAGACTCAGAGCAAAAGCCTAGCACAATAAAGGAATTAAACATTTCTGCAGAGAGTTCAGTGTGTTAAGGATGCCGGGGGCACCCACGTCAGACTCCAACGCAAAGTAAGGCTTCGTTAGGGAAACATTCCCTGCAAAGCTGTCTGTGGGTTTCAGGATCACGCAGTCCACTGAGGGCAAGGAAAGCATTTCAGCAGGAAGTCTCTGTTGAATATAGCTCTTCACGTGCCCAGCAAGACAGACTCTGTCCTGCTCCAATCACATGACAGTTCACAGCCAGAGGCACACAGTGGAGGGGGTGCTGACCAGAGCCAAATGCCGTCATTCTCAACCCCATTCAGGCCATTTCAATAAAGCATCACATCATGTGAGGAAGTACGAGCACAAAAGAGAGCATTGTTTCCATGAAAACTAAGTTGAACACTTTGTAAAGACTCAGCGATGCAAATAGATTTTTTTTTTTTTTTTTTACTTCAGAAAACAATTTGGCAGTTTTGGGGTTTTTTTTCAACTGTGGGAAAAACACAACATAAAATTTGCCATCTGTTATGGACTGAATATTTGTATTCCCCACCCCCAATTTATATGTTGCAGCCCCACCCCCCAGTGTGGCTATATCTGGAGTTGAGGCCTCAAAGGAATTAATTAAGGTTAAATGAGGTCATGAGGGTGGGACCCTGTCTGATAGGATTAGTGTCCTTAGAAGAAGAGGTGGAAGAGGGCTCTCTCTCTCCATGCATTCACAGAGGAAAGACCATGTGAGGACACAGCAAGAAGACTGTCACAAGCCAGGAAGAGGGCCTTCACCAGAAACCAAATTTGCCAGCATCCTGATTGTGGGCTACCAGCCTCCAGAACTGGGAGGAAATAAGTGTCTATTGTTTAAGCCCTACAAACATGGGCTTGTTATGCAGCCCAAGCAGACAAATACACCTTCTTCACCACATTTTATGTGTATAGTTCAGTGGCATTAAGTACATTTGCATTGTTATGCGAAACTGATTTTTTAATGTTGTTTAATTAGGAATGAGATGAAGGTAAAAAATTTGAAGATGAAATCATAAAAGTCTAGAAGAACTCTGCATTCAGATTACTTTCCAAGCATCTCTAAACTCTCATTTCTTTATAAGGACCCAAACTGGAAAACAAAACTTTGTGATGGTGGTTTATGAAGAAAGTCAATGGAAAACTTTGACCAGTGACACTGCTATGCCAAAAACCTTCCACCCAAGAGTCAACAAATGAATGTTCTTGATGTGATTAAGTGAGAATGGTTAAGTAGGTGGGATTTATTTTTCAAATTTTCCTTCTTTGATCCTTTTGGTTGACCAGCGGTTCCCAGTGTGGATCAAGTTAGATAAGGAAGTTTGTACGGATTCCATTCCATGTGCCTGTGCCTTCAAGGATGGATGGGTTTCCACCAGGCAAAGGAGGGAAAGAACAATAGTCCAGGTGGAGGAAACAGTCAAAGTCATAGAAGCATGATGGTACGTGACATGTTAGAGAACTGGGGAGATGTCAAGTGTGACTGGGACATTGGATCATGAGGGCATCTGAGGAGGAAAAGTCAGAAAAGTGTGCTGGTCCCAGATCACATAAGCCTTTGAAAATCATACTCAGACATTTGGACTTGACCCTGTGTGCAGCCCCTGAAGGTTTTCCTTGGGGTTGTGCTCGGGTGCAAGCTATTGTCTGATACAGCACAGGAACTAAAGGAAGGGGTGGCTGGTATCAGTTGTTTCCTGCAAGAGTCCCTATAAGAGATAACAAGGGTCTGAAATAAGAGTAGCAGCAAAAATGGAAATGTGGAAGCAGACACGGCAGGCATTTTTTCAAATAAAATTGACACTTCATGGAGAAAAAGATGATGTTTTCAAGGCTGGTGCAAAAGTTTCCAGTTTGTTTCAATAAAGGTTAAGATTGGAAATTTCCTTCAGGTAGGAAATTGGCCTGGAGCTTTCTGCCAAGCAAATATCTTTTTAACATGGATAAATGAATTTTAACTGACTGCTGCATATTCCTGTTACTGTCACTTGGAGCAGGAAGTGAGAAGGGGGCTTGAAGTGGGAGAATTCAACACCCCTCTGGTTCACAGTGACCTGAACCATCAAACAGGATAACAGCCAGGATGCTGAGCTCTCCTGGAATCAGCTACAGAGCCAGATGAGAGTTGAGGTACTGGGTGTGATCCCTATAGTATGACTTATTGAGCATATAGAATATGTACCAAAAGTATGTACCAGAGGGGCTTCCCTGGTGGCGCAGTGGTTGAGAGTCCGCCTGCCGACGCAGGGGACACGGGTTCGTGCCCCGGTCCGGGAAGATCCCACATGCCGTGGAGCGGCTGGGCCCGTGAGCCATGGCCACTGGGCCTGTGTATCCGGAGCCTGTGCTCCGCGACGGGAGGGGCCACAGCAGTGAGAGGCCCGCGTACCGCAAAAAAAAAAAAAAAAAAAAAAAAAATTATGTACCACAACAAAATGTCTTCAAAAATCCTCTTCCAATAGAGCTAGACAAAAATACCATCTTTCCTTGCACATAATAGGACTGTTAAGTTGAAATCAATTGAACTGCATTGGTCATGTTCTCCAAGACAAACCTCATTCCCTTCCATTTCTTTCCCATATAGGAGTCTTTGAGGCAATTTTAGGAGAGTCTGAGCCTTAAGACCTTCTTCATGACTCAGAGTACTCAGCACTCATTATTTGACTGTGAATATCAACAGCCATAATTCACACTGTTGCTACATCTTTTTTATTTTAATTTTTTTTTTTTTTTTTTTTTTTTGCTGTACACGGGCCTCTCACTGTTGTGGTCTCTCCCGTTGCGGAGCGACAGGCTCCGGACGTGCAGGCTCAGTGGCCATGGCTCATGGGCCCAGCCGCTCCGCGGCATGTGGGATCTTCCCGGACCGGGGCACGAACCCGTGTCCCCTGCATCGGCAGGTGGACTCTCAACCACTGCGCTACCAGGGAAGCCCCACACTGTCGCTACATCTTTTGTGTGTATTTAACAATTGGAAGCATGAATGGACACGTGAATTTGAGTTAACTCTATGATTGTGTTGATCTTGCCTGGGAGGTGCTTAGAATCTAATAAGAGAAATAGGCTGATATAGAAATAATTATAATACAAATTAAAAGTTAAAAATAGCATAGAGAAGGAAGAGAGAGAGTGTTCCTATAATTCAGAGAAGCCAAATTTTATCATCTTAACCTTGTGAAAGTATTATCCATCCTCTGTGGGCTCCATTTCTTACTAGTCTGGCTCTACTCTCTGGCCACTGCAAATGCTGTTTCCTAAAACAGACTTTGTGTCTTGTATAAAGTTCTTCCACCCGCTCTTACCCCACTACCCAGTCTGAGACAGGTGGTGTCTGAAGATCTGGGGTGTATGCGTACATGAGGACTGGTCTATTCCATTCAAGGAGCTCAAGATTTATTCAAGTCGCACTCCAGACTGGATTTTATTGGAACCAGTCTACACTCTCTTGGGTGCTAACTTCCTGAAGTTGGCTGGGAAGGGTACACATTATGGGAAAATCCAGGAATGTCTAGATGTGGTAAACATACCAACGTTCCTCTGGTATGCACAGCCAGACTCTGCTCCTCGAATAGGTTGTTGATCTGTTTACCCTGAAGGCAATTAAGCCTGAGCTCCTCTGGAACATCTATTTCACATTCCTTACGTCCTTCTGGAAAGCTTCCATTAGAAATATCTTTGTGTATTTGTGTATTTGTGTAGTGAGGTGGATGGACCTAGAGTCTGTCATACAGAGTGAAGTAAGTCAAAAAGACAAAAACAAATACCGTATGCCAACACATATATATGGAATCTAAAAGAAAAAAGGTTCTGATGAACCTAGGGGCAGGACAGGAATAAAAACACAGATGTAGGTAATGGACTTGAGAACACGGGGAGAGGGAAGGGTAAGCTGGGACGAAGTGAGAGAGTAGCGTGGACATATATACGCTACCAAATGTAAAATAGATAGCTAGTGGGAAAGAGCCGCATAGCACAGGGAGATCAGCTCGGTGCTTTGTGACCACCTAGAGGGGTGGGATAGGGAGGGTGGGAGGGAGACGCAAGAGGGAGGAGATATGGGGATATATGTATATGTATAGCTGATTCACTTTGTTATAAAGCAGAAACTAACACACCACTGTAAAGTAATTATACTCCAATAAAGATGTTAAAAAAAAAAAAAAGAAATATCCTTGTTAACTTTTCATGATAGCATCTCAGGCTGCCAGCAGTAAAATGAACCGAAGTACGAGCAGTTAGATTAAATTCTAGATCAAGATGCTGAAACTCTTCTAAAATGGGGCCTAGAGACGAAATGCTCTAGATTAGTTTAGATGCAATTTTTGCCTAAGACTTATGATCTCTTCTAAGCTCTTATGATCTCTTCTAATCCTAGAACTCTGTAATCCTAAACTCATTGAAAAAAATTACATATCAGTGAAAAGGCTACCACCAACTACATACTAAATACTTAATATATGCCAAGTTCTTTAAGACAGTAAGAACAGTCTTACTATTCTTACTGACAATAAGAGACTGACAATGAGACAGTCTCTTATTTAATCCCCACAGTACACTTAAGAGTAGGTATGAATAACTGCCTTTTAGAGACAGAGAATCTAAGACTCAGAGAAGTCAAGCAACTCTGCAAAAGTCACACAGCTAGAGAGTATCAGATCAGAAATCAGAATCCAAGTCTGTGTGATACCAAAATCTTTACCTTTCTATTAGAGACAAGCTCAGTTCTTGGTGTGAGGCCAACAAATTGAATTGTCTGAACAGTAACTGATAAAAATCTGGGATCATAATGGAACTGACATTACAGAAAGCATTTTGCATAATAAAAGAAAAAGGGTCTCCACCGCCTGGGAATTTCTAGTCTATAAAGCAACACGGGGCATGCCGCACAGTGAGAAGAAGCTGAAATTGAATGATCTTATTCATGCCCTTCCCAATCCCACCCTAAGGTAGGGAAGCTAGGAGGTCATGGGCTCCTGGGATCCTCTCAATTCTTTTCCCACTATAGTTGTCCTCAAGCAACTACTATAAAGAGGTAATACAGTTCCAATTTTCACCGGTATGGCGCACACTAGATATCCTCACCAATTCTCCCAGTGAAGATGAGCAAAAGTGTTGGCCAAACATCTCTTTAAAAGCACTGATAAGATGGCAAAAAGCAGAGGACATTTAGAGGCCAAATAATAAGAAACTCAAGGAGGTAAATCTGCTCTCACCTTGATGGCATTTTCTATAGCAAGTGTATTTCAGCTTATATCTTAAACTTAAGGATACAGAAGGATAAAGATAAAAGTTGCAATTATATACACACACACCAGGCAAATACTAACCACAAGAAAACTGGTATGAGTGTATCAATATATATTAATATCCAACAAAATAAACTCTAAGGAAAAAGCATTACCAGGGTATTAAAGGCTCAATCCACCAGGAATATATATCAATTCTAAAATTTTATATACATAATACAATAGCTTCATTAGCTACAAAGCAAAAACTAACAGAGCTAGATAAATTTACGATGATTGTAGGAGATGTCAGCCTACATTTAATGCTGGGGTTCCTTAGAAAATAGCCTGAAGCAAAGTTTATCCAGGGGGTGCTATCCTAGGGAAGCAAGATAAAATATATACCATCACTATCCCACCAATGCCCCCAGCCCCCATGCTATATGCTCCTCTTAGGGAAAGGTCAAGTCGCGGAGTTAGTAGTTAAACTCACTTCAACTGGTCAATCTATTTCTCCTCCTCCCTGGAAAACCAGACACGTGAAATCACAAGAAAGAGGTACTGGGTGACCTTAAATCATGATTTACTTTCAACCAAGTCAACAAGCTTCCTTAATAGCAAGAAGCACCTATTGAATCTCTAAGCATTGAAAAAGAAAATTGTATTAGTCAGGGTATCCCAGGGAAAGAGAACTAGGAAATATGTTATATATGCATATTTAGAGAGAAGATTTACTATAAGGACTTGGCTAACGTCCTTATGACGGCTGACAAGTCTCAGGTGCCGGTGACTCAGCAAGCTGGTGACCCAGGAGAGCTGAGGGTGCAGTTTTTGTCCAAAGGCCAGTTAAGCTCAAGATCAAGGAAGAGGCAATGTTTCCGTTCAAGTCTGAAAGCAAGAAAAAGCCCATGTCCCAGTTCGAAAGTGATCAGGCAGGAGGAATTCTCCCGTACTCTGGGGAGGATCAGTCTTTTTGTTCTATGCAGGTCTTCAACTGATTGGATGAAGCCCACCCACATGAGGTAGGACAATCTGCTTTACTCAGTCTATTGATTTAAATGTTAACTGCATCAAAAACACCCTCATGGGGGCTTCCCTGGTGGCGCAGTGGTTGAGAGTCCGCCTGCCGATGCAGGGGACACGGGTTCGTGCCCCGGTCCGGGAAGATCCCACATGCTGTGGAGCGGCTGGGCCCGTGAGCCATGGCCGCTGAGCCTGCGCGTCCGGAGCCTGTGCTCCGCAACGGGAGAGGCCACAGCGGTGAGAGGCCCGCGTACCGCAAAAAGACAAACAAAAACCACCCTCACAGAAACACCTTAAATACCGTTTGACCAAATATCTGGGCACCCTGTGACCAGTCAAGCTGACACCTAAAATTAACTATCACAAATGCTATGCACAGCATCCCCTCAATCCTTTGCCCAGAGGCTTCTTCACCAAGGAGCTCCTCTTGGAATTAGGGAAATGCTACTGTGAGCTCTGAGAGCCTGTACACCAACGCCCACCATGAGAGGGATCCAGGCACACCTTCATCATGACTGAGCAAATCAACTCTAACCAGTTCCTGCCCTTCTGGATCACACAGACCACTGTTCCTCATAGCACATCCTTCCAACCCATGGTCAGGCTAAAGCAGTGCTTCTGAGACTAGAACGCGCATAGCAATCGCTCGGAGCTCTTGTTAACATGCAGATCCTGGTTCAGTCGGTCTGGGGTGGATCCCGAGGCTCAGTATTTCTTGTAAAGTCCCAGGAGCTGTTGACGCTGCTGGTGCACAGACCACACTCTGAGCTGTGAGGTCTAGAATAGCCATAGCTTCTTGACACCATCTCCAGAGACAGAAAAGGTCCAACTTTTCTCCTACTTCCCTTTCATTTATGACCAGGACGTGATCTATATCATATCTGCTCTTACCAACTCCAGCCCTATGGCTTAGCCTTTATAACGAATAAGATTCAGTCAGAGAAACTGGCTTATCTATTAGGATACTCAACCGGAAATCCTGTCGAAGATGCTACAGTCCATTATACCTAGTCAGTGTGCAGAAGATGCTATCTGATGTCCTGTCACTGTTCCTCTAACACACCTGAGCTGTGCCTCAGGTGCACAGCTCTAAACAGCTTAGCTTTGTCCTGCTGTTGTTTCTGTGGCATTTTCTAGGTTTAACTGCCATGCTTCCCCCCAGATACTACAAGCCCTCAAAGACAACAATAACACCACCACCATATTTAATAGTAAACACACTGCAGAATGGTTTTGTAGTATGCCTGAGAACACACTGTCCCACCTCCACGTGACACACATCCTTAAAAGCAAGCTTCACCTGCTCTGAAAGCTCTTCAGAGGCCGATGAGAAGAGCACTTCTCACACTTCGATGTTTTGCTTATCTGCATATTTGTTTTGCATATTTCCCACTATAAACTGCTGGAAGATAGAAACTGTGTCTCACACACCTACGGTTTGTGCTGTTCAGAACACCATCCAGAATGAATGAGTGAACTGATTTTATATTTATAATGTATAACCACCCTGTCAAGTAGGTCACTTTTTCTTACCTCCATTTTGCTGACGAGGAAACCAAGGCTGAGAAAATAAGTGACCTGCCCAAGGTCACACTGGTTGTTGCCAAAATTCTGACAGAGTGGGAGTACTCTGCCACATCACCACCCTCCCAACTCCCTGAATCTTTACTAGATCGCCCAAGAGGTTTTGCTGAATTTGCCCCTCAAATGAAGGAGTGTGACACGCCCTGCTCCACAGGTGATGACTTAGTCACACATGGAAGTGTCATGATTTACCTGAGCTCCCAGAGCTAGCCACCGGCGGGTAGCGAACTGAATCCCAGTCCGAGTTCCCGTGTGTCACCAGCATTGACTTCACATCTCCACCCTTACTGGGGACCAGTTTCTGCACAGAGTCCAGTCCTGTGCAATTATAGTGCTTAACCCCCAGGATGATGACCCAGGGTTAACTGTCAACTTCAGAATAGGATTTTCCAAAAGCGACTCTTTCTAGCTTTCAAGTGGTTTGAGTTTAGCATTTTAAAATGTGTACTATGTAATATTTTTCCCTTCTTTGGCATTTAAAATTTTCCATGTGTCTAAGTGAAATCGAATATGTGAATAAACACAAATTAACTCATCAAAATGAAAGCGGTAAGAGAAGCCAGTTATTTCCGAGACTTTTTGCCAAAGCCTCCCTTGACTCTCTCCAGAGAGGCAGAACCAGCCGTCTGCTGACATTCAGGTGACACTTTACAAACCTGGCATCCATTTTCAATAATTATTGCACATAAAAGCCCAAAAAGAGAAGTTGGGGACACAGGTCTGTCCAAAAAATAAAAGACACATAATACATTTAATTAGTAGAAATAGGAGTTGGGCTGGTGAGATACTTTATAGTCTTCCTTAATGTTTTTTTTTCCTAAAACATGTTAGTTTTATAATTTTTTAAAAAAAACTCAGTAAAAGTTCTAAAAATAAAGTTTACTGTTGACATGCCAGGTGACCTGAATCAACTCAGTCATTCAAAGTTATCAGACTCTAGGTCCATCCACCTCACTATAAATAACTCAATTTCGTTTCTTTTTATGGCTGAGTAATATCCCATTGTATATATGTGCCACATCTTCTTTATCCATTTATCTGTCGATGGACATTTAGGTTGGTTCCATGCCCTGGCTATTGTAAATAGAGCTGCAATGAACATTTTGGTACATGACTCTTTTTGAATTATGGTTTTCTCAGGGTATATGCTTAGTAGTGGGATTGCTGGGTCATATGGTAGTTCTATTTGTAGTTTTTTAAGGAACCGCCATACTGTTCTCCATAGTGGTTGTATCAATTTACATTCCCACCAACAGTGCAAGAGGGTTCCCTTTTCACTACACCCTTTCCAGCATTTATTGTTTCTAGATTTTTTGATAATGGCCATTCTGACCGGCTTGGAGTGATACCTCACTGTAGTTTTGATTTGCATTTCTCTAATAATTAGTGATGTTGAGCATCTTTTCATGTGCCTCTTGGCCATCTGTATGTCTTCCTTGGTGAAATGTGAAGGAGTTTTACTCCAATAAACATCTATTAAAAAAAAATATCAGACCGTTTGCATATCCCATAGCTAAAGGTGAATAAGAACTACAGGCCTCATCACCCATTACCGTGCTCCGAGGAGTTGTGTGATCCAGACAGCAAAGCCCGGAACAAATTCTGCCACATATAAAAATATTTATTAGCGAGTACGCACAAAAACAGCCGTCCGTGTAAGCTCTATGAAGGACCAGGGCTCGGACCTTTCCGTGAAGTGTTAACTCAAGACAGACTTAAGAACATTCTAGCAGTGGTGTTCAGCTACCACACTAGTGCGATCAGTTTGCTCGAACCATCTGTTAATATCTGGACACAAGACAAATTGGTGTATCTGGCTTAGACAACACTCCGAAGTTTACAACTCGCTAACATTACAGGATTTCTACACCCTGTTCAAGCAAAGGCAAGGGTGTCTTTAAATAGTTCTAGCCAACTCACACATCCTGAACACCACTTAATTCTCCAATGAAAAATAGCTTCATAAATTTTAGGCTCATTAGGGAGCCCTCTAGGGCTGACCAGAGATTAATAGCACAAAACCCTTACAGTACTAACATATTAACAACCACTGCCAAAGGGTATGTCCAGTTAGAATATTTCAAATGTTAACTAACAACCCCATAGAGGATTAGGAATGAACACACACACACACACACACACACACACACACACACACATACATGCCATTGTCTATACTGAAATAGAGTAAATTTTAAAAGTAAAATATTTAAAAGTAAATTTTATGTACATATAACAGCTAGATAAAACAAAAGAATACAACAGTGACAGAGGGATTTTATGAAGACATACAAAAGGACAATGACGGCTCCTCCCATAAAAACAAGAACATCTTTTTAACCTTAGTTTGGTTCTTAATTACACAAAAAAATCACAGATTAGTCTCTTCATTTTAAATCCGGAACAGAGCTCAAAGTAAGCGACAAGACTTGCCCAAGGTTGTGCCGAGAATTAATGGCAAAGCCCAAACCGGCACGAATCTTTAGTCTTCCCAGCTTCTGGGGGGAAAAAAACTTTTCAAATATAAAAACGATCCAGAACTTTTTGCAGAAAATATATATGAGAAAATAAAAATACGAAGGTGTAATAAAGGTTATCCACAATTCCCGCACTCAGATAGAGCCCCCACTGGTGCATCTCCTTCTAGACGTGAACACACCATATATCCACCCTTGTCATTTTAATTTACAAAATTACATGATACCTCACATGTAGTTTTCTGGACTGCCTTTATTTCATTTGGTTTTACATAGGAAACAATCCCCCATGATATGTAACAGCCTTCAAAAACATGATTTCTCTAATGGTTACATGACAGTCACCATATTATCATTTATTTATTCATTCCTCTATTTTTGGACATAACGGTTATCTCAAGGAGTTTGTTAGAATCGCTCTAAACTGACATTTTGCCCCTAGAAGGTAACCCTATGAAGGTAGAGGCTTTGTTTGTCTTACTGATCATAGGACCCTCAGCCCCCCAAGAGTATCCAGTACATAGTATCCAGTACTCTATAAGAATGGATGACAGATGGACATGGATGGATGGGTGGATGTGGATGGATGGATGGATGACTACGGATGAATGGATAGACATGGATGGATGGAGATGAATGGATGGAGATGGATGGATGGAGATGGATGGATGGAAGGATGGATGGATGGATGGATGACTCTAGATGAATGGATAGATATGGATGGATGGAGATGGATGGATGGATGGATGGATGGACACGGATGGATGGATGGATGGATGGATGGATGGATGGATGGATGGATATGGATGGATAGACATGGATGGATGGGTTGATATGGAGGATACTTGCTTGCATCTCTGTTAACTTCCTGAAAGTCTTTTTAGTTTGAGCACTAATATTTATTCTGATTAAACTTGCTGTATAATATATAGGACACCAGTTTATCTGAAATGACTCTTTGTTCCATATTATATTTAAAATGTATTCATTTCTTATCAGACAATTATCTGAAATTATTTATTTACCTGCCATTCAAATTTAACTTGACTAGACCATATGTAGATTTCCTAAATCTGACAAACAGAATTCTTGATGTACCTTCACAAAACAGCCTGCCTAGAACGCCTCACTGGTCCCTGAGAAAAGCCTCAATCCTTTAAAGAGTCTGAACCCACTGGCCTTTGGCAACAGTGAGGGCTGTAAACAGCCACTCTCTTTTGAGCCCTTGATCTTCTTCATGACTCAAGACAAATGAGTAAAGCAATAGGAAAGAGAATCCCCAGTCACGATAATCGAAGAGCCAGAGCACGATCTCTCCAAACACAAATCACATGTAGGCAAACACAGAGTAAAAATTAAGACCACTGTCCTCTCAAGCTAACCTTTCTTCCAGCTGAAAATTTCCGAACTTACAGGTCCGTGGGGATCTTCACTTCTCAGTGGCACCATTTCATGCCAGTTTCCTCCTGGCGTAACCCCTGCACTGCATCCTTTATCAGGCCTAGACCTCTTTGCCCCTCAATCTAAATGACTACAGAAATGTTCAGACACACCCAAAAGTAAAAAGACCAACACCCATCATCCAGCTTCAACAAATATCAACTTGTGGCCAGTTTTCTTTCATCTTATACCTCACCCACTCTCCTTCCCAACATCACTGGATTATTTTGAAGCAAATTCCAGATATCATATTATTTCATCCATAAATATTTTAGTGTGTATTGCCAAAAAAAAAGATAAAGATTTCCCTATATGTCCTGTAAATTTTTTTTAATAATAACTGGCTTGTTCAAATTAGCACCCAAATAAGGACTACATGTCAGTTTGATTGTTGTATCTAAGTCTTTATAGGTTCACTCTCCCTATTCTCCTTGAATTTCATGGATTGAAGGAACAGGGTCATTTGTCCTACCGAATTTCCCACACCATAGATTTTTGTTAATTGCATCCGCCAAGGTGTGGCTTAACGGCCCCCTGTAGTTCCTGACTATAAACTGGCAGTTAGATCTAGAGGCTTGATTGGACACAAATTTCACTTTGGGGCAAGTATATTTCATGGTGGCTCTGTGTACTTCCCATTATATTACCTCAGGAAGTTCATGGTATCTGGCTCTCCCTTTTTTGATGTTAAATATTAACCAGTGGGTTCAGGTGGTACCAGCTTGATTCATACGTTGAAACGTCCCCCAACAGCTTTTTCACGCATTGGTTTTAGCATTCCCCTACTGATGACAATTACACAGCTCTATGGTTTCATGAAGGGTTTCAAAATAGTGATACTCTAATTCCATCTTTCCTTCTAAATTTAGTAGCTGGATTTTTCCATGAAGAAGACATTTCCCTGGTCCACCCTTCAGTAAATGAGTATAGTTTGTACAAGAAAGACAGAATAAATGCTTGATTTTTCTCCCTCTATTTTGCTAGTTTGCAGAATACTCAAAGGTGACAAACTCCTCCAGAGAAAACAAATGAGCTTAGCTTTGTTGTTTTGAATATCATTATGAATTCATGGATTTAAACACATGTATGTGCATAAATATTTATGTGTATGTGTTTCAATCCATTGAAGTGATTATGCTTTGCAACGTTCAAACTGTCCCATCTTTGGCCAGTGGGAGCATTCGTGCCCTTCTGATATGACCCCAGTAACCTTTAATGGCTTTCTTGCTGATCGGACAAGATGTTCTTTGCTCCTCTTGCACAGTTCCTGACCCAAATCTGGATCAGCTATCTCTCCACGGATGCTTGGTCATTTGTACATTCTTATTCACCTATCGTTTCAATCTCCCCCTTTGATGATCAGATCACTCCCAATGGAACACTCTTGTAGAGGGGTCCAGAATAAGCCACTGTGGCATAAAAATTATTTTGAGGGGCTTCCCTGGTGGTGCAGTGGTTGAGAGTCCGCCTGCCGATGCAGGGGACGCGGGTTCGTGCCCCGGTCCGGGAGGATCCCGCGTGCCACGGAGCGGCTGTGCCCGTGAGCCATGGCCGCGGAGCCTGCACGTCCGGGGCCTGTGCTCCACAACGGGAGAGGCCACAGCAGTGAGAGGCCCGCGTACCGCAAAAAACAACAACAAAAAAGAAAATTATTTTGAGCTGCTCCTGAAATCCCTTATCTGCCTAAAAGCGGAGCCTCCCCAAAGAATTCAATTGTCATGAATCCCAAGTCAGCACTACACTCAAAGAGACGGTCACAAAATTATCACAAATCCCATCCACTCTCTTATGGGACCATGTATCTTTTTAAGAAGAAAGATAACTGTTTCACATTTAAATATTTAAATTTTTCCCATAAGTGACCTTCTCTCCCCTGCCCAGATGGTGGATAAGCTCCATATCCCAAGTGCCCTTTGAGTCACATTTCTTTGTCAACTCCCATGTGTACATATGTGATGAAAGTCTGTTTTTTCTTTTGCTAACTTGTCAGACTGAGTTTAATTTGCACGACCCCGAACACTGAACTTAAGAGAGCAGAGGAAAAGTGTTTCCTCTTACTGTTCTGATTTTCCTCCTGCACTACAGATCTATATACTTAGGGGACTGGACACTGCCATCTCTACATCCACTAGACACCTTTCAGATTCAGCTTGTTCAGATATGAACTCATCCTCTTTCCCCCACACCTACTACTTCATCAGTACGTAGGTATCAGTACCGAGAGTCAGGTTAGAGCAAGACACTGCCATAAACATATGGACTTCATCCACACCCTTATGAAGTGGTCCTCTGCCTGTCCTGCCTGGACCATGCAGTCCTCTTGAAATGTTTGAGGACACTGAACCATATTGAGGACTCTCCACCAGCCACGTCCCTTAATTTGCATGAGCCTGTGAGAAAAAAATCTTTGAAGAGGTCTGGCTGCCTGAGCAGGCCAGTATCGAAGAAGAAGGAAAGGACATGGCTTCCTGGAGCACGAAGCTATGTCTGATCTTATTTTGACACCGTCCTGGAAACAAGAGGCTGGGATGTAAAAGTCCAGTGGCTCTGAGATGCCCCTCTGGAGAAGCTGGAGTAGAAGGGAGAAAAGCACTAGAAAGTACAGAGCTTTTCAAGTGGACACGGCACAGACATCCGCCTGGGGGCAGGAAAGGCACCACGGGAAAAGGACAAAAGCTGTGGATAGCAGAGCAGAAGGATGGCAACCACTTTGATGTGAAGGACAAATCAAGATGGGGTGACCGACCTATGTTATTAGCAGCGCTATTCACAATAGTCAAGACATGGAGACAACCTATATGTCCACTGACAGATGAATGGATAAAGAAGATGTGGTACATATATACAATGGAACATTACTCAGCCATACAAAAGAATGAAATAATGCCCTTTGCAGCAACATGGATGGACCTAGAGATTATCATACTAAGAGAAGTCAGAAAGATGAAGACAAGTATCATATGATATCACTTATATGTGGAATCTAAAAAATGATACAAATGAACTTATTTACAAAACAGAAATAGACTCACAGACGTAGAAAACAAACTTAAGTTTACCAAAGAGGAAAGGGGGTTGGTGAGGAATAAATTAGGAGTTTGGGATTAATAGAGGCAAACTATTATATACAGGATGGATAAACAACAAGGTCCTACTCTATAGCACAGGGAGCTATAATCAATATCCTGTGATAAACCATCATGGAAAAGAATATGAAAAAGAATGTATATATACGCATAAGTGGATCACTTTGCTGTACAGCAGAAATTAACACAACATTGTAAAACAACTATACTTCAGGAAAAGAAATTTTTAAAAAAAGATGGCGTGGCTGAGGAGGGAAAAGACTGGACATCCTGACAAGCAGTCAGATGGGACCTCAGAGCACTGAGATTTTGATAAACGTGAACTTGGACAGACTGGACACAAAAGCAACACCAGGCCCTCACCATCCAAGCCAAACCCCTGCCCCCAGCACCTCTACTTCCCAGATGCCACACCCATCAGTCACCAGCTCTATGGATTCTGGCTCCTTCTCTCCTACAATGAGGGTCTCTGCCTTACTTGATGGTCTCCCTCCTGGATTATGTACCGCACTGCCTCCTGGCTATTGTGGAATTTAGTCTCCCTCCCCTTCAAGCCCTCCTCTGTTGCACAGTACTCCAAACATTTGTTTGCCCCCCTAAAGTACAAAAATTGGAGCCCACCCCCAAAATAGATTTATATTTATGTGCAAATCGAAACTGCCCTCCTGAACCAAAATGTAGGTATATTTAAGAACGTGAACCAAAGAGACATTAAAAAAGAAGGAGAAAGATAAACGGGCAGATGTGCTAATACTTTCTTTCATTTCCCCCAATGAGTTGTCTTAACAGCCTCACCTGCAGACTCCCTTGCAAAGTTACTGAAGGAGCCTGGGATTGTTGTGCAGCTGACATCTTAGTCAGACAGGACCAGATTATGAAACCCTGATCGTGAGTCTTAAACATCTAAAGGGAAAACTATTCTTAGGGCTGAAAGTGACAGGAAAGAGGTGAATTAAGGAATCTAAGATGTCACCTTTGACAGCAGAGAGTGAAGATAAATAAATTCATTTCCTGGTCCTCCCTCCATTAAATTCAATCTACTCGATACACTCTTTGCCTACAGCTAAACTAAATCTTCCTGGCTGGATTTTAAATTCCGGACTGGCCCTGGAATAAAACACGGACTTGGGTGGCTAGATAATCATCAGATGTTGCTTAGCTGGTGACTCATCAGATCACACAAGGGTATTACAGGTATAGGAGCGAAGGACAGGGGCGCTTCTTGTAACAGGGACCCTGCGGCCTGGCAGCCGTCCCGCCGTGGAAAGGCCAAGATGGTTCTTGCAAGATCAAAAAGCAATTTAGTCTGGCCCTAAAACAGATCTTCAAGCT
Organism: Lagenorhynchus albirostris; assembly: GCF_949774975.1. NCBI lineage: Eukaryota > Metazoa > Chordata > Mammalia > Artiodactyla > Delphinidae > Lagenorhynchus > Lagenorhynchus albirostris. Next base: position 167,685,452 of record NC_083095.1, on the reverse strand, counting down.
TCATTAAGACTCAGGTTCGCTTCTCCTGTTTTCCCATCAAAGCAAATTAGCCTAAAGAAAACAGCATTCCAAGTGACCAAAGGTTAGAAAAATTGTCCCGCAAGTGTTTTGAATTCTTTGTCACCCCCAATTTCTTTCACAACTGAGTTCGGTTCATCAGGGAGGTTCCTGGCATGGGGCTTGACAGCTTAAATGGCAAAACAGGATGTGTCCCTACCAGGACTCCTGCTTGGCTGCGATCTCCTGGAATTAATTGATCTTGTGGGGGTGGGGGGTTGGTGGTGGTAACTGTGGGGTTTTTTTCTTTTCTTTTCTTTTCTTTTCCTTTTCTTTTTTATTTGAGAGCCTCAGATGGGCAGACGTGGAACGGCTTCTCATTTGCAGGGAGCTTGGCTGGCCGGGGTGAGCTGAGGACGCGGGAACTGCCTTCTTGGCCAAGGCAGGAAGTCAGCTGTAAGAAGCTACCACTTTTCCACCCTGGGTGGCTTTTTCTTTTTTCTCTCTCCGTCATTCATTTTGGAAGAAAACAGAAGTTTAATTTCAAACAGAGCACAGACCCTGGGAAGGGAGGAGAAAAGAAGGTAGCCCAGGGCTCCAGGATGGCCCGGTAATTCTTGCCTCCACTTTTTTTTCTTCCTTAATTAGGGATGCTGAACCATCAACTTGAAAGCCAGAGGATGGCTGGTGACAACGGATGGTGGCAGACGGTACCCAAGGGCCCCCTTTCCACGCGGCGGGGAGTTGGCATTAAGAGGTGCAGTCTCTCTCCAGCCACTTGGGCAAGTCCAAGTGTGAGGGTGTTTTTTTTTGCCATTCCACCTGAGAGAAGCCTCTGTTTCAAGGAATGCTTCTGCACCAATGGGTGAGAAGTTTTAGCAGAACACGCCGGCACTGTGGGAAACGGCGACATCATTTCAACACAAATTGGTTCTCTCTCCCCATTTTTCAGGTGCAGTTCAATCCCCCCAGTTTTTTCTCTTGATTTGAATCTCTTTCACAGATTAAATGCCTCCTTCCCACTGACCGTGTGATTTGCAGCTCTGCCCTCGGCCACTGATGACTCCATAGAAGATGTGCCCAGAGGCACAAGGGAACAACCTTGCTCTGCTGTGGACATTGAAAGGGCAGGTGGGCACATAGCGAAGGAAATGCTGTTTCTGTGGGTGGCATCTGACCGCAATTCATGTCATTGCTGTCAGATAAAACAAGACACTCTTCCCCAACGGAAGCAGCAAAAGTGCATGATACAGTGTATTTATATGTTGGCTTGTCACAAGGAACCAAAAATAGGAAGTTACAACACGGTAGTAAGGTATGGGGTAATATTTAGACATGCATAAAAAGGTCATTTTTAAGAGAGCGTTTCACCATTTTTATAACAATTCTGAATTATCCTTTTCCCACATCAGAGTGCAATGGACTTTGTAATTGGTAAAAGATGTATTTCCAGATCTTTAGGATGCTCCCAATTATTGAACCAAAATAATGCCCACTGAGTCACAGTTCTAGAAATATCTTCATCCCACAAGTTGTCTTTTCAACTTTCATTAATATTTTCCCTTGGGCTTCCCTGGTGGCGCAGTGGTTGAGAGTCCGCCTGCCGATGCAGGGCACACGGGTTCGTGCCCTGGTCCGGGAAGATCCCACATGCCGTGGAGCGGCTGGGCCCGTAAGCCATGGCCGCTGAGCCTGCGTGTCCGGAGCCTGTGCTCCGCAACGGGAGAGGCCACAACAGTGAGAGGCCCGCGTACCGCCAAAAAAAAAAAAAAAAAATTTCTCTCATACCACATTGCTATCTGTATTTCTAACAACAACAAAGAAATATTTTATCACCTGAAAAGCTGACAGTGTTTGCTGGGCCCCTCACCCCCTCACTAGCTATGTATGTAACCCCAGATGGCCACTGGACAGAGCACCCATGGGTGACAAACCTCTGTACCACCTCACACCAGTCAGAATGGCCATCATTAAAAAGGCTACAAATAACAAATGCTGGAGAGGGTGTGGAGAAAAAAGAACCCTCCTACACTGTTGGTGGGAATGTAAATTTGTGCAGCCACTATAAAAACAGTATGGACGTTCCTCAGAAAACTAAAAATAGAAGTATCATATGATCCAGCAATCCCACTCCTGGGCATATACCCAGACACAACTGTAACTCAGAGAGATAACATGAGCCCCTACGTTCATAGCAGCACAATTTACAACAGCCAAGACATGGAAACAACCATCTCTCCATCGACAGATGAATGGATAAAGAAGATGTGGTACATACACACAGTGGAATACTAGTCAGCCATAAAAAAGGATGAAATAACGCCCTCCGCAGCAACATGGATGCAGCTAGAGATTATCATACTAAGTGAAGTAAGTCAGAAAGAGAAAGACAAACACCATATGATATCACTTTTATGTGGAATCTGAAATAGGGCACAAAGGAACCTATCTATGAAAGACAAACAGACTCACAGACATGGAGAACAGACTTGTGGCTGCCAAGGGGGAGGGCGGAGGGAGAGAGATGGACTTGGAGTTTGTGATTAGCAGATGCAAACTATTATTGATACATTTAGAATGGATAAACAACAAGGTCCTACTGTATAGCACAGGGAAGTATATCCAAACTCCTGGGATAAACCATAATGGAAAAGAATATTTAAAAAGTGAATGTATATATGTATATAACTGAGTCACTTTGCTATACAGTAGAAAATAGCACAACATTATAAATCAACTATACTTCAGTTTTAAAAATTTAATTTAACTTTCCTTTTCCTTTCCACGCTACCCAGACAAGGGCCTGTACGGTGTTGTTCTGGATTTCCACCATAACTTAAAGGGAAACTTTCACAGTGTCCAGAGCCCTTGATGTCCTGCAAATGAAGGAAGAGAATGTCCTCAAATTCCTTGCAGCAGGAACCCACTGAGGTGACACCAACCTTGACTTCCAAATGGAACAGTACATCTACAAAAGGCCACAAACTCTTAAAATGGAAATAGGTTGATGGAAAAGAAACAGTTTCTGGGCTTCCCTGGTGGCACAGTGGTTGAGAGTCCGCCTGCCAATGCAGGGGACACAGGTTCGTGCCCTGGTCCGGGAGGATCCCACACGCCGCGGAGCGGCTGGACCCGTGGGCCATGGCCGCTGAGCCTGCGCGTCCGGAGCCTGTGCTCCGCAACGGGAGAGGCCACAACAGTGAGAGGCCCGCGTACTGCGAAAAAAAAAAAAAAAAAGAAACAGTTTCTAAAAAAAATTAAAAATTTAATTTAATTTAAAAAAAATAAAATAAAATTGCACCTCTGCAACACTGAAAAAAACTACATATTATGGACCTTCAGGGTTGATCTGGAGCTCAACACCAAAATACAATGTCCCAGAGTACGTGCTAACTTATCAAGTACAACAGAATTATAATTCAGAATCCCGCCAAGGACTGGCAGCAAAGACTGCCTGGCTTTCTTCTACATGGTTATAACTGGGGAAGACAGGATTTGAAAGTGGATATATGTGAGTTGAGAGAATAAGTCGCCGTCTAGCAGGGTTTCACTTCTATTGACCATGGAGATGGGGTTTCATTAGTCTTTGCCACTAAAATGATGTCCTCTTATCCAACTTCCCTGATGACTCATCACTCCTTTTTACGGGGCTTTTTAAGGAAGTTTTCAGAGGGCAGGATAAATAAGAATAGCTTGTGCACATAATCTTATATCGAAGGCCATTGAATAAAGGTGTTTGAAAAATCTGCCTTGTGTCTGCGCCATCAGTGTGCTTTGGCTGCGTGCTTGTCATGCAGACCTATAAGCCACTGCAAGCCAACCCTGAAGAGTGGTTTGGTGTGTAGGGTTTAGAACCAGACAGACACATCCAAGCGGTATTCTGCTTTTAGCTCTTTGACCTCAGGCAAGTGTTTATATGTTTAGCCTCATTTCTTAATTTGCAGAACAGAGGCAATAATATTGCACAGGGTTCTTGTGGGGATTATATACATAAAGTGTCTAGCACAGTGCCTGAAAGTAGGTAGATATTCAAATATTTTGAAGGAAGAAGTGAGTTTATTTCTCAGAAACTCTTCCTGGGGCCAATCATCCAATTACCCAAATGATAAAAGAAACGGTTCTCAGTGTCTCACCCTGTGAAGTATTACTAATTTTCAGCTCCATCTGGATAATCTCTTTCTGTATAGGAATTCCACTCATGATTTTTTCTCATTACTCTTGATCACAATTCAGTTCTGTTTGGGGAGATAGCACTCAGAGGAGATAACGGGGGGACCTGAAATTTACTCTTCTCTTTGACACCCAGTTTCATAGTGTCATCAGGTGTATTTATCCAACTCCACTGGGTCACTGTCTATAAAAATAACATTTTCTAATTCTTTGGGACAATGGTAGAGATAAATTAGATCATTTTTGCGCAGAGCTATTAGCTCCTTAAAATGAAAGAATATATTCGTTTTATGGCATCAATTATGTTCATTGTTAATTTATGTTATCAATTAACCTTCATATCATGATACTGCTTGCACAAGACTATCTTCCCCTAGTCTTATCCCGCCCCCTCAATCCCCCCTTATATTTATCACTAAACCAAACTCTATCTGCTTTTGCTTTCACTGGCATCAGCAATCCCAGTTCTGGGATCTGAGGCTAAATGATTTGGGACAAACCTCTCGATCTCCTGCCAATTTGACAGGGTCATATGGTGATAAGAAAAAGAGGGGAGTGGGGGGCAAAACAAATGAGATAACATTTAAGGTCATTTTCGACCCCCTGATTCTGAGATAAGAATGGATATTGAATAAGCAAAGATGGTTCCCTCCCCTCAAGCCCTCCAAAGTCCAGATGCCCATGCTGGGCTCTCCATCCTGCTCCACAGGCACCTGCATCCCTGCCCTCTCTGGTCCCGAGAAGCATTCCCAGCTCCTCAGAGGCAGCTCTCCATGTCTAAACTGTGACGTTAGGTTTGGCTGGGCTCTGCTTTGCCTGAGTAAGGCATCATCTCCACACTCTCCAAACTCCTCTTTCCCCTCCCATGGGGACAAACTCGGGAACAGGGCAAGGAAAGGGAAACGGCAAATCCTCCATCCTGTGCCCAGGCTGGCATCGCTACCACTGATTTTTTTTTTCTACCATTAATTTTTAATCAAGACAGACTTCTGGTAGCAATTTCCTTCCTTAGACCAACCTCAGAGCATGGCACGCCCTACAGTCCTTTCAGTTAGGAGGAAAAGACAACATCACCACGAACGAGCAAGAAAGGCCCTCCCCTCCATCATCCTCTGGCTGGCTCAGCCCTGAGATGGTAAGGAGACGGAAGAAAAGCCTGCCCAGTGACCAGCCAGACTGTCTCCTACTTCATTTACCAAAACCTTAAATGAGCCAGGGCTTCCCTGGTGGCACAGTGGTTAAGAATCCGCCTGCCAATGCAGGGGACACAGCCTCGAGCCCTGGTCCGGGAAGATCCCACATGCCTCGGAGCAACTAAGCCCGTGCGCCACAACTACTGAGCCTGCCCTCTAGAGCCCGTGAGCCACAACTACTGAGCCCACGTGCCACAACTACTGAAGCCTGTGCACCTAGAGCCCGTGCTCCGCAGCAAGAGAAGTCTCCGCAGTGAGAAGCCCGCGCAGCGCAAGGACGAGAAGCCCCCGCTCGCCGCAACTAGAGAAAGCCCACATGCAGCAACGAAGACCCAACACAGCCAGAAATTAAAATAAATAATTTTTTTTTTAATTCAAATGAGCCAACTCTGCTGCTGAGGTCTCCTCCCCAGAGGCCCAGAGCCCAACACTGACCTCACGGAACCAGGCAGGGCGGGTACAGAGGAAGACCCCGCGGGGCTCGCCCAGAGACCCTGGCTGGAGGGGGACAGGTGCCTTCCGGCTGAGATTCTGTTCGCTTTGCCCCCAGGGCGCTCTCTACGGCAGAGAGAAGAGTTACACTCAAACCTTCCAGCACGTGGTTCCACTCCTGCACCAGGTGTACCTGCACCAGGTGGAGAGGCCGGCGTGGGCACATACCTGGAAGCAACGTGACATGCGCCCACACGTGCACGCACACGCACGACCTTGCTTCCCTCCTCGCCGTGTGCCCGGCTCATCTCACCCTGTTCTGGTCCTGCCTGCAGCCCGGACTCGGATCCAGCGCCCAGCAGCAAGCAGTGCAGCGTGGGGCCAGCACCAGGACAATCTGCGTCCCCACCCTGGTTCTCACACACAGGAGGCCCTCGGGATGCTGAACCCCAATATCGGGCACCTCCCTCCATCACTGAACCCGGTACCCTTAGACTAGTTCCAGGGACCTAGTAGCCGGTGGTCGGCCCCTCTGCCTCCACCTGTCCACCTCCTCACCCACACTGCCTGTCTTCTCCCTAATCCATCTTTTCCGACTCACGTCCTGGGACCTTCTCTGCCCTCCCGCCTGAACGGAAACCCAGATCCAAAGCCTGGTCTAAACCCCTGGGCTTTCCAGCCTGTCCACCTGGTTCACAACCCCGCCAGCCTGGGGGGCTGCCTCTGAGTTCTTTCCCCATTTAGTGTCCCCACCATGTCTCCCTGCAGCAGACATCCACTCCTCAGTGAGACACGGGCAGAGGTTATTATAACCCTAGCCTAGTCCAAGACTGTGAGTGGTCCATTCTCCCCAATGGAAATACCGATTTTTAGTAGCATTTGTTCTCAGTTCTTATGTATTCAGGAAAATCGTGATTATTATTTTTCGTTGTTTCATTTCTTTTTCATTTTTTTTTTTTTTTTGCGGTACGCGGGCCTCCCACTGCTGTGGCCTCTCCCGTTGCGGAGCACAGGCTCCGGACGCGCAGGCTCAGCGGCCATGGCTCACGGGCCCAGCCGCTCCGCGGCATGTGGGATCCTCCCGGACCAGGGCACGAACCCGTGTCCCCTGCATCGGCAGGCAGACTCCCAACCACTGCACCACCAGGGAAGCCCTCATTTATTTTTTTATTGAAGTATAGTTGATGTACAATGTTTCAAATGTACAGCAAAGTGAGAAAAATCATGATGATTTATTCCCAAACTCGCTCCTCATTGATACCCATTTCTGGGCCAACTGGAGCATGTCCAGGAAATGCAAACTAATTGTAAGCTCCAAAAAAAGTCTCCCATAATGAGAGAGAGAGAGAGAGAGAGAGAGAGAGAGAGAGAGAGAGAGAGAGACAGAGGAGGAAGAAGAAGAAGGGAGGGAGAGGGGGAGGGGGAGGGGGGAGGAAGACTTCCCATTAAATACATGTACAAGGTAAAGTAGTTGACATTTTTATGACCATTATAATAGGAGACTCGTATTGCATCTCACTTAACGATGAGAAGGTTTGCCACCTAGGTTAGCTCACTCATTTGCCTGGTAATATCAAAGCTTCAGTCAGACTAGCTGAAGGAGAAGAGGGGCTTACCATTCTAACACAAGTAGACTGGAACAGGAAATGCCTTATATTTTGAGGTAGACCATGGATCTAGCTACCCTGTACCTCTCTCTTAGCCATCACACTTGGTCCTTTTTTCTCTCTTTCTCCTGTTCAGCCTCCCCAGGGAGACAGGAATTGCTCAGGTTGGTTTAGTCAGATCCTCCTCCAGTCACCCAGACAGCCAAGAGTCTGCATTTTGCAACGGGAGAGTCAGGGGTTTGGGTGACTCGCAGGTGCTACCAAGCCTCAGAGTCAGCCCTGTGCATTTGATTTCCATGCATTTTAAAAAATATTTGGCACTGGTGACTCTCATGTAAATGCTAACGTCTCTGGTTAAAGAGAAAAGCAACGGATTCACTGGAATTTAAGGTCAAGCTGTCCCACCTGGTGTGAACTTGTTGCATTTCTTGGACTGCATTTTTTCTCACTGGTCTACACTCTTTGCTTAGGCAATCTCATCCGACCCTGTCATCTCCCAGTTCCTACCTGTAACATCCTTCTGAGCTCCAGACCTGGATATCCAATCCCTGTTTGCTGGCTGCAGCTGGATCGTCCATCGTCATCTCAAGCGTAGTGTACCCACACCTGAGCATTTGAACCCCTCAACTCACAACCTCCCTCCACCTCTAGTATGCACGTCCTCCAGTGTTTGTTATTTCAATAAATGGTACGTCTAGTCTCATTGCTCATGCCAGAAACCTGGGTGCATCGTGCCCCAGACTCCCTGCCGCCACCTCCCTCACCATCACCTCCAGCTGGTCCACCTCCTAGCCCGGTGGAGTCAACCTTGAAAGTGAATTGAGAATCCGTCCACTTCTCACCTCCACTGCTCCATCCTCATCCAAGCCATCCTGCTCTCCTACCAGGGCCGTGCGAGAGCCGGCGGGTGGTCTCTCATGCCCCCTCTATTTTGCTTCCCACCCTCGTGCCCCACCCCCAAATCCCAGTGCAGCAACCATAACAAACTTTTTCTGTTATGGTAAAATAAACATAAAATTTACCATGTCAACCATTTTTAAGTGTACAATTCAGGGGCATATGTACATTGCTGTGCAACCGTCACCACACCCATCTCCAGAAATTTATCTTTCCCAGCTGAAACTCTGTACCCATTAAATAACAATGACACCCCATCCTCCCCACTCCCTCACCCTCCCCAATGGTAACCACCATTCTACTTTCTGCTTCTATAAATTTGACTAGTCTAGGAGCCTCACATAAGTGGAATCATACAGTATTTGTCCTCTTGTATCTGGCTTGGCTCATTTAGCAGAATCTTTTTAAGAGTCACCCATGTTGCTGCATGTGTCAGAATTTCATTCCTTTTTAAGGCTGAATAATACTCCATTGTACAAACCTACTGCATTTTGTTTTTTCTTTCATCTGTTGATGAACATGCGGGCTGTTTCTCTTTTTGGCTATTGAGAATAATGGTGCTATGAACATGGGTGTACAGATACCTGTTTGACTCCCTGCTTTCAGGTTTTTTGGGTATTTACCCGGGAGTAGAATGGCTGGATCAAATGGTAACCTTATGTTTAATTTTTTAAGGAACTATAACAAAGTTTCAAAAACATTAGTTTTTGAAAGATTATGTCTTGGTTTCTTAAAAGTCCTTTGATGCCTTCCCACTGCAGCTGGTAAGCGGCTTAAACAGGTCTGATCTTCCTGGCCTTCCCCCGTTTCATTCAGCTCCTTTCTCGCCTGTTCCGGCCTCATGGGTCTTCTTCCCATCATTCAAGAACACAGAGCTCTTCCCTATTTCTCTCCCCCTGCGCAGCCTTTCCCTACGCCTGAAATTTCCTTCTCCGCTTGTACTCTCCTCCAGGTCTCAGTTTAAATATCACGTACTCAGGAAAGTTTTCCCAAGCCAGTCCTAGGCCTCCCCCATCTAAACCTGATGCTCTGATACAGCCCGTGTCTCCCCTTGACTGGTGTAGGGTGATGCAGTCAGAGGTGCCGACTCTCCCTTTCTCACTCTTGCTCACAGTATGAGCACATGATTGAATGAATGAAGAGCCCTGTTACCTTGTGGGGTTTTATTGTTGTTATATTTCTTGCTGTTGTTTTGGAGCAGAGCTAAAGTCCATCATCATGACAGCAAGACAATACTTGTCTTCATAAAATGATGGTTGAGTTTCTCCTATTGGTGCTTGCCCACTTTTATATGCCATACCCTCTGTAATGGACTGAGTTGTGTCATCCCCTCCCCCACCCCCAAATTCATTTGCTGAAGCCCTAATCCTCCATGTGATGGTATTTGGGGGTGGGCCTCTGGGAGGTGATTAGGTCATGAGGATTTGCCCCTCATCTGATAGGATTAGTGCCCTTATAAGAAAATACACCAGAGAGCTTGATCTCTCTCTCTTTCTCTGAGTGCACTAAGGAAAGGTCATGTGAGGACACAGGGAGGAGGTGGCCATCTGCAAACCAGGAAGAGGACTCTCATCAGAACCCAACCACACCGGCCCCTGATCTCCAGCTTCCAGAACTGTGAGGGAAATGTCTGTTGTTTAAGCTGCCCAGTCTATGGTGTTCTTTATGACAGTGGGAGCAGACTAGTGTACCATCTTCCTCACACCATCACCTTACACTGTGAGACTACTCTAACTTGAGCGTGTTACTCGGCTTCCCTTCCTCGCCACTGTCATTCCATCTTGTGACAGAATCAGTTGTTTACCTGCCCGTTTCTGTCACCAGACTTAAATCAGTTGGGGTGGGATGCACATGTGATTTATTTTATTTTTTATCTCACCTGTTATTAGCCCCACCCAGAGCCATACACTTATCAGGTGTGTTTTTAAAGTTGGCTGAAATGATTTGGTGGCTTGGTTCCAATACACTTCTGGAAATCTTATAGTCTATGAACATAATTTCTCTCCACAAACAGTTTCCAATCAACTTCGTCTCTCAAGTGTTAGATAATTGTCAGACATTTTAAATTTCTATCTAGCCATAAACAGAACAAACATGATACATCAGTTATACTAACTAGTGAGTGATTTAAGTTATGAGATTTCTCTCTACGTCTGTGAATGTTTTATCAGCATTCAGGTGGTGTGCCTAAGTTATTAAAATGTCTCTCTGTGTGTACACACGAATGGTAATGAAAACTAGCCTTTGTTGAGCTCTTACATGTTGTAAGCCCACAGTGTTGGGCTCCTATTCTATGTTAAGTGTTCTATATATATGATATAATTTACTTATCTTCGTATAATTCTGAATTATCAGTATTTTTACTCCAGGTTTATGGAAAGGAAAATGGACTTTCACTAAGGTTGAGTAACTCTCTAAGTAATCTGGCATGTGAGGGGTAGCACCAGGATTTGAACTCAAGGCTGCCTGATCCCAAAGGCTGTGCCCTTACGTATTTTCCGTGAATAATAAGAGCGGGCTTTACCTTCACTGAAATCCAGGCTAAGTCCTTTTCCTTCTTTGATGCATCTTCAGTGCAATGGAAAACCACCACCGCCTTTGAGTCAATCTTATATCTCAAGCTGAGGGGGCCTCTCCGAGGATGGAAAGTACAGTGTAGGGAAAATATCTGGTCGTATAACAGTCATGGCAGGCTAGGTCATGCTGTAGGGAGAGAAACGTCAAAACCTTCAAGGACTACTACAAAAACAGTTTGCTTCTGGCTCACAGTATGTTCATTGCAGGTGCAGGGAAGCAAAATTTGCCACCCTCAAAGTGTGTCTCTTCGGCATGTTGATTATTTTGAGCTGAAAACAATCAAGGAACAAAAGACTCAGGAAGAACCTTTGACCTTCCCCCAACTGCCTAAAGGAATGTAGATAAAGGACTTGTTCCGGGCAGGGAGCTATCATCATAGATCGCTATCGTATGAACTAGGTGTTCAGGCAGAAAGGAACCCAGCAGAGTCTGTTTGTTAAAATTCCTCTCTTTGTCCCATTGCCTCTGCCTGGGCAGCAAACATTTTTTCCCTTTGAAATCCCAAACCACTACCCCAACATGGTTTTTTTTGTCTTTAGCTGAAGATGGTATTTAAGGGTAGGGTTTTGGCCATTTTGGTGACTTAGTTTTTCTGGGTCTCTCCCATGTATACACATTATTAAACTTCTGTGTGATTTTCTCCTGTAACTCTGTCTCATGTCAGTTTAAGAAGAATCTAGCCAGCCAGAAGAATCTAGAAGGATAGAGGTAAATGTCTTTCTCCCCAATACACGTCAGTTGAGGCTCAGTTCCACGTCCAGAACTCAAGCTGGTGGCAGCCTCTATGAGAAACATTGTCTATCTTCAGACAGAAGGAAAAGTGGGGGGATGGTGAAAACCCACGATGACTTCATTGGTCAAACTCTCACGGCCAAACCTGATGGCACTGGGTGGGAATCGTAATCCTTACCCAGAAAGGAGCCGCTACTACTTTGAATAATATTACAGCCTATCATAGAATCTTCTGTGGAAGAAACAGATTATTTCAATCTGGCAAGAACATTTTTGTTCTTTATTCCACAAATCCACAACAATTCCTGCCAGAACACTATGGTAATTACTTTTTTGTTTTTAGTTTAAAAAGACATTTCATCTAAGAACTTAGAATTCAGAGTGTACATATTTTAAGCTATATGAAATAGAAGTCTTTTAAATAAACACTTCATGAATATACTAAAACTAATTTTCCAAAATTCAAACACAGACTCTTCCATATATATGTACATTATATTTCCTGAATAACAGTCATTGATACAAAAACTAGAAATATTTTCACCATTAAATTTTGGCCTTGTACCTTCACTACAGCTCTCTAATTAGGCATTTGGTTTGTCTTTTTCTCATTTCTGGAGGCTGGAGGTCTGAGATCACGGTCCAGGAGAGTCTGGTGAGGTCCTTCTTTCTGGATAATAGATGGCTGTCTTTTTGATGTAACCCCACGTGAGGGAAGCAGGGAGGGAGCTCTCTGAGGTCTCTTTTATAAAAGCCCTAATCCCATCACCTTGGGGGTTAGGTTTCCACCTATGAATTTGGGGGGACACAAATATTCAGTCCATAGCACTGGATGAGATGAGCATTGGAATTGATGCGCTGAGCAAGGAAGATGGATCAACCTCCCCACTGTGGGTGGGCTGCATCCAATCCATTGGAGGCCTGAATGGAACAATAGGTTGAGTAAGAATAATCTGCGCTCTTTCTCTCCTGACTACCTTCCAGCGGGGACACAGGTCTTCTGCTTTAAGACTCAGACTCGGCTCTCTGGGCGTCCAGCTTGCCAACCTCATGTCTGGACACTTCTCAGCCTCCATAATTGGCATCAGCCAATTCCATATATATATGAAATATTTCTTAACATATATGCCTTACGATTATATATATGTATATGTGCATATACATATATGTATATACATAGTGTTTATATAATGTTCCTTATAGTTAATATATATTCCTTATAATTATATATTTATATAAGTATATGTATATATGTACATATATAGTGTGTATATAATGTTCCTTAAAATATATATTCCTTATAATTATATATATGTATATGCATGTATACATGGAGATACGTGTATCTGTATATATATATGGTGTGCGTGTGTGTATCTGTGTGTGTACATATATCTCTTACTGGTTCTGTTTCTCCAGAGAACCCTACTAACACAAACATATTAGAAAATCCTCCTTCTATACAGACGGAAAAACTGGTTTAAAGAGAGCAGACTTTTCTCGGGTCACACCGCAAGCAGTCTTTCTGGACTCCAGGCTGCAGACTCCCAGCTTGGCCGAGCCCGCAGTGGGCTGAAGGCTCGCGGTGTAGCCTCAAACTGGCCAGCACGCCTCACCCCACCCTCAACCCCGAGGCCGGGGCAGCACTGGCTGGAGTGGGCTTTGCTGCCAGCGGCTGCTTCCATGGACCTGGCTCCAGAATCCATGGGAGGTCTGCCTCGCCCACACCCAGTACAGGGAAGGGCCTCTGCCTTTCACTTGGGCCCAGCAGGCAGGAGGCAGGAGGTGCTTTCCAATGGTTTGGCTCTTAGGAGGGGATTTTCAAGGACAAGGTCAGAGATGAGTCCGCTTGGCTTTCTCTGTGCCAGCCAAAGTATTCTTAACTATAATTAAAACAATAATGAAAAGAGCCAAATAAAACGTGCAGGGGCCAAACTTGCCATGCCTTAAACCTGATAACCTGTTTTAAGACCAAGGAATTAAATGAGGTCAAGCAAATTCTTCTGTTCAGCTGAAGTGACCCCGCACAACTTCCTGCTTCACGGAGGGGCCCTGATCTAAGCAGACACAAACAGCAATTCGCCCGTGAAGCTAGCCCGCAGTTAAACAGGCTGCGTATGACACACACATGGCCAACAGGTACTCAACAGGAAAGGTGCTCAACATCACTAGTTATCAGGGAAATGGAAGTCAAAACCATTAGAGTAGGTCATACAGTTTTTCAAACATGAAGAATTTATGTGTCCGTATCAACATTTTAGTCCATTTCTGTTTGTGTCTCAAAGCATTGTATATTCATGTGTCAGCAAATGTATGTGGAGTGATTTATTTGTATAAATTTGTCATTAAATTTACACCTTTCTGCACTTAGAAAAAATATATAGTGAAATATCACCTGACTTCTGTTAGAAAGGCTTTTATCAAAAAGACAAGAGATAAGCGTTGGTGAGGATGTGATGAAAAGGGAACCCTTGCGCACCATTCCTGGGAAAATAAATTGGTGCAACCACTATGGAAAACGGCATGGAGGGTCCTCAAAAAATTAAATAGAGCTATCTTATGATCCAGCAATCCCACGTCTGGGTTTTTATTCAGAGGAGATGAAATCAGTATCTCAACAAGATTTCTGCACTCTCGTGTTCATTGCAGTGTTATTCACAATAGCCAAGATATGGAAACAGCGCTAAGTGTCCATGTGAATGGATAAAGAAAATGTTAAATGTTACACACACACGGAATATTATTCAGCCACAAAAAAGAAGGAAATCCTGACATTTGCAGCAACATGGTTGAATCTGGAGGACATTATGCTAATTGAAATAAGCCAGACACAGAAAGACAATTACTGCCTGATTTCACTTATATGCGGAATCTAAAAAAAGCCAAACTCATAGAAGCAGAGAGTAGCATGGTGGTCGCCACAGGCTGAGGGTAGGGGGAAATGGGGAGATGTTAGTCAAAGTATACAAAGTTTCAGTTATGCAGGATAAAAAATTTCTGGAAATCTAATGCACAGCACGGTGAGTATGGTTAACAACACAGTGTGTACTTGAACTTTGCAAAGAGAATAGATCTTAAGTGATCTCACCACACACACACACACGCACACACACAAACACACAGACGCACAAGATAACTATGTGAGGTGATACTATTTCACAACATATACATATGCCAAAACATCACATGGTACACCTTAAATATACCATTTTTACTTGTCGATTATACCTCAATAAAGCTGCAGGGAAAAATAAAACAAAACAAACAAAAATAAAAAACCAGGCTCAGCATGAGATGCCTGGCTTTGTGATTCACAATTCTGAATGGGTAAATCACCATCCTCGGCCCTCAGGATTCTTATTAGTAAAAGAAGTGTAATAATATCTAACTCATGCAGTCATTGCAAAAATTTAAATGAGATTCTATGTATCAGGGTTTCTCAACCTTAGTGCTATTGACATTTAGACCAGATAACCCTTTCTTATGGGGGCTGCCCAGTGCATTGTATAATAGGATGTTTAGCAGCATCTCTGGTCCCTGACCATTAAAGTAACATTCTCCCCAGCTGGGATGACAAAAAATGTCTCCAGACAATGCCAAATGGCTCCTGGTAGGGAGGGTGGGGTTCGCCCTTGATTGGGAACCACTGCTGTATTTTGGAAAATCATAAAGCATTGCCCAATTGTTGACTATTATTAACACGCAATAATTTTAAAGTAACCACTTCCAAATCTTGACTGGTTATACTAATATATACAGAGGAGCAGTGGCACTGAAAACGTGAGAGCCACTGAGATTCTCCATGGGGATGTTGAACAGTTGTTGTTTGTCAGGCTGAAGTCCTGGTTGTTTCATGTTTCTAACAAAGTTTGAGCACAGGGCAACTGCTGATCGAGAAGGTAGTCAAGTGGTCCCTGAGCTTACAAGCAGCAGGGGAGAGCCAGTGACCAAATGCACAGGGCTCTCTCCCATCTGTGCTGTGTAGCCCCCAAACTCTGTCTGATCTGAGAACTGGGACCATTTCTTCATCTTTGTTCACTCAACATCTGTCTTAGTCCATTTGGGATGCTATAACAAAAATCCCATAGACTGGGGACTTAAACAACAGACACTGACGTCTCACAGTTCTGGAGGCTGGAGGTCCAAGATGAAGGCACCATCAGATTCAGTCTCTGGTGAGAATCTGTGTCCTGGTTTGTAGATGGCCATCTTCTCATTGTACCCTCATATGGTGGAGAGCAGAGAGGAAGCAAGCTCCCTAGTACCTCTCCTTATAAGGGCACTAATCCCATCACAAGTGCTCCACCCTCATGACCTCATCACCTCGCAAAAACCACATGGGGGGTTAGGATTTCAACATATGGATTGAGAGGGGACACAAACATTCTGTCCTTAACAGCACCTGACACATGCCCAACACACGCCTGACACAGGGAAGGTACTTAATAAATTTTAAAGTTGCATCCAACAGTCGTTCTCAGCTTTGCCAGTATATTGGAATTCTCTGGACAGCTTAAAATATACAGTTGAACTTTGAACAACACAGGTTTGAACTGCACAGGTCCACTTATATATAGATTTTTTTCAATAAATGCATAATACAATACTTCACAATCTGAAGTTGGCTGAATCTGTGGATGGGGAATCGCAAAAACACAGGTCCAACTATAAAGTTATCCGGAGATTTTTCGACTGCATAGAGGGTCGGCACTCTTAACCTTCATGTTGTTCAAGGGTCTACTGTAAATACTGATACACAAGCCCTATTCCTGGAGATTCTGGTGTGGGGCAGGCATTGGACATTATATGCTCCACTGATGATTCTAACACGTGGTCAAGATGAGAACCACTGGTATAGAAAGAATATATAATGGAGCTATTGCCCTTCACTGCACAGGTGAAAATAGTCCAGAAGAGGATTCCCACCTGGACAGCTGCTTTCCTCTTGTCCAGCGTTCAGGTCATCAGTGGTACCTGCCAGCCAGCCTAGATCCTCCTATCTCTCTTGGTAGGCACAGTCTCTAGTGCACTCCTTCCTCCACTTCTGTTTTAAATTCCCTTGAATGTTTATTGTGTCTCCTCTCAAGAGTCAGAGGCCACTTCACCTTACATCAAATGTCCTTCCTGGTGAAGTTCCAGAACCTTCATATAAAGATGACATGATGAAGAGGAAAAGGGAAGGACAATGTGGGGGAAACAGGTGATGGGGGAAGGAATCTCGGCTTAGAGGCCTGATAAAAAGAAAAATTATTAACTAACTCACAAGTGTTTCAGTAGTTGATAACTGCTTGGGTGACTCCTCTGGAGAACAAAGCCTTGGGAATTTCAGTCATATTGGCAGAAGGGAATTTGGGGCTTGAAGAACCTTCTCAGCATCCTTCAAAGCACACCAATGATCGGCCCTCTCCTCTTACCTGTGTGTGGAGCCCTTGCTAACTCCCTTGGAGCTGGTGGAAGGAGTAGGGGACAGAAAGTAAAAAACTGCAGAAGGAAAAGTGGAAGAAAATAGATGTTTTTTTTCCCTGGCTTTGGTACAAAGAACCTGTGGAGCGGGAACACGGGCAAACTGCCGGTCTTGGACCGTTTCTTAGTTCTGCACTTTGGGCAGCTGCCACTTCAAGAGCAAATACACAACCTGGCTCTGTGGCATTTAAGGCCCTGATTTTGTGCATGTTTCTTTTCCTGTTGATTTCTCATGGCATCAGAGAGCCCACATAAGGGCAACGATCCACTATAATCCCCTTAAAGAAAAAGTTGAAAACAGAACCAAGATCTTCCTAGTTTCTTATATGCTACTCTGGAGACGAGGAGCAATTAATATTTATGCTCTTAGTTTTGTGAAAGCTCTCAGCACGTAGAAGTCATTAACTGCATTTTTCAAACTTCAGATTATTTAACATTTGATGATAAGTGACCTGACTAGATACAGTCACTTAGAGTTTTCATATATGGAGGTGTAGGACCTGCTTTGCATGGATCTATCTGAATTAGTGCCTTCCAGAAAAACCAGTAGCCAAATAGAAATACTTCTATGAAATTATGTCAAAGATGTTTCTCGATTCCTCTGGGGAGGGGTTTTTTCCATCCCTTTTACTTTCATGGATATGTTGTAGGTTTTAGCCAAGTGTAGAAGAACAGGCATGAGTGAATGGGGTCGGTAAAAATTTTACCCAGTATGGAGAGCTTTGTTGAACCCATTGGCAAGATAGCAGTCAGACACCACATTCTTGGTGAAAAGACTCTTTCACAGAGAGAGCGCATTCAAGAAGAGAATAAAACTTGAATTGCTATTGATAAAGCAAAGTTGGAAAGATGGATGGAAGGAGTGGGTTCCATGGGAAAGGAAAGAGAGAAAGAAAGGCAATGCAGGACTTGCCAAAGTACAGCTGGCTGTGGCCTAGAGCTCTTTCAAAAATGCCAGAGGCTTGGGAGTCAAACACTTTTCTCTCCTGGAGACCAGGGTGAAATGACAGTTCAGTAACTGGAAATGCCCTTCTCCAAGGCAGAGCCCCACTTGGAAAGTATTAAAAGAGTTAGCTAAGAGCCTTCTCTCCGTTAGTGATTCAATGGTGGAACCAGTAAGAAGCACAAAAAAATTCTAAGGAGGGGAGTTTTAAACCTGGACTCCGTGAATCTCTAGAAGGTTCAGGAATGAGCTCTAGGTGGTCTCTGGAAGCCCCAGATTCAGGCAGGTCAGGCGGAGTTGAGAAGAAGGGTTCTATGCCAGATTGGTCACATTTAGGTCTTTTCACATTATAACCACGTGCATTTTATTCTTCACGAATGCAGAGTTGAATACAAAGACTTTTTTGAGATAGTTAATCTTTCTTGATGTTCTCAAGTACCCGATAAATGTTCAAAGTAGAGGTAGTAAAGTAACATGTTTTGTAAATGTCTTTTCGTTAAAATCCAGAAGAAGTGTCATCTTTTGGAACTGGCATGGCCAAAGGGCCTCTTGGAACATGTTGCATTTGTGCTCTGGTTTGAGAGGAGGGGGATGACAGGGGAGAGCAGCGGGCTCTGGGATAATCTGTCAGCCGGGGGGCCAGGGAATTGGCCCTTGTCCCCCTGGGTCTGCATTTGGTTTGACTTTGCTATGCATGTGGTGTATACAACTGAGCTCATTTTATAGCAGCTGGCCTTCCTAGGCGTTAAAGAGGTGGCCAGAGCTTGACCAAAGTAGAGTTGGTAAGCTATTCTGTACATTTTGTGTTAAGATTCATAGTAAAGGCTGTCTTCTGAAAAAGGACTTGTGGAAATTGTTAAAATCCCCTCTAAGCATTACAGATGCACAGAGTTGCCCACTGGGTTGACAGCAGGGAGAAAGCGAAGGGTTCTGGGCCAGAATGTTCCTATTTGGAAGGCGCTCTCCAGAGCACCTTGGTTATATTACATTGTAGCACAGTTTGTTCTAAGCTGCTCTGGTCCTTATCTTAGATCCTTATATGAACATCTGAAATGTCTAGTCTTCTTAGATTTTTAGAATTGCACAACCCATACTAAAAGTAGAGAACGTGAGGTAACACACTTTAGGGTTGGTTGGTTGGTTGGTTTTTTCCCTGTGAATTCACAGGCATAATTCTCTTCGGAGAATGGAATTGTTCAACTTGATCTCTTGGAGAAGTACACCAATGGTCACAAGGAGGGGGGACATCACATAAGTTGTTAGACAAATTCAGACTGTGGCTATGGTTCTACGTGTGTACTTTAGTTAATATTGGTGTGTATTTAAAGGACAAACAAGTTCCAAGTGCCCATAGCATAATAAGAGCAGAGGTAGTAAAATAACCCCTTTAGAAATGTCCATTTGTCAGTTTATAGGAAGGACCTTTGTTAATCCACCTCTCAGATGGGGTCTTTTTATTATAATTAGGAGAAAAGCAGCACCTTAGACATGGAGTTTTAAGTCACTTTGGAGCAGTATACATCAGGACTTGTTCATTGGGTTAGCAGCAGAGGGGCAGAGAAAGTTCAAGGAATTACACAGGTGTGTTCATGTTTATATCTTGATAACCGTTGATGAATGTGTGCATCTCTTTTGGCTGTGCTCTATGAAAACACTGTCAAATAAGCAAACGGAAACATACCTTCTTGCTAATGTTTCAACAGGATGATCTGATCGCTCCCTTAGAAGCATTATACCTACTGTACTCTTGCTTTATATCTCACTTTAAATTGATCATTAAAGGTAGGCAGTGGGGGTTTTTTCAGAATTTTTAAAATTTTTTTATTTATTTTTGGCTGCGTTGGGTCTTTGTTGCTGCGCGTGGGCTTTCTCTAGTTGCCGTGAGCCGGGGCTACTCTTTGTTGCGGTGCGCGGGCTTTCCTCATTGTGGTGGCTTCTCTTGTTGCGGAGCACGGGCTCCAGGCACTCGGGCTTCAGTAATTGTGGCACGTGGGCTTACTAGTTGTGGCTCACGGGCTATAGGCACACAGGTTTCAGTAGCTGTGGCACGTGGGCTTTAGTTGCTCTGCGGCATGTGGGATCTTCCCGCACCAGGGCTCGAACCAGTGTCCCCTGCATTAGCAGGTGGATTCTTAACCACTGCGCCACCAGGGAAGACCAAGGTAGACAGTGTTTGAATTTAGCTTTGTCAACATCTTTATTCAGACTCCTGCTGCCCTTTCTTAATTCTAAAAAAATGTTTGTCTCCATGAAAGGCAAGATTACACTTTCTCCTGATTGAGTTGCTGTCGTGTGTATTCTCAGTTATCAAAATACACATGGCGGGCTTCCCTGGTGGCACAGTGGCTGAGAGGCCGCCTGCCGATGCGGGGTACACGGGTACGTGCCCCGGTCCGGGAGGATCCCACATGCCGCGGAGCAGCTGGGCCTGTGAGCCATGGCCGCTGAGCCTGCGCGTCCGGAGCCTGCGCTCTGCAACGGGAGAGGCCACAACCGTGAGAGGCCCACATACCAAAAAAAAAAACAAAAAAAAAAACACATGGCTTTTTGTGGGCTCATACTTCTCTCTCTGGGAGCTCTACGTCCAAACTACCCCTTCTATTCACTGTGCTATCCATACACAGGGTTTTCTTCCCTTCTCAGGCCTATGGCAAACCTCTCCCTGAATTTTCCTGGAAGGATTTATGATCTTGCAGGTCACAGGGTAACTGGAAAGCCTTATTTAATGCTGTCTGGAGGGGTGACCTTGCAGGTGAGTCATAGTGAAGTCCCTGGTGTCACACCCTGAGGTACTGGAAATCCTTCCAGGTCACTCACATACTCACACACACACACAGAGATTAAAAAAAAAAAAAAAAAAAAAACTTGCTTCAAGTTGCACAGTAGGACAGGTGAGGATTTGAGGCCAGGATTGTTAACTCTATGACTCTCCAGGACAGTTAAAAGAGCATTAGTACCAGTTCATACCATTTGGATGGCTATCATGAAAACAAAAACAGAAAAAGCAGAAAATGACAAGTTGTAGCAAAGACATGGAGAAACTGAACCCTTGTGCATTGCTGTTGGGAACGTAAAATGGTGGAGCTGCTGTGGAAAACAGTATGGTGGTTTTTTGTTTTTTGTTTTTTAATTAAGCATAGAATTATTCAGAAATTCCACTTCTGGGTATATACTCCAAAGAAGTATACACATACCTCATGACTTTGAGGCTTTGATAAATATCTGTGATGTCTGAAAAAGCATGAGACATACTATGGGATCTTAACCACGTAGCAACATGTCTTCAATTGTGTTTAAACACACACAAGAACTTAGAAGGGCAACGTCAGATGTAAACTCCTTGTGATGATCGATGATTTCTGTGTTCTCTGCTCTTTGTGCTTTTCAGTTTCAATATTGTACATATTCATTTTGAAAGTTTAAAAACAAAACATTTTATTTTTAAAAATCATATGCTGAAGCTTTTATGTATATGTGCATATCTGTAGAAAGAGGATTCATTTTTATGGACTCAAAGTAATTGTGAACCCCCCAAATTCAGATCAGTTATGATCTCTTGACATTCTTTTTTGATCTTTTTCTTTTTTGTGGTAAAATATATGTAACATAAAATGTACCGTTTTGACCATTAAGTATACAGTTCAGTGGCATTAAATACATTCACATTTTGTGCAACTATCACCAGCATTCATCTTCAAAACTTTTTCATCTTCCCCAACTGAAACACTATACCCATTAAACACTAACTCCCCATTCAAGCCCCACCCCAGCCCCTAGCAACTACAATTCTACTTTCTGTCTCTGTAAATTTGACTACTTTAGGTACCTGATATAAGTAGAATCACACAACACTTGTGTGTTTGTGTCTAGCTGATTACACTTAGCATCATGTCCTCAGGTTTCACCCATGTTGTAGCATGTGTCAGAATTTCATTCCTTTTAAAGTTGGAACAACATTGTACGAATACACCACATTTTATCTTTTCTTCTGCAGATGGACAATTGGGTTGTTTCCACCTTTTCGCTACTGTGAATAATGCTGCTATGAACATGGGTGTACAAGGATCTGTTTGAGTCCCTGCTTTCAATTCTTTGGAGTATATACCTAGAAGTGGAATTTCTGAATAATTCTATGCTTAATTAAAAAAAAAAAACACACACCATACTGTTTTCCACAGCAGCTCCACCATTTTACATTCCCAACAACAATGCACAAGGGTTCAGGTTCTCCATGTCTTTGCTACAACTTGTCATTTTCTGTTTTTTCTCTTTTTGTTTTCACGATAGCCATCCAAATGGTATGAACTGGTACTAATGCTCTTTTAACTGTCTTGGAGAGTCACAGAGTTAACAATCCTGGCCTCAAATCCTCACCTGTCCTACTGTGCAACTTGAAGCAAGTTTTTTTTTTTTTTTAATCTCTATGTGAAATTGTTTCCTCATATCTAAAATGGGAAGTTTAAATTATTTACATAGCAAATACATACGGCATGCAAAACATTGGGCTAACTCCTGCCAGGTGAGAAGTGGAGAAAAGGACGTGAGGATGAACAAGATAGAAGACACTGACTTTCCCCAACCGTTCCTGCTATCAAAGGGCTTCACAATCTGCTTAGGGAACCAGCCTGGATTCAAGTGATATGAGGAGGAGAGGAGGGGAGAGTTATCAGAACTGCAAACTGGAGCACTGTCATTCCAAACACCAGCCCAAGGGTGCTAACAAGACTTATCCAGATCCGGACCAGAGAACATGTACCCCACTCACCCCTGTGCAATGACACCTAAATGGGTCCAATTCCCCCTCTTCCACTCAGTACTCTGCAATCCCTTCCCTTGACACCCAGCCTCACAATCCAAGTTTAGTTCTAGAAGACAACAAGTATAAAGAAACTTGGCTGCTGGTGTCACAGAAACACATCAGAGAAGTTTTAGATGACTCTCAAAAAGTGATTTTTTGAAGTTACTACTTTTCAAGCAATAGAAGAGGTGAAGTTCTTTAAGCCTTCATAAGACTGAAAGTTGATAGGTTTATAGTACCTGTCCCACAAGAACATTGGAGTAGATTTGAAATTATAACACCAAAGTTTTTTTTTGATTTACCTTTCTCCATTATTTCAGATGTCATTCTGAGAAACCTCTGACTCATTTCTGAACAGATCATTTCAGCCACCGGCAACTCTGTCACTCATGTAATTAATTCCTCTCTACAGGCTCTTTATTTCTTCCTTCCTTTCTTCCTATCTTTTCTCTTCCTTTTTTCCCCCTTCTTTCCTTCCTTCTTATTAGTCACGTTACCTTATATAACTCTCTCAACAATGAAATATAAGTATTATTGTAATTATTTTTTACAATCTGGGAAACTGAGGCTCAGAGACATTAAATAACTTGCCCTCTCTTTTGAGGGTTATTAAAAGTTAATTTTAAAGTTCATGAAAAGGAAGAAAAAACTTGAAAAAAATAAATCAAGAAGACCGCATATTTTTATAGCCCTTAGCAGAAGGTAGAGCAGAGGAAAATAGCATTGAACAAGGATTAAATGTTAATTTCTTTATAACTCTTCTTGTTGTATTACAAAAACTGATCATGTGTTCCCAAAGCCACAATATAATTAACTGGGGAAAAAAAAGTCAGGAAGAGGGGGAGTGAGCAAAAGAGGAGAAGGAGAAAAGTACACATCTTGGCTGGTGGAAAACCTAGTAGGGAAGCAAAAGAGAATTTCTACATGGAGCTGAGCTTGCATTTAAGGTTTGCAATTTATTGTGAAACCCATCAGTGCAAGGGTGTTTCTCCAATAATATTCAGTAGTTCAGTTCACATACAAAGGAAATAGATCACTGGATTCAACCAGAGCTGGGAGAGAACAGAGAGACTCTTTTTTTTTTTTTTTTTTTTGAGGTACGCAGGCCTCTCACTGTTGTGGCCTCTCCCGTTGCGGAGCACAGGCTCCAGACGCGCAGGCTCAGCGGCCATGGCTCACGGGCCCAGCCGCTCCGCAGCATGTGGGATCCCCCCGGACCGGGGCACGAACCCGTGTCCCCTGCATTGGCAGGTGGACTCCCAACCACTGCGCCACCAGGGAAGCCCCAGAGAGACTCTTAATACATCATTATTGGCCTGAATAAGAATGGTCCCTATTCAGGGTCCCAAATTAATTGATATAAATACAGAGATTATAGAATATACCAGAGAGGAAGAAAATGAGACTTGACATTTACCAGGGATCATCAGAGTGAATAATTTTTGCCCAATTTGCTACTGAATTCCCAGCACCTAGAACATACAAGGGGCTCAATAAATATTTGTTGAAAGGCTTCCCCCTGTGAACACCTATCAGACACCCGCTGTCGGCCTCCTGCTAGACACCCAGCTAGGACGCGGGGAAAGTGGGTCTCAAGTGGCAAGAGGCCGGCTGTGGACCACGCCTGCAGGAGGTGAGGCTGAGCGCACACAGCCAGCCTTGGAGAACTGCCCTGGCCTCCCAACCTTTGTGTATGACACCGTCCCAGGTCATCATGAGGCTGGGGCTCTGTGCAGTGGCCTGAGTCCAGGGCCCCGGGCAGGGACGCCCTGCTGGGAAGAATATTTCTCCCCTTTACACTTTACACGTGCTTCCCTTCAAGCCCCTGATGTGTGAGGCTCCTGGGATTTTTCTTCAGTGGAGTGAGTGACATCAATCATGACAAAGCCACAGCAGATGGATCATAGTGGTCAGGCGTAAGCATGGAATGAGCGTCTCTGTTTCAAGTCAAAACATCACAGTGGTTTAGACAGGATGTGGCCGGCTGCTGTCTGCCAGCAGAGGCTGGAGCACAGCTCCGGAGAAGGGCAGGAAACCTCCCGTCCTTCTGACTCTCCAATCACGTCTGAGCTTCCAAGAAATAAAACTGCCAGACAGTCGGGTTGTCCTCGAACCTCAAGGCCATCATGGCACACCTACCTTACAAAGAAAGAAGCAGTGTACCCTCAGAACCACCCCCCCCCCGGTGCCTGTGGTCTGCAGATGGGGTATTGCAGACACACCTGCCCCCAGGGACAGGCTTGAGATGGGGCAGGTGGCCCGATGAGCACATGGGTGGGGAGGGAGGGGGTCCTCAGACACCCCAGTGGTCCTCCGCACTGCAGGAGCCCTGCACCCACCCCTTCCCCCTAAATGAGGGGGAAACTCCAGAAGGGCCCACCCCTGTCAACTGTAGTGATTTCTCGGGAAGTGGATTTAGGGTGAAAACGCCACAGTGCAGTGAAAAGGGGCTTTCGAGTTTTTACTTTATACATTTACATGATCTGAACTGTTATCATGAGTGTACATTGCTCCTCTAACACTGATTTTTTTCAAATCCTTCTTCACCCTGGGAATCACTGAGATGCTTCCCAAAGATTCTGTACCTATCACCCCAAACGTGAAGCCTCCGTCCCCTCCAAAATACACAGGCTTTGCAATTTCTCCCTCTCCACACATCCCTGCTCCGATCTGCCCCTCTGTGTATCCCACCCACAGCTTCACGAGTTTTCCAGCCATTCCCAGCCTCAGCCGCCATCCTCCAAATTACAACACATTTTACGTAAGCACCCAGAAACCCTAGTCAAGGGCTAAGCGTTGGTCTCTGTGGCTGGCAGGTTGCACATCCGGCATCACCTTGGTAAGAGGGAGTCCGTGATTAGAGGTCCACACACAGCCTTCATCTCTCCTGCCGTGGCCACGCTGTTCATGTCCAGCCAGCACTGAGGTTGATCAAGGTCAAATGCGCAAACCATTAATGCCCCTTCCATGTTGGTTGTTCCCTGGGGGGTGTTAACATGTGATAAAACTACCCTCACATGTCATTCCATTCCTGTATGTCCATCCTCACGTCTCTACCCCATGCTTCCTGGTCCCCAGACTCCCAGCCTCACTCCTTCCAGGACCCTGACCAGCTAGACATGCCACCTGCCACGTTGAGTCAACACATATTTTAACCTCAGGCCACGTCTCCTTCAGCACAAGGTAGGCAACCAGGTTCAACACGCAGAGTTCTTCCCACTGGGAGGATTTTCCCTCTCTGCTGTCCTTCAAGGCCACTCCCAATGGCTATAGCATAGCCGTGGGTCATTTTTGACTTGCACCCACACACTGAGCTAAACCAAGTTCAAAGATGTTCCTCCACCATTTTGCTGCTAATTCCAAGGACTTCAGTCAAATCCTGTTAATCAGCCCCCGGGGCCTTCATCTTTTCTCCTACAGAGGCCACGGCTCTGTCAGCATCCCGTCTTCTTCACTGAAACCATCAAAATCTGTGAACAGATCTGAGATTTTACCCTCAAAAGCTCACAGGTCAGCCTGACACAGTCCCTTAGCTGCTGGTACAAGACTCCTGGGCCAGAGACAAATGACACTTTATTATTCAAGAGTATCAGCATTTCCACTTATTCCCCAAAACTTACATCCCACGAGACAACAAAGCGACTGCCAGGTACCGTGTGTATGTACATTGGGTTACATAATAGGAGGCAAATTCTGAGCTAAGGGAACCCAATTCTTTTATAATAGGTGGTAAGACTCCCTGACCATCACTCCAGAGGGGGACGCGATCTTTATTATACTGGACAGTAAGCAACCGGCCTTCCCTCCAGAAGGAGACACTCTGCTCCCAAGACTGCTTACTACACAAATATCCTCGAGAAGATCATCTGAAACAAAAGCTATGAGCGCCGTTGCTCACAAGACACATAGAAACGTTGAGAGGTCCGTGGGAGAAGTGTCTCCCAGCATAACCTGGCAATTCCATTTTGGGGATTTATCCTACACATATAATCGCACGTGTGCAAAAAGATGTATGCACAGGAATATTCTTAAAAGCACTGTTTGCAAAAGAAAAAGATCTCAAACCACATAAATGACAATCAATAGAGAACTCACTAGATACATTACGGTACAGCCAAACAGTGGAATGGAATAAAACGCAGTCATTAAAAAGAATAACTTTTGGGCAGCTGTGCCAAGCCACAGAAGAGAAGCCACTCTTGAAGTAACTGGGTCAGGACAATTCCATTCCCCTTTACCACCGACGGGTCCGGGGATGGTTAGGTGAGCCGTGACGTAAGAGAAAGTCTGTTGGGAGATTCTACGTCACTTTTCCTCCTTGATAACAGAGCAGACAGTGTAAGGGAAAGTCTTTGCCCTGGCCCTTTCCTTCTGGCTTGGGCTCTGCCATGAGAGTACAGAATGCATCTGTCACTACCTGTGACAGGAGACGTCGCCAACACACAAAAGACAGCAGAGTGGAAACAAGGGAGAGTCTGGCCCTTTGTGACTTCACTGGGGTAGGATCTGACCCTGGAATCCCCTCCCTCCGGGTCAGGCCTCTTATTATATGATAGTAACAGACCCATATGAACACTTCTGGTCAGGCCACCGATTACTTACATCTTATCAATTCTGAACCTCTGATCCAGCAATTGCACTTCCAGGAATTATTTTAAGGACGTGATGGAGCATTTGCTCATTGATTCATCAACGATTACAAACAGCATAGGGACTTCCCTGGTGGTCCAGCGGCTAAGACTCCGTGCTCCCAGTGCAGGGGGCCCGAGTTTGATCCCTGTTCAGGGAACTAGATCCCACGTGCCACAACTAAGAGCTCGCATGCTGCAACGAAAGATCCTGCATGCTGCAACGAAGATCCCACACGCAGGAACAAAGATCTCGCGTGCCGCATCTAAGACCCGGTGAAGCCAAATAACAAATATTAAAAAAAAAAAAAAAAAACACCAGCAGAGGTGCTGTTCTTAACAGTAAAAATAAGCTCAAGACAAACTTACATATTCATTAATAGAATGTAGGTTAACTAAATTATAATTGTACAGGCTGATACTAGTCAGCTATTAAATATAATACTGTAAAGAGTATGCAATACCACAGAAAATGCTGACGATATATTATTATATGGAAAAGCAATCAGGTCACAAAGCAGGATGTTTATTATTTCCCTTTGTATAGAATAGACATATATGCATAGAAACGCAGAAAGAAAGAGGCAAATTAAAGATATAAAACCAGGGACTTCCCCAGTGATCCAGTGGTTAAGACTCCCTGCCTTCCAATGCAGGGGGTGCGGGTTTGATCCCTGGTCAGGGAGCTAAGATCCCAGATGCCTCGTGGCCAAAAAACCAAAACAGAAAACAGAAGCAATATTGTAACAAATTCAATAAAGACTTTAAAAATTGTCCACATCAAAAAATCTTTAAAAAAAGAAAAAAAGATATGAAACCAAAGTTCTAATGGCAATTCTCTGCGGATCGTGAGACTTTGAACATTTTTTTCTTATCTTAGTTCCATCTATTTGGATTTCCTAATTTTTCTACAGTGAACAAATGCTTCTTTCTCTGTACTTTCCACAGAGCCTAGAAGGGTCTTGGACCCCAGTAGATATTCAGTTAATGCAAAGTTCATGGGATGGGGTTGATCAGGTTGGCCTTTTCTTTTTAGATCGTTCTTATTGCTTCATTCACAAACTACTTAAAATCATCCTAAGCTTAAATTCTCAAAAAAGAGTGACTGTGCCTCATCAGACGTTTTAAGTACTCTGTATAATTTCTAGAAGTCTGGACCTCTTTCTGCCGTCACCCATACCTGGCCCCACCTGATGCACCTACCCATCCCCTTAGGGGAGGTGTGTGTGGCAGCAGTGGTGGGAGTCACCATGGGATGGGGGGGCTGCAGAGCTGTTGAGCGCATGGGACTGAAAAAGGTGTATAAAGAATACAGCCTCCGGGGCTTCCCTGGTGGCGCAGTGGTTAAGAATCCGCCTGCCAGTGCAGGGGACATAGGTTCAAGCCCTGGTCCGGGAAGATCCCACATGCTGCGGAGCAACTAAGCCCGTGCGCCACAACTACTAAGCCTGCGCTCTAGAGTCCGCGAGCCACAACGACTGACGCCTGTGCACCTAGAGCCGGTGCTCTGCAACAAGAGAAGCCACCGCAATGAGAAGCTCGCGCACCATAATGAAGAGCAGCCCCCGCTCGCCGCAACTAGAGAAAGCCCGTGCACAGCAACGAAGACCCAACACAGCCAAAAATTAATAAACTTATTTAAAAGAAAAAGAATAGTCTCCAAGCCAAGCCAATTTAATGGCCACCAAGAACCACATCGTTCTTCTTCCCCTTCCTTCTTCCCCCATTCTAAGAGTGACTATTTAGCATCCGAAATATGCCAGGGATTCAGCTAGGATTTGAGGATATTGAGATGAATGAGCTATAGTCCCCGCTCTTAATTAGCTCATCATCTAGTAGCAGAGAAATTTAGCCCAAATCATTAAAGTTCAGTACTTTCACCGCAAGAATAAGCTAGTGTACAAGGAAGAGTAAAGGCAAAGAACGAGGGGATAGTTGATCATCTGGGTGCGATTGAATCAAGCAAGCTTCACGGAGAACGTGACCTGTGAACGGCGTTTATGTCTGCACTCCGGGTAGAGACGAGCAGAGGCAAGAGAGAGCCCGGGGCAGTGGGGGTCATAAACGGGGGGATCCTCACACACTCGGCACCTGGGCCAAAACACTGTAACACACACACACACACCCGGAAACTTCTTTATAGTGATAATCATGAAACTAAATTAATAATCACAAAAGCCAGAGTAGAAATGCAGAACATGACATTTTCCTTGTATTAAACTTTGTGTATATATAAGCATACAGTTATAAAAACACTCAGTAAATTTTTTTTTTTTTTTTTTTTTTTTTTTTTGCCATACGCGCGCCTCTCACTGCTGTGGCCTCTCCCGCTGTGGAGCACAGGCTCCGGATGCGCAGGCTCAGGGGACATGGCTCTCAGGCCCAGCCACTACGCGGCATGTGGGATCTTCCCGGACCGGGGCACGAACCCGTGTCCCCTGCATCGGCAGGCGGACTCTCAACCACTGCGCCACCAGGGAAGCCCCAACAATCAGTAAATTTTAAGAAAATCAAAATATTTGCCAAAGGTAGAATTTAGGCAACTACTACTTTATATCAAGAACAATTTCTTGATTCATTCTTTGGTTTTAAAGCAATTGACAAACACAACACTGTAAAGCAATTATACTCCAGTAAAGATGTTAAAGTAAGTAAATAAAGCAACTGACAATTAAACAGACGTTTTCATTTTAGAGATATGGTTGTATTCAGTACAATATTTCATGCACAAGCTCACAATTGCTCTTGCAAAACAAAAATATACTTCCCAGTTCACACAGCTTCACTGGTTTAAATTTTATTAAAATACTAATGAAAACTTCCAGGTGTGCACACAGAATGAGGAAAGTGAAATAACTCAGGGTCTGTTTCTCTGCCTTTCCAATTTCTGGCTATCATGGTTTATTTGACTCTACTATTTAAATATAAAAATATATTGTGCTCCAGGGGCTGGAGTAAGCCCCTGTGTCCAAAGTGAGCCCAAATGACTCCAAGCTATTACCAACCTATTCTCAACACAAAGGTGTGTCGCTAAGTCCACACATGTTCGAGGCTGACAGTATAACTGGGAGTTCTCTGAGTTAACTTCCATGTGTAAAACAGTATTTATGAACAAACAAGTAATAAAAACCTGCTCATTTGAAACTTACATAACTAAAACCCAACCATAACCACAGCAATTGTTAAAACCTACACCACCAAAAGATTGCTTTTCTGGGAGGTCTGTTTTATCGCTGACATTGCTTAGAATTGCCAGCTCATGGTGATAATAAATACACACAATTTTAGTCCATTCCAGTTTTGTGTTTAAAATCCTCTACAGACGACATAGCCATTAGTGCTTGTGCCCAGGGCAGGTGGGCTCCACTGCTGCATCCTCGGCATAAGTATTTCATTTCAGCTGAAAGTTTGGATTGGAGAGGAGCGGAGATAGAGGGGCCTTTCTATCTATCTGTCTATCTACCCATCCATCCATCCATCATGTGTATGTATGTATCTATCTATCTACCTATCTATCCACCTATCTATCCATCCGTCTATCACATCTATCTATCCATCCATCATATCTATCTATCATGTGAGGAATGACAACAGGTATATAGATAGAGCTCAGGCAGAAACAAGCTTTGATAGAATCTGTGTTTCATTCCACCAAGAGATCAATCACCCTGATGGATGGAGAAGAGGGATCCTCCTACTTCACTCTATTCTCTATGGAAAGTTTAGCTAACGCTTCCCAGCCCCACAGAAGGCTCCAAGCCTTCCTGTGCAGCGGTAGGATCCCCAGGGTATGACAAGGGACAATAAATACAAGAGATCAGAGTGAAACAAACTCCAACTCACTGCTCCCAGGGTCAATTCCATCAGTGCTTTCCTGCAACCTGGTGCTTTGGGTACTTTGTCATTTCTTTCACTGTTTGGTATCTTTGCCTGCCACCTTTCCATATAGACAAAACGTAGTCAATGCCTCTGCTTGCAGGGACATGCAATCCTGAGAGCTGTTTCAGGAACCCGGTGTACAGAGAAGCCCTCACGTTTTACGAGGACAGATGCAGAGGGAGATACTCTTTCCCAGCCCGAGGACTACTGACCTCAACGCTGTCAGGAGACCCTGATGATGCTAATTCCACACAGAACACGTGTGCGTTTGCACCCAACAAAGCGTCTCCATGACTATATCTGTAGCAGCTCCCAGGTGGGGCTTCCTTAGGGAACTAGCAGGAGGCAAAAAGGAATCAAAGGAACCACGCCCTGCATTAGGGAAAAGCAAAGGGTCCCAGGGACAGGAATTGAACACAGGGACAACATGCCTACGACAAGAGGTAGATAGATGAACAGCTACTTTCCACAGCAGCAGAGCAAGAGGTAAGTAGTGAATATGGGCAGTTGAAAAATAGAAAGTCAACTCACATTCCCTTGGGTGGGGTCTTCTCCATATTTCTTTTCTTTTCTCTCTTTTTTTTTTTAAACCAAAGGAGGATTTATAAAATGTCATGGTAAGTCTAGACAGGCTGTGTCATCATAGGTACATGTTTATACCCACTCCACTAGTTACTAGCTCTGTAGTAGTAGGCAGAGAACTTAACTTTTCTGGATCTTAATTTCAACATCTGTTTTTAAGAAGATGAAGTTAAATGACGTAGGTGAGAAAATGTGCCGAATGCCTGGCATCCTGACGCTGTTCAGAATATATTAGTTTGCTTCTACTGAAGTGAATTGAGTCATACACAATAATTTATTTCATACATCTGTAGATCATGACAATTGGTCAACATTTTAAAAAATCGTTTTTAGGAAGGTTGTAAACATTCATAAAAACAAAACAGTATCATGAATCCTCATGTACTTATCACTCGCTTCAACAATCATCATCTCATAACTAACCTTGCTTCATCTACTCCCTGCCACCTTCCTTCTTCCAGATTATTTTTGAAGCAAATGATCTCAGATATCATACCATTTAATCCAAAAATATTTCAGTAGATCTCTAAAAAAATAACTCTATAAAACAATCAATATAGGCTTCCCTGGTGGCACAGTGGTTGAGAGTCCGCCTGCCGATGCAGGGGACACGGGTTCGTGTCCTGGTCTGGGAAGATCCCACATGCCGCGGAGCGGCTGGGCCCGTGAGCCATGGCCGCTGAGCCTGCGCGTCCGGAGCCTGTGCTCCACAGCGGGAGAGGCCACAACAGTGAGAGGCCCACGTACCGCAAAACAAACAAACAAAGAAACAAAACAATCAATATACTTATTATACCTTAAACATTACCAATAATTCCTTTGTGTCATCAAAAATCCAATTGGTGTTCAAATTTCTAATTGTCTCATAAATGCGTTTTTTACAATTTGTTTGAGCCAGTTTCTATATGAGTTTCTCACATTGGGTTGAGGATCTGTCTCTCAAGTCTCTCTTTAGATTCCACACCCCCATCCTCACCCACATCTTTTATTTTCAATTGCAATATTTTGTTGAAGAAATTAGGTGGTTTTTCCTGAAGAGTTTCCCGTCCTTTGTAGCTTGCTGATGCATTCCCATATGTCTTTAACTTCTGTCCTCTGTATGTCTTGTAAATTGGTCGTTTGATTTTTGGCAAGACCACTTCATAGGGGTGGTTGACCAGCATTTTTTAAATGATGCTTTTAAAATGATTTCCTTGGAGATTCCAGAAACAAGAAAGATTTATGTTGATCAGGAAGGCAAAGACAGTGTCCTGACCGGATGTTCAGTGGTGATTAAATAATAAAGCTCACTCTCGTGGCTAAGTGTTAACAGATTAACATACTACACAGTAAATGGGAAGTTTAGAACTAAGTCTAATTGTAGGCAGCATTTTAAAAGGTGATCACACCTTTAAGACCTATTTATATTACCTAAATAAATTAGAGAAGTATATATTACATCTCTTGATCTTTTCCTAATTACAATGAGTATATTCACAAAGCTGTTTTCTGAAACTTTTAGGGGGATGTGTGTCAGGGATGTTGAGAAGACTCTACATGAACTCAATGGCATCCACTACAAATAGTGATGCTCTCTCCTCAGGAGCTTTTCCACTGCAAAGCTGTTTGCAAGGATTTTCATCACCTGTCAGGCTGGGACACCAGATTGTAGACCCTCAGATTCCCAAACTGGATTATTTAAGCTTCTGTCATGACCAAGGTGGTGCAAGTATAGAATTGTGGTGGGTGGAAGGAAGGAAGGAAGGGAATAGTTTGAACATCTGTGTCTCCTCAAAATTCAAATGCTGTAATCTAACCTCCAAGGTGGCACCTTTGGGAGGTGATGAGGTCATGAGGGTGGAGCCCTCATGATGGGATTAGGGTCCTTATAAAAGGGACCTCAGAGAGCTCCTTTGCCCCATCCACCATGTGAGGACACAGTGAAAAGAACCAGAAACCAGACCCCACCAGACATTAAATCTGCCAGCATGTTGATTTTGGACTTTCCAATCTCCAGAACCATGAGAAATAAATTTGTGTTGTTTATAATCCACCCAGTCTATGGTATTTTTCTTATAGCAGCCCACATTGTCTAAGACAGGAGGGAGGGATGGAGGGATGGAGGGATGGAGGGATGGCGGGATGGAGGGAGGGAGGGAGGGAGGGAAGGAAGGAAGGAAGGAAGGAAGGAAGGAAGGAAGGAAGGAGGGAAGGAGGGAAGGAAGGTTAGGAAAGGAGGGAGGGAGGGAGGGAGAGCAGAAGGGAGGGAAGGAAGAGGAAAGGAAGCCATTTGTTGCCAGTCTATTCTCAGGGCACTGAAATTGTCTTTTCTTTACAGCCACCCTTGGTAGCCACCTACATCCTGGGTGTATTAGTCAGGGTTCTCCAGAGAGGAGAACTAACAGGGTGCATATATAAAGAGAGATAATATTTCTTATAATAATAAAAGGAATTCGCTCACATGATTATGGAGGCTGCTAAGTCCAAAATCCACAGAGTGGGCAGGCAGGCTGGAGGGCCCCAGAGAACTGATGCCCCAGTTCAAGTCTGAAGGCCATCTGCTGTAGAACCAGGAAGAGCTGGTGAGGCAGAGGTCATCTGCTGGAGAATTCCCTCTTGCTCAGGGGAGGTCAGTCCTGTTCTACTCAGGCCTTCAGTTGATTGGATGAGGCCCACCCACATCATGGAGAGTAATCTGCTTTACTCAGAGTCCACCAAATTAAATGTTAATCTCATCCAAAAACACCCTCACAGAGACACCCAGGAGAGCATTTGACCACATCTCTGGGCACCCCATGGCCCAGCAGAGTTGACACATAAACTTTACCATCACTCTGAGGAGCTGAGAATGATGCCCTGACTACAGCTTAGTTATCCCACATCCTACTGCAAGAGCCTCGTCTTTGGCCAGTGCTGAGACCTGCTCTGCTCTCCAGGCCCAGCACAGGGCCTTCCCTGTGGAAAGTCCTGAAAAATAACTATTACACTGAACAGAGGCTCTGTGGCAGGAGTGAAGGCATCATCTCCTCTTTTTACTCACTTAAATCTCATTCATCTTTCCGGGAGATTTTTTGTGTCCTACTGGAGGAGGTCATCTAGAGGACATGACCACCAGTTGACCTGTGAGCTGGACCCAGGCAATCAGAGGCTCCTCACCCCTCCCCTGTCCTTGGAATGTACATTGTGCTCACCACTCCCACAGTGGGAGCTCTTCCAAGGACACGGCCTTGGGAGAGTAAGGTGCTGCTGAGACCACCTGGGCAGAACACAGGACTGAACCCTGTTAACGCCTCCCTATAAACTTTAAGATACTGGCGGGGGCGGAGGTCTACTCACACGCTAGAGCCACCAACACAAGCTGTGTAAGTTCCCTTGCTTATTACACCTGTCACCTACCCATCTGGAGTGGCGGCCTCTTTCTTTGGTCTCTCCCCGCCCTCTGTGTATGGGGGCCAGTATGCAAACCAAGAGTTTACTTCTTTGTTTTTGGTATAATGTGTAGGGAAACTTGTTACATTTTAGCAAAGCAAATCAGACTTCAACTACCTGCTGATCTGAGCGATGGGTACCCGCCACACCATTGCCTCCCGCCTGGCCCACAAACCCATAGAGAAGCTGCATAAACAGTCCATTTGCAGCTGTCTAGAGGAGTAAAGACCCTCCCAATGAAAATAAACCAAAAAGGCTAGGTTAAACTTTCAAAAGATGTTTTAAATGCACCTCTGAGAGGTAAGGCAATATCAAAGCCAGCTCGTATGTGGAGTTTCTCCTTTGGTAGATGCATGGGGTCCAGGGTCCAGAGATAAAACCCAGCACATGCTCGAGGTAGGGAGATAACCACAAAAACCGGGACCGCACCCGACAAAGGGCAGATCATCAGAATAAGAGGAATGAGGAACTCACCCAATGCACACAAAGAAAAGGCAGCAAAACCTTCTTGTCTTGACATTGGCACTGGGTGGAAAGGAAAGAAAACCCTGCCCTTCGAAGTCGTTATCCGAAATCAGAATTCAGGCAGAATTGGGGTCTGAATTCACACCACCTCTGTGATCTGAAAGGCTCATTTGGATATTTAAGTTTAAAGTGGACAAGGTTGGTAAGAGTCCCAGGCAACTGGCAGAAGCGCATCAGCCCAGGCCTCGAAGAAATTCCACAGATGAAGTAACGAGGAAAATCACCACTAACAATAAAAGGACCTCTAAACACAGAAGAAAGCAAACACGGGCAGCAGATCAGACTCGTCAGTACTTCCCAGAGGCTGGAATTGTCTGAAACAGAATGTATTTTTAAATAAGGTTTTCTGTCCTTAAAGAAATTAATGAGAGGTTTGAGAGCCAGAGCTAGGAACCAGAGACCCTAAGGGAGGACCACGCATATTTGAAAAGACACAAATTCGGTAAACTTAAGAATACATCATCATTTAAAAGTTTTTGAGAGATTGCAGCTCGCATTAGAGACCGTCAGTATCCAATTGCAGTCATGTGCTGGGGGGGATCTGTGTGCTGGAACAAAGGCCTGAAGGAGCAACGTGGGAGGTCCCACAGAGGTAAGCTAAGCTGCGGCTTAGCTGACCCCAAAGGCTAAGGTCTCCAATGTAACACACGTTGTTTTATTTATACAACTGATCAAAGCAGGCACTCTTCGTTCACAGGGTAATTCAGGGGCTCAGGACCCTTCCAGCAGGTGGTTCTGCCATGCCCTGGACCCTCATTTTCATTAGGATCCAGGTGAAAACAGATCCTGGAGGTGCACCTGTGTCTTCAAAACAGCTCAGAAAGGGAACAGATCTGCTTCTGCTCCCATTCCATTTGGGCGGAACTCACTATAATCCCCTTATTTCTCATTTTTGGATGTTTATCTTTTTTTTTTTTTTTTTTTTTTGTGGTACATGGGCCTCTCACTGTTGGGGCCTCTCCCGTTGCAGAGCACAGGCTCCGGATGCGCAGGCTTAGCGGCCATGGCTCACGGGCCCAGCAGCTCCGCGGCATGTGGGATCTTCCCGGACCGGGGCACGAACCCGTGTGCCCTGCATCGGCAGGCGGACTCTCAACCACTGCGCCACCAGGGAAGCCCTGGATGTTTATCTTTTAATCAAGAGTAAATGCCATTTCAGCACTTACTGAAGTCGTGAGCTTTCCGTACTGGACTCATCGATGTGATACTTAAATTAACAAAAACTTCTAATATTAAACCATCAGTGCATGATGGGGTATTGCAATATTGTACCATTTACCCAATATTTTTATTAGAATTTTCGCTTTTCTGTTTATAAAGGAAAAGGAGGAGGAGGGCAACTTTAACTTTTTTTTCCCCCATATGTATAGCCTCAGTTGTCGGGAGAGTCTCAGGCTGCAAATACAGCGGAGGTTACAAACTCCTACAGCTTCTCATGTTGCAGCTAATCCACATCGTAAACGCCCCCCCCTTCCTTTCCTTCTTCCTTTTCTTTGCATGAGATTTCTGCTTTGTAAATGAATCAGTGTATTGCCCACACATATTTATTACACTTAGAAGGTTATAGTGGTCCATAAATCCTTAAAGACATTAAGCTGAACTTTTTAAAGACGTAATGAGTAAATAGTTGTTGAAAAACAAAGTATCTGTGCTTTACAAGGCCATTCATATGCTTATTTTTTCAACATGTGCTGGACCTGCCATTAGGAGGACTGATTCCAGCCTCTGCTCTGCTGCACTCTTCCCTGGGGCGGGTCTTAATGCCACATCACCTTGAGCTTCCTTTTCATCTAGAAAGAAGGTACCAGATAGATGCGATATCCCAAATCCCTTCCAACAGCTCACTGTGGGAATTCCATAGATGACTTCTTCAGTTCAGAAGCCAAGAAAGATTATTTTCCCCTTTGGCTTCCTACCTGAAAGCAAGAGAGGTGTGGAAAAAGCACGAGTATGTTAGGTTTGCATAAACAATAAAATTAGCACACTTCTCTGTCCCTGTCCCACGAGGAAGTAGAGAAAGCAAAGTGGCAATCCTGTCACTAAACCGTGTCATGGGGGACTTGTGAGTTTGATCAGTCATTAATCATTGATCAGAGCAGATAGCAAAGCAAGTGACTGTCAGCCCAGCTCTTTGCACTGGAATAATGCGGTCTCTCATTTCCCGGAATTTAATGACAACAAAACCAATGTGCAATGCGGCTTCCCTTATCAAGAAAGAGTCACCATCAAAGGAGGCAAGGATATAATGGATATCTCTTCAATCAGTGGTGCTGGGAAAACTGGACAGCTACATGTAAAAGAAGGAAATTAGAACACTCCCTAACACCATACACAAAAATAAACTCAAAATGGATTAGAGACCTAAATGTAATACCGGACACTATAAAGCTCTTAGAGGAAAACATAGGAAGAACACTCTTTGACATAAATCACAGCAAGATATTTTTTGATCCACCTCCTAGAGTAATGGAAATAAAAACAAAAATAAACAAATGGGACCTAATGAAACTTAAAAGCTTTTGCAAAGCAAAGGAAACTACAAACAAGACGAAAAGACAGCCCTCAGAATGGGAGAAAATATTTGCAAACAAATCAATGGACAAAGGATTAATCTCCAAAACATATAAACAGCTCATGCAACTCAATATTAAAAAAACAAACAACCCAATCCAAAAATGGGCAGAAGACCTAAATAGACATTTCTCCATAGAAGACATACAGATGGCCACGAAGCACATGAAAAGCTGCTCAACATCACTAATTATTAGAGAAATGCAAATCAAAACGACAACTACCTCACACCAGTTAGAATGGGCATCATCAGAAAATCTACAAACAACAAATGCTGGAGAGGGTGTGGAGAAAAGGGAACCCTCTTGCACTGTTGGTGGGAATGTAAATTGGTACAGCCACTATGGAAAACAGCATGGAGGTTCCTTAAAAAACTAAAACTAGAACTACCATACGACCCAGCAATCCCACTACTGGGCATATACCCTGAGAAAACCATAATTCAAAAAGAGTCATGTACCACAATGTTCATTGCAGCTCTATCTACAATAGCCAGGACATGGAAGCAACCTAAGTGTCCATCGACAGATGAATGGATAAAGAAGATGTGGCATGTATATACAATGGAATATTACTCAGCCATAAAAAGAAACGAAATTGAGTTATTTGTAGTGAGGTGGATGAACCTAGAATCTGTCATACAGAGTGAAGTAAGTCAGAAAGAGAAAAACAAATACTGTATGCTAACACATATTTATGGAATCTAAAAAAAAAAAAAAAAGGTTCTGAAGAACCTAGGGGCAGGACAGGGATAAAGACGCAGATGTAGAGAATGGACTTGAGGACACAGGAGGGGGAAGGGTAAGCTGGGACAAAGTGAGAGAGTGGCATGGACATATATACACTACCAAATGTAAAATAGATAGCTAGCGGGAAGCAGCCGCATAGCGCAGGGAGATCAGCTCGGTGCTTTGTGACCACCTAGAGGGGTGGGAGAGAGACGCAAGAGGGAGGAGCTATGGGGATATATGTATAGCTGGTTCACTTTGTTATAAGGCAGAAAATAACACACCACCGTAAAGCAGTTATACTCCAATAAAAATGTTTAAAAAAAAATGCTGAGCCAAGGGTAAAGGAGGAGGCCAAGGAAACAGAGCTGGCAAACAATGCAAGCGCTGCAAGCAAAGCATTTTCATGGTTGGCGGGACTGGAAATCAGGGCAGCTGCTGTGGAAGACTATCGGAGGGCCCTCAGAACTTAAAGTAGAACTACCACTTCATCCAGCCATCCCACTTCTGGGTATGTATCCAAAAGAACTGAAAACAGGATCTCGAAGACATATTTGCACACCCATGTTCATTGCAGCATTATTTACAATAGCCAAGATGTGGAAGCACCCTACCTGTCCATCCAAGAATAAATGTGGCTTGTGATTTATACACACTGGAATACTATTCAGCCTCAGAAAAGAAGGAAACCCTGTGATATGTGACAACATGGATGAACCTTGAGGAAATTGTGCTAAGTGAAATAAGCCAGTGAGAAAAAGACAAATACTGCACAATTCCACTTCTGGGAGGTACTGGAGTTGTCCAATCCACAGAAACAGAAAGTGGAATGGTGGGTGCCAGGGGCTGGGAGGAGAGGGAAGGGAGGGTTTCTGCTGTGCAGTGGATGTGGAGTTTCAATGTCCCAAGATGAAAAGATTCTGGAGATCTGCTGTAGAGTGATGTATATATAGTTAGTACTACTGTACTGTATATTTAAAATTGTTAAGAGGTTATAAACAACAAGGTCCTACTGCATAGCACAGGGAACTATATTCAGTATCCTTTGACAAACAGAATAATGGAAAAGAATATGAAAGAATATGAAAAAGAAA
This sequence comes from Lagenorhynchus albirostris, assembly GCF_949774975.1. Classification (NCBI taxonomy): domain Eukaryota; kingdom Metazoa; phylum Chordata; class Mammalia; order Artiodactyla; family Delphinidae; genus Lagenorhynchus; species Lagenorhynchus albirostris. The sequence goes on along the minus strand of NC_083095.1, from coordinate 167,645,228 downwards.
ACATATGTATAACTGAGTCACTTTGCTGTACCGCAGAAACTAATACAACACTGTAAATCAACTATACTTCAATAAAATTAAAAAAAATAAATTTGTTAAGAGGTTAAATTTATATGTTTTTTTACCATGATAAAAAAGACACATTTGGACTTCCCTGGTGTCACAGTGGTTAAGAATCTGCCTGCCAATGCAGGGCACATGGGTTCGAGCCCTGGTCCAGGAAGATCCCACATGCCGCGGAGCAACTAAGCCTGTGCGCCACAACTACTGAGCCTGCGCTCTAGAGCCCGCGTGCCACAACTACTGAAGACCACGCGCCTAGAGCCTGTGCCCCGCAACAAGAGGAGCCACCGCAATCAGAAGCCCACGTACCACAACGAAGAGTAGCCCCCGCTCACCACAACTAGAGAAAGCCCGCATGCAGCCAAAAATAAGTAAATAAATAAATTTTTTTTAAAAAGACAGATTTTCAGGCTTTAATCTTGCCTGGGAATTGGGGAAGTTTTCAGAAAGGAGATGCCATCTCAGCCGAGATTTATAGGAAGGACAGAAGTTAGCCAGGGAAGCAAGGACAGGGGGAAGGGGTTTTAAAGTCAAGGAAACACCCAGAGCGGATAAAACTGGGCAAATTCTCGGGAAGCCAAGGTTAAGCAATTCCTGCTGAAGGATCAGAAGTAGTGAAATCAAAGAGGACTATGGGCCAGTAAATTGTTACCCTTTATCTGTCCTAGCAGACAGGAATGATAGGATATCCCAGTGAAAGATCAATGCAGGAAGAGGCTTGAGGTCCCTCCCAGCAGCCCTTGACTTGCTGTAGGTGACTCAGGGACACCATCCCCACAAGGCACGTTAGCAATAGAGGTGACCCCAGGCGTCCCAGAGAAGCTCTCTCTGTCCTGACCACCCAAGTGCCGCCCTCTGTGATCAGCCGGCTCACATCTGCCTATAAATCCTAGTCGGGGAGATAGGGTCAGGGTGTAGATGCATAAGAATGAATCTTATCTGCCTCTGTAAAGACAAAACAAGAGCAAGAGCTGGTTCATGACAGCAGCAACACAGGCGTCATTGGAAAATTACAGACAGAATGCATCCCCCCCCCAACCCCGGGTCATCAACCACGGTGTCCGGAGAGGTGTAAGCCACGAACACTTGGTGAACCCAGCGCTGTCCAGACCATCGCCTCAGTCCTACAAATCAGAGCACGAGGAAAAGTAGAATTTAAACGTCCTGTACGCCAAGCAGCAAGGGAGCAATGGATACAATTTGGGTCCTTTCACTTTATCAGAGAAAGAAATTAAACCTGTACACATCAGCACGGGTTTTGGGCTCCGTGGCAAATACGGAGCTGAACACACACATCCTCAAGGAGCTTAGGAACAGGCAGAGTAAGTGAGGCATTACACAGATTATCAGAACAATGGTTGGTGCAGCAAAGAAAGCTCTTGAAAATGATGAGAATCACTCATAGGCACCACATGCGGGGCTCTTTTTTGGCACTGACAGATTCGGGAAGCCTTCAGGGAGCCTGTGCTTTGGGGTGCCTTGCAGACATCCACCGGGAAGACCACCCACGTCACAGCTGGAATGTGCTGAGATTGAGAAAGCCCATGAGGATGAAGGATGCACTGACTGATGAATAGATGGACCATGGCCTCTTCCGTCCCCTACCTCCTTCCTTGAGCTCGCTTCCACAGGCATCACCCTAGGACATTCTGCAACTGCTACCTCGGAAGGAACAGCCCCGGGCTCCTGGGGCCAAAACACAGATGTGGGTTTGGCTTGGTTTCTGCCTACACGTCCCCAGGCGAGTCACAGCATGTGTCCCACTGTTTCTTTTAGCTTTGCTCAAGAGGTCAGACTGATTTACAAGATAAGTAGATGGCTAGCCAAGAAGTCTCCTCCTTCTCCCCTTCTTTTCGTTCTGGTAAGTTCCTTAACTAAATAGAACCAAGTGACTGACAGCCACTTCAGTTTGAAAATGAAATTTACATGTTTGTTCATCCACATTCTGGACAGATGAACAGACCAATGCCCCTAGGAAGTTGTCAGCAGAGGGAAGAGGGGCTAGTCTCTAGAGACACCTGTGACTCAGGTGTTAAACGAAACTGGGGTCCCTGGAGTAGAGCTAGAAATACCCACAGAGGTGAAAGAGGACCCCTCAGTGATGTGGCGAGACGGAAAGGGCTGTTACTCACAGCTATCCCCCTGCTGCCACCTCCCACGGCCTCCAACGCACCATCACAGAGGGACTGATTCGTCCACAGAACCAGCCCCAGCTCACATGCAAAGGCCCTGAGACAGAAACAGGTCTGAAACAGGTCTGCTTGCACCCACCCTCCACGTGCCCTTCCCGGTGGCATCCTGCCGCAGCTCCTGCAACAGAAAATATTCCGCTTTGCTTCCAATGGTGCCCCCCCCAACCATGCTGCACCCACAAAGTGCCTGCAAAGAATAGAAAGCACGCTGACTCACAGCTCGCCTCCTGATTCTGAGTCTCACTCTCACCTGGTCCCTGAAGCAGCCCTGCTCCCGCCCTGGGGTCACACGAATGCAGCCTTTCCGTCTTTTATCTACTCTCTCCCTGGGGCTCAAACGTCATCCCTGTGTCCTCGCTTGGGAACAAGGAGCATATTTTAGTTTCTCCCAGGAACCCACACAGAATGATTTCTCCCGTGAAAGGCTATTCCCCAGCCACAAGCCTATCAATCACTGCAAATGCACAGCAGGCGGGCGGGACACGGCCACCACCCCATCACTCAGCAAACTCAGAATCTCAGTTCATGCTCTGCTGGAACACAGAGGGAGGTCATCAAGCAGCAAAAAACCACCCAGTTCCCCATCATGCCCAGGGAAGCCGGGTTGCCGATTGGAGACCCAGACTCCGTCTCAAGACTGGGTTGCTCTCTTCCCTACACCTTTGTCCTGTACAAGTGAGGTTCAGTCTTCAATGGTCCCTTCGCCTCAGGTTCCTATAAAACGGGTCTGGGAGTCCCTTTTATGACTGGAATTGTTGCCAAGGAGTTTCCGACGACACCCACAGAGATCAGTCTATAGAGGGTACCAGTTTCAGTGCACAAAGACATACTGAAAAAAGCCAGCTCCCAGTTTCCAGTCTGACAGGTGAAGAGCTTGGAAGTCACCCTGCTAACAAGAAAAAAAGCTGAACAAATGGAAGATGGACAATTCTTGTTAAACCCCTCAGAGAACGGAGGTTGCAGGGCAAACTGCTGTCCCCCAACTTGGAGGGATAGACAGGCAAATACAGAGACTGACAGCTTCCTGGGAGCAGAAGCCCACAGCTGGAGACAACACCTGTAGGAACACATTAAGCTGTGATGGACTAGTTTCTAGAGATCAGTGGGGACAAGCTTGAGAATTAAAAACACTAAGGGGACCCAGGGTTTGAGGGGTCCTCACACTTTTGTGAGTGTTGCCCCCAGGAATCCTACCAAGTTCTCACTGTAAAGATAAGAAAAAACCCCTCTTGTTCTTAGCAGTTAGAAGGAAAAACATCGTGTTCTTGTTAATAAGACCTGCCCTCAAGGGGAACTATTTACCAGAATCTAACCAACTGGGGCTTTACCAAAACCCAGCTGACCTGGGAGAAGAGAACGATCCAGTCAGGCTCACAAAAAGATGGAGACCCAATTGTAAGCCTGGGAAACACTTCCCCTCCCCCACACCTCCCACCTCAAAAACAGGGCTCCTGCATAATCACAGGGGATCACAGCTAAAAGAATTGCAAGCCTCAGACCCTATTTAAGGAGTCCCTAAGAAAATCCAAGACAACAGAGGAGACAAAAATAAGAGCACTAGAGACAAGTTTAGCCTCTCACACCAGAGCTACAGCAAACAATAAACAGAGCATAACGCCTAGCAGATAAACATAAACCTTATACCAGACGCCCATCTACCTCAGTTCCTTCTCCTGATACATCATATCTGACTTTCAACAGAAAAATTACAAGGCATAATAAAAGGCAAAAAAAAAAAAAACCCACAGTCTGAAGAGACAAAACCAGCATCAGAACCAGATTCAGATACGGCAGAGATGTCGGAATTATCAGGCTGAGAATTTAAAATAAAAATGATTAATAAGGGCTCTAATGGACAAGGTGGACACCACACAAGAACAGATGGGTAATATGAGCAAGGGAGATGGAAACTGTAGAAGAGAATCAAAAGGAAATGCTTGAAATAAAAAACACTGTAACAGGGCTTCCCTGGTGGCGCTGTGGTTGAGAGTCCACCTGCCGATGCAGGGGACATGGGTTTGTGCCCCGGTCCGGGAAGATCCCACGTGCCGCAGAACGGCTCGGCCCGTGAGCCATGGCCACTGAGCCTGCGCGTCCGGAGCCTGTGCTCCGCAATGGGAGAGGCCACAACAGTGAGAGGCCCGCGTACCGCAAAAAAAACCAAAAAACAAAAAACACTGTAACAGAAATGAAGAATGCCTTTGACAGGCTCATCAAGAGACTGGACATGGTCAAGGAAAGAATCAGTGGTCCTGAGGAGGTGTCAACAGTAACTTCCAAAACTGAAAAGCAAAGAGAAAAAAAATAATGAAAGGGATGGAGCAGAATATCCAAGAACTGTGGGACAACTACAAACAGTGTAGCATACACGTAATGCGAATGCCAGAAGGAAAAGGAGAGAAAGAAACAGAAAAAAAAAAAAATTGAAGTAATAATGTCCAAGAGCTTTCCAAAATTAATGACATACACCAAGCCACAGATCCAGGAAACTCAGAGAACACCAAGCAGAGTAAATATTAAAAAAAAAAAAAAAACTACACCTAGGCGTATCATATTCAAACTGCAGAAAATCAAAGATAAAAAGAAAATCTTGAAAGAAGCCAGAGGAAAGAAAAAACATCCTACCTACAGAAGAACTAGGATAAGAATTACATTGGCCTCCTCTTCAGAAACCATGCAAGCAAGAAGAAAGTAGAGTGAAATACTTAAAGTATCAGAAAGAAAATAATCGACCTACAACTCTGTCTCCAGCAAAATTATCCTTCAAAAGTGAAGAAGAAATAAAGACATTCAAAGAAAAACAAATAATGAAGAAATCTGGTGCCGGTAGAACTGCCTTGCAAGAAATATTAAAAGAAATTCCTCCGAGAGAAGAAAAATGATATAGGTTACAAACTCGGATCCACATAAAGAAAGGAAGAGCATTAGAGAGGAAATAAGTGAAAGTAAAATGAAGTATGTTATTTTCTTATTCTTAATTGATCCAATAGATAACAGCTTGTTCAAAATAATTGCAACAATGCATTTGGTGATTATAGCTTATGGATAAGTGAAATCAAGGACAACAATGCTATAAGAGACAGGAGGGAGGAATTGGGAGTACTCTGTTATACTTGCACTATCTATGAAGCAGTACAGTGTTGTTGAAAGTGGACCTGAATTAGCTGTAAACATATATTGCATACTCTAGGGCAACCACTCAAGAAAGTTTAAAATATATATATATAATTGATATGCTAAGAGAAAAGAGAAAATGAAATCATATACAATGCTCAGTTAAAACCAGAGAAGGCAGAAAAAAGGGAGAAGGGGGAAAAAAATGAAGAACCAAGGGCAATGAATAGAAAACAGTTACAAATACGGGAGATATTAAACTATTATAACTATAACAATAAACATTTTAAATTGAGTTTTTGTTAAATGAGTAAAGAGTTTCTGTTTCCAAGTTCTGGAAATGAATAGTGATGAGAATTGCACAACATTGTGAATGTACTTAATGCCACCGAGTCGTACACACAAAAATGGTTAAAATGGTAAATTTTATGTTGTGTATATTTTACCATGGTAAAAAATTTTTTTAGAAAAGGGATAGAGGAAGACATATCACGTTACCACTAACTGAAAGAAAGCCTGAGTCGTTATATTAATATCAGACAAAGCAGAACAAGGACAATTATCAGGGATAAAGAGGATCATTATGTAATGACAAAGGGGTCATTTCTCCAAGAAGACACAACAGGTTTTCTTTGTGTGTTTTTTTTTTTTTCTGTACGTGGGCCTCTCACTGTTGTGGCTTCTCCCGCTGCGGAGCACAGACTCCGGATGCGCAGGCTCAGCGGCCACGGCTCACGGGCGCAGCCGCTCCGCGGCATGTGGGATCTTCCCAGACCGGGGCACGAACCCGTGTCTCCTGCATCGGCAGGCGGACTCTCAAGCACTGCGCCACCAGGGAAGCCCGACACAACAGTTCTTAATGTGTACCTGCCTAAAACAGAGCATCAAATTACGTGAGGCCAAAACTGATAGAACTGCAAGGAGAAATAGATGAATCCTCTATTACAGCTGGAGACATCAACATCCCTCTACCAGAAATGGTCAGATCCAGCAGGCAGAAATCGATAAAGACACAGTTGGACTGAACAGCACCATCAATCAACTGGATCTAATTGACATTTATAAACAACTTCATCCAACAGCAGCAGAATACAAATTCTTCTCAAGCTCGTACAAAACATTCACCAAAACAGACCATATTCTGGGTCAAAAAAAGATATACAAAGTATGCTCTCAGGCTATACAAAGTATGCTCTCAGGCCACAGTGGAATTAAACTAGAAATTAACAATAGAAAAATGCCTGGAAAATCCCAACATAACTGGAAATTTGACAACACACTGCTAAATAACACATGGGTCAAAGAAGTCTCAAAAAAATTTTCTAAATATTTTCAAGAAAATGAAAGTACAACCTATCAAAATTTGTAGGACACGGTGAAAACATGTTAAAGGGATATTTTTAATGTTGACTGCATATATTAAAAAGAAACATCTAACATCAGTGATCTAAGCCCCCACCTTAGGCAACTAGAAAAAGAAGAGCAAATTAAATCCAAAGTAAGCAGAAGAAAATAAATGACAAAAATTAAAGTGAAATCAATGAAACTGAAAACAGAAAAACAATACCTGAAAATCAATGAAACCAAAAGCTGGTTCTTTGAAAAAATCAATAAAATTGATAAACCCCTAGTTAGGCTAACCAAGAAAAAAAGAGAGAAGACACAAATTACTAATATAAGAAACAAAAGGGGAACATCACTACAGATCCCACGGACATTAAATGGGTAAGAAAAGAATATTATGGATAACTCTAGAGCCACAAATTTGATAACTTAGATGAAATGGATGAATTCCTTAAAAAACACAATCGACCAAAACACACATGAGAAAAAATAGACAATCTGATAGGCTCTATCTATTAAAGAAATTTAATCAATAATTAATAGCCTTCCTAAACAAAGCACCAGGGTCAGATGGTTTCACTGGTAAATTTTACTAAACTTTCAAGGAATAAATCATATCAATTATCTTCCATCTGTTCTAGATAATACAGATCTTCCTCAACTTATGATGGGGTTAGTCCTGCTAAACTCGTGGTAAATTGAAAATATCGTAAGTTGAAGTGCATTTAACGCACCTAACCTACCAAACATCATAGCTTAGCTTTGCCCAACTTAAATGTGCTCAGAATGCTTACATTAGCCTATAGTTGGGCAAAATCATCTAACACAAAGTGTATCTTATAATAACGTGTTGAATATCCCATGCAATTTGTTGAATACTGTACTGAAAATGAAAACGGCATGTTGTAAGTATATCAGTTGTTTACCCTCATGATCAAAGGGCTGACTGGGAGCTGTGAACTGCCCAGCATCATTAGAGAGTATTATACTGCATATTGCTAGCCTGGGAAAAGACCAAAATTCAAACTTTGAAATATGGTTTCTACTAAATGCATATTGCTTTCACACCATTGTAAAGTTGAAAAATCGTAAGTCGAACTATTGTAAGTCAGAGACCATCTATAGAAGCAGAAGGAACACCTCCTAACTCATTCGATGAGCATCCCCCTCATACCAAAACCAGACAAAGACATTACAAGAAAAGGCAGTGACAGACCAACACTTCTCATGAACACAGATGCAAAAAACCTCAACAAAAAATGAGTAAATCGAATCCAACAATGTAGGAAAAGAATGATAACCACAACCAAGTGGGATTTATTCCAGGTATGGAAGGCTGGTTCAACACTCAAAAATCAATATATTCTATCTGGTCAATAGGCTAAAGAAAAAAGAATGCCTATGTTTTTCTAAATAAATTTAATTTCTATTCCAAGTCATATTTTACTAGGGTGGAGAAATTTAGCCTCAGGGAATGTAGGGTCCCCCATTTTCCTTGGGCTGATGTCAGAGTTTTGGGGAGGGACAGTAAGACATGGCAGTTGGCCTTCATTTTGGTCCCCACGCTAGTGTTCCCCAAATGTCCACAGCCCCCCCATCGTGGACTCTGACAGTTTGTCTCAGAAGCATCCTTTGTTCAGGGGCCTCTTAAGACCTGGAAGCCCTTTCTCTCTTGCTTCCATGCCATGCCCATGGGCTCAGGAGTCCTTCTGCCACTTCTGAGCACAGGGGCCACAAAGAACTTTGGGGGGCTGACTGTGGTCTCCAAGGCCTGGGTCTCTGGAGCTCCCCCCCAGGATGCTAACCCAGTAGGTATGCACATAGCTCCTCTCTCAGGTGCCTCTACCTTGCTCTTTCCTTGCTGGGCCTCCCTGTCTCCTCTTTCTTCCATCCCAGGGGTTATATTTCAGTCACTTGGGATGGAGGTGGGGGCAGCCTGTTGCCTTTCAAGGAACCTAGGCCTCCATTCCACTCCCATAAGGACACAGGCTTTGGAAAAATAAACACCAAAGACACACACATTTTTCTGCTTTCAGTCATGTTAGATCCCCTCCAAGGCAATAAGCCCATGACAGCACTGTTTAAATAGAACAGGAGGAAAATAGGGAGCATGGAAGAAAAGTAAATCACTTAATAGAAATTCCAGATAACACCCCACATGTGGAAAGTCTAAATTCATAGTCAAAAGTCAGACATGAAAAAATGGAACTTCCTGTACCATTTCATAACTGAGCTCCTATGTTTGTTGAGAGCAGAATAAAACGTGGTCTTGCCAAGTCAAGGTAAACTTATTTCAGGATTATTTTTCTCCTCTTTCAGAGTAAATGCTTGGTTATTTTAGGGTTCCCTTCCTTTCTTCTCATTCCCACCTTTCTGGAAGTGATATTGTAATAGGGAAGAACATATCTGACTCCATATTGGATCCATTTCTTTTACTTTAAACTTTGTATTCTATTGCTTTTGCTACCAATTAATCACTAAACGGATGTTGCCTAGAGCTTAAAGTATACATAATGGCCCATCTCTGGGACCTTGCCTCCCATGCCTGACTGTTAAGCTAAAATACCTTTAAGCTCATGGGAAACATCCTGACCAGGCCCACCTGTGAGTGGCTGCAGGAAAGAAGAAACTAACACATCTCCTCTGGAGTCTTGCTGGAACCAGGAAAATATTTGCAACAACTTACCACCTTTTTGACTTTACCTTCTCACCTCCCCTTCTTCACTCTATAAAAGACACTGGCATCCAAACGGGGCAATATGGTTCTCTGGGACACAAGTCCACCACCTTCTTGGTCTGATGGCTTTCTGAATAAAGTCACTATTCCTGGCCCCAACAACTCATCCCTCAATTTCTTGGCTTGTCATGCAGCAAGCAGTACAAGCTTGGACTCAGTAACAATATGAGTTCCAAGGTGCTCATATGTTATCTTGTCGTGAGAAAAAGAGAGGCATCTGGTCTATAGTAATTTAACCCATTAAAAGTGTATGTCTCACGTGTAAAGTCCAAATGGATATTTCTGGTCAGGCTCCCTTCTTTATTTTCATCCAGGGACCTTGACTTCTTCTATCTTGTGGCTCTGTCTTCCTCTAGATCCTCAATGTTCTCACTATTCAGTGAGAAGATGGAGAAGAAAGTGAGTCTCACGCATAGGAGGTTTTCTAGACCAGCCTAGAAGGAATGTAGACACATTCCATTGGCCAGGACTCAATGCTGTGGTCACATATACACACAAAGGAGGCAAAAAAACCCACCTGCACAGGGCTTCCCTGGTGGCGCAGTGGTTGAGAGTCCGCCTGCCGATTCGGGGGACACGGGTTCGTGCCCTGGTCTGGGAGGATCCCACATGCCGCGGAGCGGCTGGGCCCGTGAGCCATGGCCGCTGAGCCTGCGTGTCCGGAGCCTGTGCTCCGCAACGGGAGAGGCCACAACAGTGAGAGGCCCGCGTACCGCAAAAAAACAAAACAAAACAAAAAAAACACTAGCACAATCTAGCTGTGTGCCTAGGAAGAGGAAAACAAGGATATTGATAAATACTACTGCAGCAACATTCCAATCCAACTGGACATGTATTTTCCACCTTCAGGCAAGTCAAGTTAGCAAACATTTTTTGAACACCTTCCATATACTTGGGACCGTGCAAGTTTCTAAGGACACAATGTGAACCAGACCCAAGCTTGCCATCAAGGTGCTGTCAGTCTGGAGGGAGATAGATGGAGATAGATGATCTCCAACTAAAATAAAATAATGTATGTACACTGAAAACAATAAGACACTGAAGAAAGAAACTGAGGAAGACACAAATAAATAGAAAGATATCCTCTTATCCCGTGTACATGGATTCAAAAAATTAATATTTTTAAATTGTCCATATTACCCAAAGCTATCTACCAATTTAATGCAATCCTTATCAAAATTCCATTGGCATTTTTTCACAGAAATAGAAAAAAACAATCCTAAAATTCATATGGAACCACAGAAGACCCCAAATAGCCAAAGCAATCCTGAGGAAAAAGAGCAAAGCTGGAGGCATCATACTTCCTGATTTCAAACTATACTATTAAGCTAAAGTAATTAAAACATAAAAATTATGGTGCTGGTATAAAATCAGAAACATATGGAACAAAATAGAGAGCCCAGATATAAACCCATCCATATACAGTCAACGAGTCTTTAACTAGGAAGCTGAGACACACAACGGGGAAAGGACAGTCTTTTCAATAAATGGTGTTGGGAGAACCAGCGGGGAAAGGACAGTCTTTTCAATAAATGGTGTTGGGAGAACCAGACATCTATAGAGCAAATAAAAAGAGCTGTACCCTCGTCTTACACCACTCACAAAAATTAACTCAAAATGGATCAAAGACTGAAACATAAGACCTGAGCCTTAAAACTCCTATGGGAAAGGGAAAGGGAAAAACCTCCTTTACACTGGTCTTGGCAATAATTGTTTGGATATGACACCAAAAGTAAAGGTAACAAAAGCAAATATAAACAAGTGAGGTTTCTCAAACTGAAAAGCTTCTGTACGGGAAAATCAACAAAATGAAAAGGCAACCTATGCAATGGGAGAAAATATTGGCAAATCATATATCTAATATGGATTTATTTTCCAAAATATATAAGGAACTTATCCAAGTCAATAGAAAAAAATAATAATAACCCCATTAAAATATGGACAAAGGACCTGAGTAGAAATTTTTTCAAGGATACACAGAGGGCCATTAGGCCCATGAAAAGGTGCTCAACATCACCAATCATCAGGGAAATGCAAATCAAAACAGTACAGCGTGATGACTATAGTTAATAATACTGTATTGTATATTTGAAAGTTGCAGAGAGAGTCGATCTTAAGAGTAACCACCACAAGAAAAAACATTCGTAACTATGTGAGGTGGTGGATGTTAGCTAGACTAATTGTGATCATTTCATAATATATACAAATACTGAATCATTCTGTTGTACACCCAAAACTAATGTTATATGTCAATTATACCTCAACTTAAAAAAAACACAAGGAGATATCATCTCACAGCTGTTAAGACGGCTTTTATCAAAAAGATAAGAGATAACAAGTGTTGGTGAGGATGTAGAGAAAAGGGAACACTTATGCATTGTTGATGGGAATGTAAATTGGTGCAGTCGCTAGGGAAAACAGTATGGAGGTTCCTCAAATAATTAAAAATAGAGTTACCATTCTATCCAGCAATCCCACTTCTGAGCCTATATTCAAATCACTATCACAAAGAGATACCTGCACTCCCATGTTCACTGCAGCATCATTCACAATAGCTAAGACATGGAAACAACCTAAGTGTCTATCACGGGTCAATGGACAAAGATATGGTTTATATATACAATGGAATATTATTCTGTCATGGGAAAGAAGGAAACCCTGCCATTTGCAACAACGTGGATGAAATTAGAGTATATTATGCTAACTGAAACTAGCCAGAGAAAGACAAATACTCGTTTAGATATGGAACTTAAACTACAAGAAGAAAAAGTCAAACTCATAAAAAGAGACAGTAGACTGGTGGTTCCCGGGGGCTGAGCTGGGGAGATAGATGGCTGGTCGAATGATATAAGCCTTCAGTTATAAGAGGAATGAGCTCTGGGGAGCTAAGGTACAGCACGGTAACTAGAGTTAATAACACTGTGCTGTGTACTTGAAATTTGCTAAGAATACAACTTGAGCATTCTCACCACAAAAAACAAAAGATAACGATGTGAGGTGGTGAATGTATTATTAACCTGCTATGGTAATCATTTCACAAAGTATAAGTGTGTCGAATCATCACACTGTACACTTTACATATATAGAATCTTATTTGTCAATTATACCTTAATAAAGCTGGAAACATTAAGATAAAATAATATACTTTATAATAAAGAGCTGTCACCACAGAGGAAAAAAAAGAAATAATTCTGTGGGGCAGAGGGAAGGAAGGCACACTGGAGCTGGGCCTTGAGAAATGAGTGGAGTTTCTCCAAGGAAGGGCATTTTGGGTGGAAGAGGCAGCTGAGCAAAGATGGCACAGCAGGAAGGTAACCAGTCAGGTGTGGCTATTGTGAGATGTGGACAGAGTGGAAAGTTCTGGAAAGCTTTGTCCCCCATATCTGCCTATTCTGCCCACCTGCAAAGCCCAGATTCTTCCGAGAGCCTGCCCTACACACAACACATCCCGCCAGGGTCCAGCACAAGGTCTAAGGAATCTTTACAAACCCAACATTGTCAGGCACAATGCCTACCTCCCAGACGGACCTTGATAAGTCAATGCCAATTGACTCTGGCTTCATTCATGTGATGGTAAATATCACTGGTCTTTGTCAAACAGCTGGAAATTGTACCCCACCCCACCCCCATAGCTGGTTAATGATTAGTCTCTAATCGCTGTCTCATGCTGTCTGGCAGGAGGTTCTGTATGACCCAGGGCTCTGCTGACATCCCAGGTCACTGGAGGGACACTCCCCCCAAACGTGATCCCCCCACCGGCACACAGTCTGGGAGCACAGGCAGGCGACAGGGGAGAGGTCCTCGCCCCTCTGGGTGTGCACACAGCAACCAGATTTCCGAAGAAGAGAAGGAGAAACTGACCCAAGACACTTGCTGCTTCTCCAAATGAATTTATAGCATGAGGAAAAGGGAAAAAGAAAATCTGTTCAGGCCACTTTTATAAGAACAGATGCCATTTTACGAGGTTGATCGAAACCCCGGATAGCTGCACAGAAAGAACGTTTCGAACCTTCCAAATTTCTATAAATATGCATATGCGTGTTAGATCTTTGACCGTTAATGTTCATAAGATAATACTATAATATTAAGCAAGAATTGTCATTTTTTAAAAAGGCCCTTAAGATGTTTAAAATGTGGCATATATATGAATACAAGATTTAAATGTGCTTAAATATAGACTATATGATGGTAGATTTGAAGGTTAAAAGCATTTCAGAATAAAAGCAATAAAAAGTTACTAGCTATTGCATTATGATGATCTTATGGAGATCCGTGAACGACTTACAAATAGTGATCACAACTGACATTTATTCAGCAATTACTGTATAACAGAGACTACACTAAGAGCTCCACGCATTTCCTCATTGCATTCTCTCCAGAGCCCTCCAACGGCTGTCCTGTTATGATCCCATTTTACGGATGAAGAACAGAGGCCTGTGTTAGATCAGCCAGTGTCGAGGCGACAAAGTCCAGCCCTGCATTCTGGTCTGTTTGAGTCTAAATCTTTTATTTTAACCACCCACCCACCCCGCGAGTATCTTCTTGAAATGGCAGCTATGCACGTAGCCACTCACTGAAGAAGCATTTACTGAGCATCTGTATGCATACACACGCCAACTACTAGGGGATAAAAATGTGTATAAAACACAGCCTGTCCTCAGCAAATCTTTGGTCAAGTAGTCTGTATCCTTTTTAAGCTTTAAAATTACTATGCAAAGAGCAGCTGTATTCATGATAGCCCAAAACGAGAAGCAACTCAAACGTCCTTCAGTGCATAAACAAACCATGGCACCCTGGTATGGTAGAATTCCATTCCTCCGCAAAAAGGAATGCACTATTAATACATGTAATACGGTACTAGTATTACTACTAGTACATGTTACATGCACTAATACATGTAATACAAGACTACTAATATGTTAACACATATTAATAAACAACTCCATGGATCTCAAAGGAATTGGGCCCAGTGAAAAAAGTCAACCAAAAGGTAACACACTGTATGAGTCCATTTATGTAACAGTCTTGAAATAACAAAGTTATAGAGATGGAGAAAGCTTAGTGGTTGCCAGGGATTAGGGATGGGACGGAGAGGGGGAATGTGGCCACCAAGGACAGACTGAGGGAGCCTTGAGGTGATGAAACCAGTCTGTATACTGATTCGGGTGGCAGTTAGAAGCATCTTCACTGTGATAAGATTGCATAGAACTATTCACACACACACTCACGTGCACACACACACACTCAAAGGCATATAAAACAGAGGAAATCTGGATAAGCTCCGTGGACTAATGTCAGACTGCAGGTGGTAACATTGTGCTATAGTTAGGTAAGATGTTTCCACTGGGGGAAGCTGGGGGAAGCCCACAAGGATCTCCCCGTGCATTTTGGGGGGAATTTCCTCGAATCTATAATGATTTCTTTTTTTAAAATTTTGAGTACTATCCAATTATTCTTTTTTGTAGACACTTTAACCCCACCAGCAGCTGCAACATCTCTGCTGTGGCCCTGAGGTTTTGACCTGAGAAAGCAAAGATTTCATTGGTCCTTCGTAGAACTCAAATGGAGGTAGCCGGTGGTTAAAGAAGTCAGCAGTGGGCTTCGCTGGTGGCGCAGTGGTTGAGAGTCCACCTGCCGATGTAGGGGACACGGGTTCGTGCCCCGGTCCGGGAAGATCCCACATGTTGCGGAGCGGCTGGGCCCGTGAGCCATGGCCACTGAGCCTGCGAGTCCAGAGCCTGTGCTCCGCAACGGGAGAGGCCACAGCAGTGAGAGGCCCGCGTACCGCCAAAAAAAAAAAAGAAGTCAGCAGTTAACACGCAACTGCCTTGCCAGCAGTCAAATGACAGTCTCATATGAAGACTTTTTTTCTTTTTTTTGCTGAAGCATGGTCCTTATATTAACTAGATCCACAAACACACATTTTGCACTTTTACGCATTTTCTAAAGTATGATCTAAAATGAGCCATACACAGAAATAAATAACAACCCCTTCCACTCATATGCTGTGCTTCTTTCTGAAGAATTATCCCATTCGTCATCTAAGTTATAAAGGTAGCATTTGGGTGAGGATTTAAACTAAATGACCAAAGCCTTCTCTTGGGGCAGCAGAAGCTTGGGTCCTATTTTCACCAACATCCTAACTCCCTCCAGGCTCTCTTTATGTACCCTGTTTTGTCAAATACAAGAGTCTAGGAATTGTAAGACACATCCTGATTTCAGAGATACATGAGCATTAAAAAAGCATGCCTTAGAATCCATGGAATACTGTAATATTCCATCCAAATACCTCCAAATTTAGGTGATGTAACCTCTGCACATATCTGAAGAACAGGCTCCTCCCTTACGCCATAAGGAAAATGTTCCCATGTGTGGTGATGTAATCCCTCCATTTAAAACACAAAGAAAGGTTCAAAGAAAGGTTCCCTTTTTGTGAGATAAGAACCTGTGTGGGGAAATAGGAGAGTGTGTGGTTATTTGCAGCAATGAGATAAGCTCTTATGAAACTTCCCACAAATACCAGAGCCCACATTCATGTGCATGTGTGTGTGTGTGTGTGTGTGTGTGTGTGTGTATCTGTGTATGTGTGTATCTGTGTATGTGTGTACATGAAGACCAGCTGACTGGAGGTTCATGATTCATCCAGACTGGCTCTGTTACCAGGGTAGGGATGGGGTTCCTGGGACAGATAATCAGCTACTTCCTGCCTGTGTGGGGTGCCTGGCAGGCTCTGCTGAGTCACACAGCAGTGACCCAGGTGGCTCCGCTGAAGGAACAGGGTCACAGCCGCTTTTCAATACACCTCCTTTGCTGAGTCACATACAAACGTTGCAGAGAAATCTCCAGGAACAGCCACAACACGCTGGTGCCTATGACTGAAAAGGGAGCAGCTTCTGGAAACCAAACAGGCCTGCCGCCCTGACAACAGAGAGGGCTTGAGAAGGGCAGGGTGTGGTCATGACCACCACTCCCCAGCCCAGGTCCCCCAGGCCCAGGTTGGAGGGTTTGTAGGACCTGGGCAAGGAGCCTTAGACATGAGCCTCCCAGTGGAACCAAGGCAGAATCATCCAGTCACAGATCTCAAAGGGCCCCAGATATCACCCAGTCCAGGAGTGGAGAGAACTCAGGAATAGGTATACTTCAGAATCATGGACATAGAGAACAGACTGGTGGTTGCCAAGGGGGAGGGAGTTGGGGGAGGGATAGATTGGGAGTTTGGGATGAGCAGATGCAAACTATTATACATAGGATGGATAAACAACAAGGTCCTACTGTATAGCACATAGAACTATATTCAATGTCCTGTGACAAACCATAATGGAAAATAATATATTTTTAAAAATCATGTATATATGTATAACTAAATCACTTTGCTGTACAGCAGTAATTAACACATTGTAAATCAACTGTTTTTCAATTAAAAATTTTTTTTAATTAAAAAAAGGAATAGGTACACTTGCATGGAAAATTAAAAATTCTCGCCTCCACTAACCCATAACAGATATTTAGTGTTTCAATGTAGGCATTAAAAAATGCTTATGAGGGGCTTCCCTGGTGGCGCAGTGGTTGAGAATCCGCCTGCCAATGCAGGGGACACGGCTTCGAGCCCTGGTCCGGGAAGATCCCACATGTCACGGAGCAACTAAGCCCGTGCACCACAACTACTGAGCCTGTGCTCTAGAGCCCGCAAGCCGCAACTACTGAGCCTGTGTGCCACAACTACTGAAGCCCACGCGCTTAGAGCCCGTGCTCTGCAACAAAGAGAAGCCACCGCAATGAGAAGCCCATGCACCGCAACAAGAGTAGCCCCCGCTCGCCGCAACTAGAGAAAGCCCGCGCACAGCCACGAAGACCCAACACAGCCAAAGATAAATAAATAAATTTTTTAAAAACTGCCTATGAATATAGGCAGACATCTGTGTCTGCCACCAATAAAGGTCATAATTTGCTCATATCACACGACGGTTGTTGCACATTCTGAAATACCATCCATCCTACATCTTCCACTTGGAAATCATGGACTTTTTTACTTCCCACTACATCTTGTTATTTAATCCATTATTAAAGTACCACATATGTTACTATATCACAGATGTCTGTGCTTGGTATTCTGATACCTGTATTTCAATGAACATTCTTCTTTCTTTTGCAATCTGATATATTTAATTTTTACATTTAAAAGTTATCCTGAGAAGGGGTCCAGAATGAAGCCCAGCCCACCACGGAAAACTTTAAGAACATCCTTGCCAGGGTTGTCATGACGAAGAACAGAGAGCAGGTGACTTAAACAACAGAAACTGTCTCACAGTTCTGGAGGCTGGAAGTCCAAGATAAAGAAGTCCTTCTGGGGACCACAAGGGAAGGTTCTGCTCCAGGCCTCTCTCCTTGGCTTGTCAATGGCCATCTTCTCCTTATGTCTTTTCACACCACCTTCCCTCTATGCGTGTCTCTGTGTCCAAATTTCCCCTTTTTATAAAGAGGCCAGTCATGTTGGATTAGCATCTACCCTAATGACCTCATTCCAGTGTCATTAACTCTGCAAAGACCCTGTCTCCAAGTAAGGTCACATTCTGCAGTTGGGAGGAGGTTAGGAGGCCAACAGATCTTACGGTGAAGGAGCAGAGGGACGTGACAAGACACGATTCAATCCACAGCAGACGCTCCGTCCAGTAATCTCCGTGTTCTGCTCAGGTGCCGGGGGTGGAGTGACACACAGAATTGCTAACAGGACACAGGCTTCCTGATGCCTCGTTCGCGATTTGAGGTGCTTTACAAACTGTAAATGGCGCACAGTTGTAGCTTAAAGGGCAGCCGTAACGTCTCGGAGAGCAGGGAGCAATCTCTCCACATGCAGACGTTCTCAGAAGCCTAAGACGCTGGATCAGAACGCAGGGCTGTTCACCCACGAGGCCGCCAGTGCTCTGGCCCCCGGATAGAGAAGCAGGAACGCTCTGGTGTCGTTGTTTTACTTTCTGTTGGCAGCTGCCACCAGTCTCATCTCTAATTTTTATAGCAGTTATGATCGTCTGTATCACATATACGACGTAGCAGGTGATGGGGCTCCGGAGTCCCCTTGTGGTCTCCATGGAAATGCCTGCAACCTTGACCATGCTTACCACGCAGAAGACACTGAACCCTTTAGGAAAATGGGAAGTATTTTCTCACCACTTTGTCTCTCTCTCTCTCTCTCTGAGAAATCTTGACCTCGGGCCTATTATCCAAATCTGAATTCCTGCCTCCTCTGTCTGACCCTGCTCTCAAGAGAACTGAAATGAAATCTTTCCACCTAGCTGCCGGCAGGCCCAAATCCAGGGTATGAAACCAGTCCAGTGGAAACCAGTTGAAGCAGAGAGCTTCTGGGAACCTGATAGACTTATTTCAACACACTGGCCAGAATCCATAAATCTGCTGTATGATTCAGAACTCAGTTAAGAAACCCAGCACCCCTATGTCCTAATCGGATGATCAGAATGATTACCCCCTCTAGACAGCCTGAAAGCAAGGGAGGGAGCAGGCAAGACTATTACCTGCAAGTCCTAAGGTGACATCAGGGACGTTCATCATCCCCCAAAGTGTACCAGCCTGGTTACAGCCGCGTGTCGTGCATGTGAACCCAGGGCACTCTATACATCTGCATAACATACCAAGTACATACACGGTGGTAATGAAACATAGAATTACTGCCTCATACGAGTCTTCCCTGCTGGAACACAAGCCGCGTGAGGGCAGGGGCCATTGTCCCCTTGCTGCTAAGCACGGGTTCCCACACATGACTGATACTGATACTATGCCCTCAGCCCTCCCCCTTCCACACTCACCTCTTTGATAACCTATTGCCCCTCTGCAACACTTTCTCCCCTCTGAGGTCACCCTAGATCAGCTAAATTTAGCTCTGAAAATATAAAAGCATGCCCAGTGTGTGGGAGGAGAAAGCACACTGCCACCTGCCCTGCAGACCCACCCACCGGAGGAGCCCAGGGCTGCTTGGGGTACTAGATCCCAACTGCCTTTGCTGACATTCACTTTCTATCAGGGGTTGTATGTACACTGCATCATTTCTTCCACCGTGATCTTACGTTGGAGACTCTTGTGCAAGGTCACACAGCTAAGAAGGTATTTGTGGCATAATAAGAAACATGTTTGGTCCTTGTTTCCGTTCCTGGGACAGAGCCCCTAAAACCCTTGGCATGTCCTGAGTGATGGGAGTGTCTTTTGTTGTTCATAAGAAGCTCCCTTTGATCACACCTGAGTTATGCTAATGAGGTGACACTGGTACAGCCCCCAGATGCTGAAGAATGGGGCTCTCAGTATGGGGAAGTTTCAGCCCCACTCAGTGACCTCTGGGAAAGGGACTGGGGCTTCGGATTGAGCTCTGTAGAAACTCTTAACAGCAAGATTTGCTGAACTTCCTGGTTGGTGAAGGCGTGAGGGTAGCCGGGAAGCTCCATGCCCCTTCCCACAAACCTTGCCCTGTGCATCTCTTCCACCTGGGTGCTCCCAAGTTGCAGCCTTTATAATAAACAGGTGATAACAAGTAAACTGTTTTCCCTGAGTTCTGTGAGCCGGTCTAGCAAGTTATCAGACTTGAGGAGGTGGACTCCCCCAACTTTATATCTGGTGGGTAGGAAGCCGTATAACAACCTGGGATGTGCAGGTGGTGTCTGCAGTGGGGGTGGTCTCATGGGACTGAGCCCTTGGCCTGTGGGGTCTGCCCTGGTCCCAGGCAGACAGTGTCAGAGTTGAGTCGAAATGTGGTACCCAGCTGGTGTCAGAGAATGAGGTGGGGTGGGAAAAAAGCCACACACTTGGTGTCAGGAGTGATCTGGAAACAGAACTGAACCAGGATTGGAGCTCAGATACGGCCCATTCAAACACTGGACTTCACCAGCTTGTGGCGCAGCTGGCCTGGACGTGGCTTCGCAGCTCTGAAAGAACATTTGGCTTGCCAGCCCTTCTCTGAGCATGACCACGTTGTGTATCCCGCCACCCCACAGTCGCGGCTAGAGTCTGACGTCTTGCCTCTTGGCTCCCAGGCTCGCAGAAGGCAGGGGAGCTCTCCCCATTTCCCCGAAACACCTGTGTCCCTCCCTTTACCCTGGGAGATCCTCACTACAGTGCCTGAAGTTTACAAAAAAAAAAAAGAACAAAGATCAGAGATTTCTCATCCACACAGTCTAGCTTGGAGATTCCAGCAGTTGCACTGCCGCTGGTTTTTCCAAGAGAAGCAGTTAAAATCCTAAACACGTTTTCTCTTGGCACTTGAGACCAGGTTCCAGACAGTGGGAGTAGCTGAATACTAATTACTTGTAGCCAAGGACATGTGAAGACCATCTTTCCCTTTTTTTCACCATTTAAACCATCTGTTCCTAGCGCTTCTTGTCCTGCCCTACTTTGCAGAAAACAAGTGGATAAATTGGCACAAAATCTCTAGTTAGGGTGAAATTCATAAGATTTCTTTCCTTCCTTCCCTCCTTCCTTCTCTTATTTGACAAATAGGTATTGGATGCTTACTACCCCCGGGCAGTGGGCTGAACGCCACACCGTTCCTACACCCAGGTGCTCAAGCCTAGTGAGAGAGCAGATGTGAAGCAAAGAATTACACCAATAGGGCTTCCTTGGTGGCGCAGTGGTTGAGAGTCCGCCTGCCGATGCAGGGGACATGGGTTCGTGCCCCGGTCCAGGAAGATCCCACATGCCGCGGAGCGGCTGGGCCCGTGAGCCATGGCCGCTGAGCCTGCGCGTCCGGAGCCTGTGCTCCGCAACGGGAGAGGCCACAACAGTGAGAGGCCCACGTACTGCCAAAAAAAACAAAAACAAACAAACAAAAAAGAATTACACCAATAAATGTAAAGGGACAACTCTGGGAACGCTGCAGGAGAGAGGCATGTGGTCCGATGAGTGCATTTCACAGGGATTTGAACTAGTCATGGGATAGGATGTCTCCCCTGAGGACATGACACCAGATGTATCAGGAGGGGAAAGGGAGGTCAAGGAGGGGAAAGGGACACTAGGGGGCAGAAGCAACAGCAAGGATGAAGGCCTTCCAAGGGAAGGGAGCAGGGCAGGGACCAGGGAGGTGCGGAAAGTCTATACGACTGGAGAAGTAAAAGGTCTAAGATGAGGCCAGGGAGGCGGGCAAGGGCCAGGCCACCCAGTATGTGGTGAGCTGTGCTTACAGGTTTGTCACTAAGCCCAAGAGTAATAGGAAAATAAAAAGCAACAGGCCTGGGAAAAGCCCCATTGGAGGGCTTTAATCACTGCGGTGACACAGTCAAACAGTTAGGTCAAAAATATTATTCTAGTTTCACGGTAGAATAGTGAGTAATAATCATCCACACTGTGCTTTTTTTTTTTTTTTTTTTTTTTTTTGCGGTACGCGGGCCTCTCACTGTTGTGGCCTCTCCCGTTGTGGAGCACAGGCTCTGGACGCGCAGGCTCAGCGGCCGTGGCTCATGGGCCAAGCCGCTCTGCGGCATGCGGGATCTTCCCGGACCGGGACACGAACCCGTGTCCGCTGCATCGGCAGGCAGACTCTCAACCACTGCGCCACCAGGGAAGCCCCATACTGTACTTTTCATACGAAATAAGAAAAAGTATAAATAATTATCTCCTCTAGGGATGACAGTATTGGCACAAAGAGAAGGAAAGCAGCTTGCCCAGGTCAGAGGGTACTAGAAGTCAAAGTGCAGGACTCTGTCTCATGTCCCCAAGTCTCTCTAAACAGCCATTTTTGAAAAAGTAGATTAAAAATACACCAGTAGTCACGTTAGGTGACCCTCTTCACTTAAGCATTTGACACGCTGACTTCTGAAGTTGTGTGGGTATAAATGACTCAGCCAGTGGCCAGAAATACAAGCCACCCCTAGGAATGTTAAACATTCTACCCCCTCTCTGCACACACTAACCCTCTTTCTCCTCCCATTTCTCTGCCTTAAGTCACTCCCAGCTTTTTAACTGCAACGTCTTTCCTGTGGCAAAGGTTAGTTCACTGCATTTTCAGCATAACCTTGTCAGCACAGATAAGAGAGACCCGAGTCCTGAAGAGGAAAAGAAAATGTTATGCGTTACTCGCTAAGACAAGTCTAAGTCATCCTTGACCATTGAGTCTATAATTCAGCCTAAAATTTGTTTAGGGAAAGTTCTTTATGCCAATTCTCCAACTCCTCACCTGTAAAATGGAAATAAGACCTCCACTCCTGATAGTGGAGAACAGGTAATTCCAACCAAACACCCTGCTGAGAACAATTAGAACAGCTGGAAAAATGCGAACAATATCTACTTGGACATACCAGGCTTCAACAATGTAGTGAGGAATTGCCACCCAGGGAAGATAAAGGCCCAAGGAGATGAGCCCGTGCATGTGTAGAACTACTTTTCTCCTGGAGGCATCTGCTCATTCCAGAGGGGTTGGCTGAGAGGCTGAGCAGTGATGCTGAGAGCCTTACCTGGCTAAGGGGTTGGGGACTGGTGTCCAGGGACAGAAATAGGATGGGGGCATTGTGAGCCCCTTGTTCTGGATTGGAACCTCACAGGACTACATGATAAAAAGATAGAGAACAGCTCCATAGGGAACTGTTGCTCAGTTTCAAAATAGCTGAATCACTGAAACTGGGTTGAAGTACTCAGATGGTTAATGCCCTCAGACGCCCAGCAGAAGAAAATGTAAATCTCTGGGGGAAGATAGAAACATATGAAGCAATTCATATGAACATAATTTTATAAGAATTTTATAATGAATGCCCTGTACACAACCAAAAATAACAAGGCACATGTGGAGACAAAACCACATGACTGAAACAATAAACAGTGCCGAAACAATAAACAGTGAATGTTAACAAGCACAAACTGTTAAATGCTTAATATGTTCAATGAGATAAAAGACAAGACTAAGAATTTCAGCAGAGAAATGGAAATTATTAAATTATTTCTTTTTAAAAGAACCAGTGGGAATTCTAGAACTGAAAATAACCAATATTTAAGAATAACCAGGGCTTCCCTGGTGGCGCAGTGGTTGAGAGTCCGCCTGCCGATGCAGGGGACGTAGGTTCGTGCCCTGGTGGCTAGGCCCGTGAGCCATGGCCGCTGAGCCTGTGCTCCGCAACGGGAGAGGCCCGCGTACCGCAAAAAAAAAAAAGAATAACCAAAATTAAAAATTCTAGGGACAGGTTTAAGAGAAAATCAGGAAACTAAAATATAGAGGGGGAAAATAGGATGATAAATAAAGCACAGAGCAACAAAAAGATGGAAAACACAGCAGAGCAGGTAATAGAAATAGAGTATAAATTGAATGTCTAGTATATGTGCTTACAAAATTCTAAAGGGAGAGAGGAATGGGGGAAAATGCAATATTTAAGAAATAATGGTTGAGAATTGCCATAAACGATGAAGAACAGCAAATCCCAAATTCAAAACACTCTAAGAAGTCCAGAAGGATAAACAAAAAAAAAAAGAAATCCACCCCAGGCACATCATAATAAAATCACTGAAAATCAAAGACAAAAGTAATAGCTTGAATGCAGCGAGAGACCAGAATGGCATGTTACCTTTAAAAGACCTAAAATAAAGTGACAGCTGACTTCTCAATAGGAGACAATAGAAGGGTATCTTCAAAGGGCCGAGAGAGACAGCACATATATACAAGGTCAGGAATAAAAAAGGAAATAGCACTATAAATCCTACAGACATTAAAAATAGGACTTCCCTGGTGGCGCAGTGGTTAAGAATCCGCCAATGCAGATTGGCGATGCAGGGGACATGGGTTCAAACCCTGGTGTGGGAAGATCCCACATGCCACGGAGCAACTAAGCCCGTGCGCCACAACTACTGAGCCTGTGTTCTAGAGCCCGCGAGCCACAACTACCGAAGCCCGTGTGTCACAACTACTGAAGCCTGCGCATCTACAGCCCATGCTCTGCAACAAGAGGCGCCACTGCAATGAGAAGCCTGCGCACCACAACGAAGAGTAGCCCCCGCTCGTCGCAATGCAACAAAGACCCAACATAGCCCAGAATAAATAATTTTTAATGTTTAAATAAATAAAAGTATACTAAGAAGGTATTATGAACAGCTCTATGAACATAATTATGAAAATTGATAGTCAGATCACCAGAGAAATAAAACTTACCAAAACTGGCATGATAAAACAGAAAAGTATAGTTGAATCCATAATTTAAAACCTCCCCAAAAGAAAGCTCTTGGTCCAGATAGGTTCACTGGGAATTCTGCCAAACACTAAGAGAAGTAACACTTCTCTTATACAATTTCTTTCCAAAAAGAGAAACGAAGCAACCTCCAACTCAGTTTTTTGAGGGCAGCCAAACCATGATCCAAAACCTCTGAAGAACATTACAAGAATGGAAAGTTTCAGACCAATCTTACTCATGAACACAGACATAAAAGTCTTAAACAAAGTGAAGTGAGGGTAAACCAAATACAACAATAAATAAAGAAGTTAATACATCCCCAACAAGTTAGGTTCCTTCTAGGAATGCTAGATTTGCTTAACATTCAAAAATCAGTCAAAGTCGTGCGATATCTCAATAGCTGCAGAAAAGGCGTTTGATAAAATTCTGCATATATTCATATTTTTAAAAACTCATAGAGACTAGAAATAAAAGATAACTCCTTGCTTTTAATTTTTCAAAAAAAAGCATCTAAAAAAGCATAATATTACTGGTAAAAAATGAAGTACTTTCCTTCTGAGATCAGGAATGAGACGAATAACCACTCTCACCATTTCTATTCAACGTTTTACTGGAGGGCCGAACAGCAATAAAACAAGAAAAATAGAAAAGGTTAAGAACTGGAAAGGAAGAGATAAAACTGTCATTGTTCTCTGTCCACACAATTGATTTACGTAGAGTCCAAAGCAAACCAACAAAACACTACAGAAAAACTATTAGAGCTAGTAAGTGAATTTAACGAGGTCCCAAGGTACAAGGAAATTTTTTAAAATACGATTGTTATTTCTCATAACAGCAATAAATAACTAGAGAATGAACATTTTAATGATGCCTTTAACCTCTTTATGCTTGGTCTTTGTGAATGTGTTATCCAATCCCCCCCAAAAAAATTTGTGATTAAACTGTCTTTCGTTGTGAAAAAAAAAAAGATAATTTTTACAATAGCATCCAAGAGAATATCAAAAAGATCCTAGTCTGAGGGATAACAGCAGTCACTTGAGTTCAAAACTCTCCTTACAACCTCTCAAAAAAAAGCCGGAGATTATCACGGAGTGAAATAAACCACAAAGGCAGAGAAATACGCACCTAATTGCAACAAAGCTATTGCTGGACTTCTACTGAGTGTTCAAGACCTTGGAAGTAAAGAGTGGGAGAGGAGAGTGTTAAGAAGATCTTCTAAAAATAAGAGACCAGTGAACTATGCAGTCACACAGGGGCCAGTACTCAGAGGAGCGCTATGCTTGGTTTTTGTCGCCATCTTGAAATTCTTACTTTTACCTTTGAACTGATGTTTTAGAAGTGAAGTCCGGGACTCCGCGTCTCCTTTTCCCGTTGGCTTCCCGCTGGACTCTGCAGTAAGGGCTGAGAGAGGGAGACTGAGCGTCAGGAGGAAGAATTGGCATCCTCCTTCCTGCTTTGCGCGTTGATCTGGAAGCATCTCTCCGACTACAGCCCTTCACCCTGGGTGCGTTTGTTTCTAACCGCCAGCCCCTTTCAGCACACCTGGAACCAATCTCATCGCCCGCCCCGCCCCTGAGCTCTCAGTAGCAGCTAACAGCATCTACTCCTTCTCAGCTGTGGGCGTCCTGTCTCTGAGCTTCTAGGTTTTGATAAGCCCAATTACGCCTCTTTGTTCCCCTACCCTTCAAGGCAGTACCTGTTTTCTGAAGCTATTATCTCCCTGCTACCCTAAGGTTCCTTCTTGTCTTTCAGCCTCTGAAACCTATGTAACCATGTCTCTTTATTCAACTCTCTCTGTTGAAATACATAATGTGATTTCTGTTCTAACTCAGCAGAGACATGCAACACACAAGAACAGTCTTATGACCTCAGGGTAGGGAAAGATTTCCTAAGCAGGACACAAAAAGTGCTAATCAGAAAGGAAAAGCTTGGCAAGTTAGATTACATTGAAGATATCAAAATATGGCTTTCAAAGGATTAAAAGGCAAGTAAGAGATATTGGCTATTCATTTAACCAAAAAAAAAAAAAAAAAAAAAAAAAAAAAGGAGGCCTTGTATCCAGACATAAAGAACTCCTACAAGTCAAGGCAGAAAACCCGATGAATAAAATACTTTAAATATATACAATTTTTATTTACCAATTACCTCAATAAAACTGGGAAAAAAATGAGCAAAGACTTCAAAATGTACTTCACAAAAGATAATATCCAAATGTCCAATAAATACATGAACAGGTACTCAACTTCATTTGTCACAAATGGAATACAAATTAAAATCAAGATATCACTACATACCATCATAAAAGCTGAAATTGAAAAGACTGACACGGGGCTTCCCTGGTGGTGCAGTGGTTGAGAATCTGTCTGCCAATGCAGGGGACACGGGTTCGAGCCTGGTCTGGGAAGATCCCACATGCCTCAGAGCAACTAGGCCCGTGAGCCACAACTACTGAGCCTGCGCATCTGGAGCCTGTGCTCCGCAACAAGAGAGGCCACAATAGTGAGAGGCCTGCGCAACGCGATGAAGAGTGGACCCCGCTTGCCACAACTGGAGAAAGCCCTCGCACAGAAACGAAGACCCAACACAGCCATAAATAAATAAATAAATACTAAAAAAAAAAAAGACTGACAATGCCAACTGCTGGTAGGGATGCATGCTGTAAAGACTCTTGTACACTGTGGTTGGGAATGTGAATTAGTACAACCAGTTTGGAAAACTGTTTAGTATTAGCTACCAAAACTGAAGGTATGCCTATCACCCAGCAATTTCACTGATATTTACATAGCAAACCGAAATGCATGCTCTTTGTCACTGAAAGACACATGCAAGAATGTTCATAGCAGCATTCTTCATAACAGCACAAAATTGGAAAAACACAAATGTCCAAAAGCGGTAGAATGGAAAATAAATTGTGGTATATTCATATAATAAAATACTATGTAGAAAAGAGAATCAACCACAACCAATGCAACAAGTATGAATCTTAAGAACTTAATGATGAGTTTAAAAAAAACAGTCACCAAAGAACACGTACAGTATGATTTTGTGTTTTAAAAAACAGGCAGGAAAAAAAAAAACAAAAAAGGCAGGACCAAACTATAGTGTTTAGGGATGCGTGCTTAGATAGTAGAAGTATAAGGGAAAGCAGAAGTCATTATCATATATATCAGGATGGTGGTTAATTCTAGGAGATAAAGAGGGGGTGACAATAGGGGGGATGGAGAGCTCTTCTGGGTGCTGGCAATGTTCTATTCTTATCTCATTTATGTTTTTGCTTTTTGATAAAATATAGAGCCACACTTTATTTATTGTGCACATTATGCAGGTTGTATTTGACCCCAAAAAAGGTTAAAATATAGATAATAATGCACATTTCTTGGGATCATTGTAAAGATGAATTGAACTAGGATGCATAGAGAAAGCTTTGTAAAGTGCCTGACATATAAGTATTTAGTACAAGCTAGTTATTATTATCTGGTGTAGTACTACGGAGAGACAAAAGCAACTATGAACCTGGGCTAGGAGCAAACAAAACCCTAACAAGAAGCTGTCAAAGAGCCTAAAATGGTTTCCAATATATACTAAAGACTAGGTAGAGGATGGAGGTAAGTTTTAAATGTGTTTGCTACAAATGCCAGGAGATAAGAATTCGTTCCTACCACAGTGCTTAGCTTATAAGCATCTCTCAATAACTATTAGAAATATGGATGGATGGATGGATGGATGGACGGAAGGATGGGTGGATAGGTAGATAAATTGAAACAAGAGTTAGTCTGATGCACTTCCCTGGTGGTGCAGTGGATAAGAATCCGCCTGCCAATGCAGGGGACACGGGTTCGATCCCTGGTCCTGGAAGATCCCCCCATGCTGTGGAACAACTAAACCCATGCACCACAACTACTGAGCCTGCACTCTGGAGCCCGAGTGCCACAACTACTGAGCCCATGTGCCGGAACTACTGAAGCCCCCACGCCTAGAGCCCGTGCTCCGCAACAGGAGAAGCCACCGCAATGAGAAGCCTGCGCACCACAACGAAGAGTAGCCCCCGCTCGCCACAACTAGAGAAAGCCCGCACGCAGCAACAAAGACCCAAAGCAGCCAAAAACATAAAAATAAAATTAAATCAAAAAAAAAAAAGAGTCTGATGCAAATCTTGCAGCTCCAAGATCTTAACACACATCATATACAATAAAGTTTCAGGCTTTGTGATACCAGGGAAGTTGGTGACCATTTTTGCAGAACTTTTCATGGTCCTTCCTGGCTGTTTACTAGCCAGGAAAAGGGCTAATATCAACCTGGATCTATAGTATCTACCACCAAGTGGGTAATTTATTTTACCTACAAATTAAGCATTCTGCCAGGGGCTATCAATCTAGTCTGAAGGCAGAGTATGAGACTAGTTTTTCTACCCACACAGTCTCCCACAGCAAGCAGAGGCAAAACTAATGCTCATCCAATGCACAGGGATTCACTAGGCTAAAAACATGTTTTCCTAAGACAGCCTAAAATGACAACCAGGCATCCGGATTGGAGACCACTGAAGCCACAATTTCCAGGCCAGCATTGTATGTAATTGCAGTCTTCAAAGTTTTGTTCATCACAGGGAAAAGAAACATCATTATATTCACCAAGCGGTCACTATGCTCCTGTCTGGTCCTCAGAACTGCAGACCAAGAAGGCTGTCAACTATTGACGCATATGCTACAGTCACATGGCAGAGGCCGTGTACATTGATTGATTTCTTATTCCTATTATAAGGCGTAATAGGCTCGCTCGCAAACTCTGAACATCTCCACCTACACCTCCATTCCTCTTCCCCAATCCCAATCAGTCCTGTCGCAACAATTACAACTGGATCTATTTCCTTCCCAACGTTTTTCTTTACATACACACACACATTTATTTTTATTTTCAAAAATGATATCAAACTATATATGTATAATACAATAACCAATATATTTGGTCTCTGTCCCAGGTTCCTGGCACAGAGCTCCTAACACCCTTTGAAATTCCTGAGTGATCGGAATATCTTTTTTTTTAATTCATAAAGAGCCCCTTTTGATCACACCTGAGTTTATGCTAATGAGGTGATCTAGGTGGGGCTCCACATCACCTCAGGATGGGGCTGGTCACGAGAAAGACAAAGTGTTACAGGGTTGGAACTTCCAGCTCCACCCACTGACCTAGGGGAAGTGGGCAGGAGAACTGGAGAGTAAGCTCTATAAAACTCTTGAGCAACGAGATATGATGACCTCCCAGGTTGGTGAACACGTGGGGGTTCTGGGAGCTTACGATGCTCTGCGCCCCTTCCCACGTATTCGCCCTTATGCATCTCTTCCGTTTGTCTGTCCTGAGGTGTACCCTGTATAATAAACCTGGAAGTGTAAGTAAAATGCCTTCCTGAGCTCTCTGAGCCGTTCTAGCAAACCACTGAACCTGAAGAGAGAGTCCTCGGAATCCCTGACTTGTAGCCAATCAACCAAGGACAAGCGCCAACCGGGGTCTGGCATCTCGAGTGGGGACAGCTTGTGGAACGGAGCCCTTTGACTTGTGGCATCTGACAGTAACTCCAGGCAGAGTCAGAATTGAACGGAACCATTGATACCCAGCTGGTGTTGGAGAATTGATTGGTGTCGGGAAACACCCACTGGACAACTTGCTTTCTTTGCTCAGTGCTTCTCATAAACAGTTTTCATGGGAAGGGCTCTGCACTGTACTTCACTCTTTTCGTGCTTTGCATAGGAAAGCAGACTCCCTAACCAGAGCCCCTCTGATCCTTTTTCCGTTCCAGCATGTGCCCACCCCACCCCCCCCACCCCCCCACCCCCCGCTTATCTGTGCTTTCCTGTAGCGACTGCACCTGTATCTCTCTCCCGAGGCCCGCCCTGGCTTCTGGAGCCATCTGCCTGGAAGCGCTGAGAATTAGGAGGGCCTGCAGGATTAAGAAGGCCCAGCTCCTTGCCTCCAGGTGGTACAATTTATACTCCAGAGCTCCCCCCAGAAGATTGGGTGAGTGCTGGGCCTTCATCTGAAATCACTCCCTGACTTGGTGTCTTTCCCTCCCCCACTCCTGTCCCGACCTTCCTTTATGGGGTTGTCTTGGAACATGTCCCTAATAAATGACACGCAGATGAGTCCTCATCGCAAGGTGTGTCTGGGGAAGATGACTCATCACACACAATATTCCGTGGTATAGGATGTGCATTAATCCATGTAACCGGTCTCCTGTGAGTGGATTTTTGTGTTATTTCTGACTTTTCCTATCCCAGACCACACTGCATACGTCATTGCACACTAGTCCTACAGCAGTCCCTAATCCCTCCCCCCGCCCCCCTACTCTTAGGAGTTGGTCCAGTCAGTTGTCTGGCCTCCTGCCATCAGAGTTTAAAAACAAGAATGTATCTACAAAACAGAAACAGACTCACAGACATAGAGAACAGACTTGTGGTTGCCAAGGCGGAGGGGGAATCAGGGAGGGAAGGATTGGGAGTTTGGGATGAGCAGATGCAAACTATTATATATAGGGTGGATAAAAAACAAGGCCCTACTATCTAGCACGGGGAACTCTAGTCAATGTCCTGGGATAAACCATCATGGGAAAGAATATAAAAAGAGAATGTATACCTATGTATAACTGAATCACTTTGCTATACAGCGAAAATTAACACAACATTATGAATCAACTATACGTCAATTTTAAAAATAAATAAATAAAAAGAAGGACCGCACCAAAGGAAAAAAAAAAGAATGTAAACAGGGCCACAAGGAACCCACTACCGTTATTAGTCCCAAGGAGAAAAATGACTCAGCAAGCTTGTTTATTTTTCCTGGAGTTAAGTTAGGATCAAAGGGCTCAGCCCACACAACTTCCCGAACTGCTCTCAGATTCCTAAGAAATCAATGGTTATTATCACACACCCGCCCTGGAGGCTGGGTCCCCTATTTTCAGATCAATGACTAAGAAAGGGTCCTTTGTCTGAGAAATTACGAGGTCATACAACCTAGTGTCTAACTTCTTCCTAACTCCTTGGATGGTCCCAAGTGAAAAAGATGAAATCTTGATGATGGAGGAACTTCATTTATTGATACTACTGTGAAATTTTCTGGGAATTTCCGCAAGGAAAAGGCTTGCCTATTTCTTTTGAAATGAGCAGCGAGGACATGTGGAAATCTGTTTGAAACCTTTTCGTTTGGGAAACCTCTAAAAATAAGCTAAACTATCTTACTCTCTGGGGAAATCACCAGAGTAGAAACTTCCTCCACACTGTTCTCTTGACACAGAACCTAAGGCAGGAATCATTGGATTCCTTCTTTTTTCCTTCCTCGCAGGTGTGAATTTGATCTATCAGTGTCTGAAAGGCCCCTCTCATCTCTGGCTGTGGGTTTCCACTCACAGAATAGTTCCAAACGGTGTTTCGGGACAACAGATCTCCAGCACGTTAAATATACCTGCCAGTAGCCCCACCTCATTCTTAAAGCTTTCTGGGACAATTAATGAAGTCAGTCCACTTAAAACACACAACGACCATGTGAATAAAAGGGTAGTGGCTGCAAGCTCTGGGTTGCGTGATAGAATGTGAGAAGTCATTGAAGACACAATCTCATTATCACAACCCTAGGACCAGCGGGGTCCAGACACAGCCGCCTCCTCTGTGTGTTATCAGTTACATGCCAGCAAGTACTACCTTTTTGAAATGTTTCATCAGGGATGACAAACTTAAAACAGGTTGACTCACCTGGACCTGCTCACGGTCTCCTGCTGACACACCCCTTCCCATTCTGAAAAGAAAAGAAAAGAAAAAAAATCTTCAATTAGTCTCTGGGAATTCACATCCTCTGGTTGGAGGAATACATACTGGGCCAAACCACCCACAAAGAGGAGAATGAAATCTTTTACAGGGAGTCATCTCTGTCCTGATGCTAAGAACAAAAGACAAAGTAAGTTCTGAGGGCACAGATGCTAAAGTCTTAGAGGTAGGAGGGAATCAGACTATGAAGGGGGCTGTGGGGTGGAATACGTTTCAGAGTTTAGGTGGTTTACCCCAAACAGCCTCATTAGTGGCAAGTCAGAGGCTTCAGACAGCGTCTCTGAATTCATGGCCTGGGGCTCTTTCCACCAAAATGCATTGCTAATGTTGTTAGAAACAAAGAACACAGGAGAGAAAGGAAGATGCAGGGCAAGGCTCCCATCACCTGTCAGTTACTTTTTAAATAATAATAATTGTCATCATTATTATTATAGACTTGTCACTTTTTTCCCACCTCCTAGAGATAAAGGCCCCGAAGGCGAAGCAGCTGTGCCACTTCGCCAGCAGCTTCAGCATCACGCCCGCCCAGGCCGCCCCTCTCGGCCTAAAACTCAGAGCATCACCAGCCAGAGGAGGCTCAGAACCCAGAGCCTTCACCTCCTGAAATCCACACATCCCAGCTGGCTCCCCGCAAAGCCAGTCCATCCAACACCATTGTTTGCTTGACCTGGCGGAGATCTGCGTACTCAGCCAGACTAAACCAAAAAAGTACTCTGTCTCTCAAGTTTACACAGTCAGGTAAGGGAGACACCTGTTGAAATGATCTTATCCAGAAAAAATATACCTTGTGTTTTTTATTAAAATTTATGGATTTTTTAAAGAGGTTGATTAAATTTTATTTCATTTACATGGGGGTCAGAAAGAAACAGAAATAGATGTGAACCTTCAACATAACGCTGTAAATGGGGCCCAAACAGTATAAAATGATAGGTTAATGGAAAACAATCACTTTCAATAGGTCTATACTGATACCAAAAGTATAGAAGACACTAAAACTTATATTTTACGCAGCTGACACTGATCTGAGAAAGCACAAGATGACCCCAGAACAAGGAAACCTTCTCTGGGAGGCTCGCTTTTGTCTTGGGTTATCTTGAGGAGATGCTGTCAAGAGAGCCAGAGCAGTGAAGGAGGAGTCAAAGGACCCGTCCGGGCTCCAGGATGCTGGGTGCAGGTGCCATCCCTGCACCTGGATGCATAGGCCACCTCTCCGCATATCCACAGACCACCCTGCTGGCCAGGGGCCTTAGATGGGGTGACCCGGGTCCCTCCCAGCAATTCCATTCTTGAACCCCTAAATAGGAAGGAGCACATTGTGGACTGGTTGGCTTGAGTGGTTAATCAGAAGAGGATAAAGAGGAAAAACAAACCACCTGAAAGTACGTGAATTAAAAGACGCTCTATTCCTTGCCCCAAGTGAAGCCTGTCACCTTTTAGTAACGGCTTCCCAGAGACTGTACTCTTTCTCTCGCCTTGATGGTACACCAACCGCCCTCCTGATCCCCTGGACCCCAAAGCCAGGCTGTGGCAGCCTTTTCTGTCTCTTCTCTACGCCAGTGACCAAGGTAGAAGGATGTTGGAACCAAGGATGGGAGAGATTTTTCTGAGCTAACAACTCATGTCACAGAACACACCTCACTCCTGGCTACTGGGTGATGACACACCGTCACCCTTGCCTGAACCAGATCCATCTGCCTTAGGGGAACACACCCTGCCACCCACAGCCATCCACCTCCATGCAACTTGTGGGTGACCTCATCGGGTAGCCAGTTCACCTCAAGGCAATTGCCCAATTAGTTAAATTTTATGCTACCACTTTAGATTTCTGGAAGAGAGGGTAACTTTTTTTTTACCCTGCAGTAAGCAGGCAAGCTTTAAGAGAAGGCGCTTAGGAAGAAAACGAAAAGTCAAGTCTTTTAAAGATCTTACTAGTTTAAGTTACAGATGTAATAGAAGTAATTGTTCTCTCTGTAAAAACTTCAAATATAGAAGTTTATAGAGTAAAACGTAAAGGTCCTACTCTATCATCCCCAACCACTTCACCTTCACCTCCAAAATTAACTTAACCTCTATTAGGCCGTTTGATATGTACCCTTCTAGTCTTTTTTTCTATGCACTGGCATATAATATATATACTTTATACATTTTATATATAATTAATATACAATTATATTATTCAGTTATATTTATATGATTTATATGGTATTTTATATAACATATTATTAAATTATAATTATATTATTATATTAATTAAATATAAATTTTATATATAAGTAATATATATTACATATTATTATATGTAATTATATTATTACATTTAATGTTAAATGTACATTATATAAATATATTTATAAATTTACTATATATAAATAAATTTATATTAAAATTTATATATAAATTTTATATAATTATATATAATTATATACAATATATAATTATATATATATTATATACATATTATATATATTTATAATATAATTATATATATAATTATATATAATATATATATAATTATATATATAATATAATATATATAATATAATATATATAATATATATAATAATATATATTAATATATATAATATATATAATTATATATATAATATATATTATATATATAATAATATATATATAATAATATATATAATTATATATATATAATATATATATAATATATATATAATTATATATATATAATTATTATATATAATTATATACAATATATAATTTTATATATATATATTATATATATTATATATATATAATTATATAATTATATGATTATATATGTAATATATATATAATATATATAATTATATAATTATATGATTATAATTATTATAATTATATATAACATACATTACATATAAGATTCTTGGTTCAAGATGGCAGAGTAGAAGGACGTGCACTCACTCCCTCTTGCGAGAGCACTGAAACCACAACTAACTGCTGAACAGTCATCAACAGGAAGACACTGGAACTCACCAAAAAACATACACCACATCCAAAGACAAAGGAGAAGCCACAGTGAGATAGTAGGAGGGGTGCAATCACAATAAAATCAAATCCCATAACTGCTGGGTTGGTGACTCACAAACTGGAGAACATTTATACCACAGAAGTCCACCCACTGGAGTGAAGGTTTTGAGCCCTTTGTCAGGCTTCCCAACCTGGGGGTCCGGCAATGGGAGGAGGAATTCCTAGAGAACCAGATTTTGAAGGCTAGAGGGATTTGACTGCAGGACTTTGACAGGACTGGGGGAAATAGAGACTCCACTCTTGGAGGGCACACACAAAGTAGTATGACCCAGGAGAAGGTCACCAGGAGACGCAGGAGACCCAGGAGAAGGACCCAGGAGAAGGAGCAGTGACCCCATAGGAGACTGACCCAGACCTACCTGCCAGTGTTGGAGGGTCTCCTGCAGAGGCGGGGAGTGGCTGTGGCTCACCATGAGGACAAGGAAACTGGCAGCAGAAGTTCTGGGAAGTACCCCTTGGCGTGAGCCCTCACAGGATCCACCATTAGCCCAACAAAAGAGCCAGGTAGACTCCAGTGTTGGGTCGCCTCAGGCCAAACAACCAACAGGGAGGGAACCCAGCCCCACCCATCAGCAGACAAGCAGATTAAAGTTTTACTGAGCTCTGCCCACCAGAGCAACACCCAGCTCTACCCACCTCCAGTCCATCCCATCAGGAAACTTCCACAAGCCTCTTAGATAGCCTCATCCACCAAAGGGCAGACAGCAGAAGCAAGAAGAACTACAATCCTGCAGCCTGTGGAACAAAAACCACATTCACAGAGATATAGACAAGATGAAAAAGCAGAGGGCTATGTACCAGATGAAGGAACAAGATAAAATCTCAGAAAAACAACTAAATGAAGTGGAGATAGGAAACCTTCCAGAAAAAGAATTCAGAATAATGATAGTGAAGATGATCCAGGACCTCGGAAAAAGTATGGAGGCAAAGATCAAGAAAATGCAAGAAATGTTTAACAAAGACCTAGAAGAATTAAAGAACAAACACCTAGAAGAATTAAAGAACAAACAAACAGAGATGAACAATACAATAATTAAAATGAAAAATACACTAGAAGGAATCAATAGCAGAATAATTGAGGCAGAAGAACAGATAAGTGACCTGGAAGACAGGATGGTGGAATTCTCTGCTGCAGAACAGAATAAAGAAAAAAGAATAAAAAGAAATGAAGACAGCCTAAGAGGCTTCTGGGACAACATCAAACACAACAACATTTGCATTATAGGGGTCCCAGAGGGAGAAGAGAGAGAGACAGGACCTGAGAAAATATTTGTAGAGATTATAGTTGAAAATTTCCCTAACATGGGAAAGGAAATAGCCACCCAAGTCCAGGAAGCGCAGAGAGTCCCATACAGGATAAACCCAAGGAGAAACACACCAATACAATAGTAATCAAATTGGCAAAAATTAAAGGCAAAGAAAAATTATTGAAAGCAGCAAGGGAAAAATGACAAATAACATACAAGGGAACTCCCATAAGGTTAACAGCTGATTTCTCAGCAGAAACAATACAAGCCAGAAGGGAGTGGCATGATATACTTAAAGTGATGAAAGGGAAGAACCTACAACCAAGATTACTTTACCAGGCAAGGATCTCATTCAGATTCGATGGAGAAATCAAAAGCTTTACAGACAAGCAAAAGCTAAGAGAATTCAGCACCACCAAACCAGCTCTACAACAAGTGCTAAAGGAACTCTAAGTGGGAAACACAAGAGAAGAAAAGGACCTACAAAAACAAACACCTAACAATTAAGAAAATGGTAATAGGAACATATATATCAATAATTACCTTAAACGTGAATGTATTAAATGCTCCAAACAAAAGACACAGGCTCACTGAATTGATACAAAAACAAGACCCATATATATGCTGTCTACAAGAGACCCACTTCAGATCTAGGGACACATACAGACTGAAAGTGAGGGGATGGAAAAAGATATTCCATGCAAATGGAAATCAAAAGAAAGCTGGAGTAGCAATACTCATATCAGATAAACTAGACTTAAAAATAAAGAATGTTACAATAGACAAGGAAGGACACTACATAATTATCAAGGGATCAATCCAAGAAGAAGATATAACAATTATAAATATATATGCACCCAACATAGGAACACCTCAATACATAAGGCAACCACTAACAGCTCTAAAAGAGGAAATTGACAGTAACACAATACTAGTGGGGGACTTTAACACCTCACTTACACCAATGGACAGATCCTCCAAACAGAAAGTTAATAAGGAAACACAAGCTTTAAATGACACCATAGACCAGATAGATTTAATTGATATTTATAGGACATTCCATCCAAAAACAGCAGATTACACTTTCTTCTCAAGTGTGCATGGAACATTTCCCAGGATAGATCACATCTTGGGTCACAAATCAAGCCTCAGTAAATTTAAGAAAATTGAAATCATATCAATCATCTTTTCTGACCACAATGCTATGAGATTAGAAATCAATTACAGGGAAAAAAACGTAAAATACGCAAACACATGGAGGCTAAATAATACATTACTAAATAACCAAGAAATCACTGAAGAAATCAAAGAGGAAATCAAACTACCTAGAGACAAATGACAATGAAAACACGACGATCCAACACCTATGGATGCAGCAAAAGCAGTTCTAAGAGGGAAGTTTATAGCTATACAAGCCTACCTCAAGAAACAAGAAAAATCTCAAATAAACAATCTAACGTTACACCCAAAGGAACTAGAGAAAGAAGAGCAAACAAAACCCGAAGTTAGCAGAAGGAAAGAAATCATAAAGATCAGAGCAGAAATAAATGAAATAGAAACAAAGAAAACAATAGCAAATATGAATAAAACTGAAAGCTGATTCTGTGAGAGGATAAACAAAATTGATAAACCATTAGCCAGAAAAAGAGGGAAAGGACTCAAATCAATAAAATTAGAAATGAAAAAGGAGAAGTTACAACAGACACTGCAGAAATACAAAGCATCCTAAGAGACTACTACAAGCAACTCTATGCCAATAAAATGGACAACCTGGAAAAAATGGACAAATTCTTAGAAAGGTATAACCTTCCAAGACTGAACCAGGAAGAAGTAGAAAATATGAATAGACCAATCACAAGTAATGAAATTGAAACTGTGATTTAAAATCTTCCAACAAACAAAAGTCCAGGACCAGATGGCTTCACAGGTGAATTCTATCAAACATTTAGAGAAGAGCTAACACCCATTTTTCTCAAACTCTTCCAAAAAACTGTGGAGGAAGGAACACTCCCAAACTCATTCTATGAGGCCACTGTCACCCTGATACCAAAACCAAAGATACTACAAAAAGAGAATTACAGACCAATATCACTGATGAATATAGATGCAAAAATCCTCAACAAAATACTATGAAACAGAATCCAACAACACATTAAAAGGATCATACACCATGATAAAGTGGGATTTATCCCAGGGATGCAAGGATTCTTCAATATACACAAATCAATCAATGTGATACACCCTATTAACAAACTGAAGAAGAAAAACCATACGATCATCTCAATAGATGCAGAAAAAGCTTTTGACAAAATTCAACACCCATTTATGATAAAAAACTCTCCAGAAAGTGGGCATAGAGGGAAACTACCTCAACATAATAAAGGCCATATATGACAAACCCACAGCAAACATCATTCTCAATGGTGAAAAACTGAAAACATTTTCTCTAAGATCAGGAACAAGACAAGGATGTCCACTCTTGCCACTATTATGCAACATAGTTTTGGAAGTCCTAGCCATGGCAATCAGAGAAGAAAAAAAAAATAAAAGGAACACAAGTTGGAAAAGAAGAAGTAATACTGTCACTGTTTGCAGATGACATGATATTATACATAGAGAACCCTAAAGATGCCACCAGAAAACTACTAGAGCTAATCAATGAATTTGGTAAAGTTGCAGGATACAAAATTAATGCACAGAAATCGCTTGCATTTCTCTACTCTAATGATGAAAAATCTGAAAGAGAAATTAAGGAAACACTCCCATTTACCACTGCAACACAAAGAATAAAATACCTAGGAATAAACCTACCAAGGGAGACAAAAGACCTGTATGCAGAAAACTATAAGACACTGATGAAAGAAATTAAAGATGATACAAACAGATGGAGAGATATACCATGTTCTTGGATTGGAAGAATCAATACTGTGAAAATGACTATACTACCCAAAGCAATCTACAGATTCAATGCAATCCCTATCAAATTACCAATGGCATTTTTTACAGAACTAGAACAAAAAATCTTAAAAT
This sequence comes from Lagenorhynchus albirostris, assembly GCF_949774975.1. Taxonomy (NCBI): domain Eukaryota; kingdom Metazoa; phylum Chordata; class Mammalia; order Artiodactyla; family Delphinidae; genus Lagenorhynchus; species Lagenorhynchus albirostris. Next base: position 167,605,511 of record NC_083095.1, on the reverse strand, counting down.
TTGTATGGAGACACAAAAGACCCCGAATAGCCAAAGAGTCTTCAGGGAAAAAAACGGAGCTGGAGGAATCAGACTCCCTGACTTCAGACTATACTACAAAGCTACAGTAATCAAAACAATATTGTACTGGCACAAAAACAGAAATATAGATCAATGGAACAGGATAGAAACCTCAGAGATAAACCCATGCACCTATGGTCAACTAATTTATGACAAAGGAGGCAAGGATATACAATGGAGAAAAGACAGTCTCTTCAATAAGTGGTGCTGGGAAAACTAGACAGCTACATATAAAAGAATGAAATTACAAGACTCCCTAACACCATACACAAAAATAAACTCAAAATGGATTAGAGACGTAAATATAAGACTGAACACTATAAAACTCTTAGAGGAAAATATAGGAAGAACACTCTATGACATAAATCACAGCAAGATCTTTTTTGATCCACCTCCTAGAGAAATGGAAATAAAAGCAAAAATAAACAAATGGAACCTAATGAAGCTTAAAATCTTTTGCAAAGCAAAGGAAACTACAAACAAGATGAAAAGACAGCCCTAGGAATGGGAGAAAATATTTGCAAACGAATCAACAAAGGATTAATCTCTGAAGTACATAAACAGCTCATGCAGCTCAATATTAAAAAAAAAACAACCCAATCATAAAATGGGCAGAAGACCTAAAGAGACATTGCTCCAAAGAAGACATACAGATGGCCAAGAAGCACATGAAAAGCTGCTCAACATCACTAATTATTAGAGAAATGCAAATCAAAACTACAACTACCTCACACCACTTAGAATGGGCATCATCAGAAAATCTACAAACAACAAATGCTGGAAAGGGTGTGGAGAAAAGGGAACCCTCTTGCACTACTGGTGGGGATGTAAATTGGTACAGCCACTATGGAGAACAGCATGGAGGTTCCTTAAAAAACTAGAAATAGAACTACCATATGACCCAGCAATCTCAATACTGGGCATATACCCTGAGAAAACCATAATTCAAAAAGACACATGTGGGCTTCCCTGGGGGTGCAGTGGTTGAGAATCCACCTGCCAATGCAGGGGACACATATTCGAGCCCTGGTCCAGGAAGATCCCACATGCCGGGAAGCAACTCAGCCCATGAGCCCCAACTACAGAGCCTGTGCTCTAGAGCCCATGAGCCACAACTACTGAGCCTGCAAGCCGCAACTACTGAAGCCCATGCACCTAGAGCCCGTGCTCCACAACAAGAGAAGCCACTGCAATGAGAAGCTGGCACACTGCAACGAAGAGTAGCCCCCGCTCGCTGCAGCTAGAGGAAGCCCGCGCGCAGCAACGAAGACCAACTCTGCCAAAAATAAATAAATAAAATAAATAAATTTATTAAAAAAAAAAAGACACATGCACCCCAATGTTCATTTCAGTACTGTTTACAATAGCCAAGTCATGGAAGCAACCTAAATGCCCATCAACAGATGAATGGATAAAGAAGATGTAGTACATATATACAATGGAATATTACTCAGCCATCAAAAGGAACGAAATTGGGTCATTTGTAGAGATGTGGATGGATCTAGAGACTGTCATACAGAGTGAAGTAAGTCAGAAAGAGAAAAACAAATATCATATATTAACACATATATGTGGAACCTAGAAAAATGGTACAAATGAAGCGGTTTGCAGTGCAGAAATAGAGACACAGATGTAGGGGACAAATGTATGGGCACCAAGGGGGGAAACTGGGGGGTTGTAGTTTGATGAATTGGGAGATTGGGATTGACATGTATACACTAATATGCATAAAATGGATAACTAATAAGAACCTGCTGTATAAAAAAAATCAATAAAATAAAATAGAAAAATTCAAAAAAAATGGGCATTTTCTTATCTAACTACAGTGTCATTATCACTTTTAACAACAATAATTCATTGATATCACCTGGTACCTGCTCCATAATTAAAATTCCTGAAATGTCAAAAAATATATATATATAACATATATAATTAATTATATATAATTATAATTAGTGTAATTATATATAATATATATTACATATATAATTGATATATAATATATTATATAATATATAAAATTTATATATAAATTATATAATATATAAAAATTTTACATATTATATGTAACATATATATAAATGAGGACATAAATGGTACCAGACAAATAATAATGTATATTAGAGATATTTTCAAATCTGTACGTATATGTTTATCTCATGATCTTTAATTGTTGCACAGTTTTCCATAGTATGACCATATTATAATTTTTAACCAATTCCATATTGATGGCCATTTAAGTCTTTCAGATATTTTTATCATATATACATGCATATATATATATGAGTATATAATATATATCATTCCTTAATGTAAGACACTTCCATCATTTCTAAATTTATCCTTATTATAAATAACTTTCTATACAAGTATTTGCCTGCATTTATGTCTTAGGACAGATATCTAGAAGCTGAACCACTAAACTGGAAGAGACAAACTTTTTAAAACAAAAGTCTTACATGGTTAATTATTCAACTACCAATCAGAAAGTATATACTACTGTTAATCACAAACAACACTAAAAAAATAAAAAAAATCACGAAGGAAATTTACAGATAACATTCTGGGTATCTGTTACCAATTATACCATGAGCTTTGGCTTGAGCTTTCTGAACCATCTCCTTCATTCTCATAAAACAGAGTATAGGAGTCCCAAAAGTGTATCCTTCAAATACCCCAGGATAATAACTTAAGCCAAAGAGAATTATTTCTGTATTAGCCACACAGCAGCAGTAGCTGCATCCTGTGACCAGTGACACGGAAGATACAGACCAGAGGTTTAGGCTCTGGAGTTAGACACAGATTTGAATCTGTCTCTACAACTTGATGCTTACTCTCTCATAATACCTCTGTTTATCAACTTCTGTTCCCTTCTTTCCATATCCTCCCCTTGCCTCTCAGCTCTCAATTTCAAACATCCTGCCTTCGCCACCAGACTAATCTTCCCCTGCACCGTTCACATCCCTCCCTTCGAAGGGCTTCCAGTGCCTGAGAGAGAGTTCCACGTCCGACTGGAACGCAGAAGCTTGTAACAGACCATCACGCCCACCAACAACACTGGGAAAAGGAGAAGAAGAAAAACTGGATAAACAAACAAAAACATATTTTTTAAAAGCTACTGGGAACCACAGATTCAAAAAAAGTCTAAAGGCACTAAATTGGAGAGGGAGCCAGGGGGCTCCGCCCCGTGATCAGAGATGACACTTTGTTTCAGAAGTGCTGGCTGAGTTGAGGAAGGGTTGTGTGGGTGAGTGTGCTGTAGACAGAAGAGAGGTGACAGATGATCCCTGGGAAGATTAACCGAGAGCAGACATGTAAATGCAGTGGTTCCCTCCCACCCCAACCCCTGCCCCTGAACACGCGAGGCATACTCACATCCGTTCAGGTTTATACAATCTGAGAGCTGGAAAAAATAGTTTAGGTTATTCTAGTTCAAGGTTCTCAATTTTGGCTACATGTTAGAATCACCAGGGAACTTTTAAAACTACGTTCCGTGGGTGCAGGGGGAGGGCAAGGGGACATCTGAACCAATTAAAACAGAAGCTCTGCGGGCAAGGCCCAGACCTCAGCACTTCCTAAATTTCCCAAGGTGATTCTGGGATGCAGCCAACATTAAGAAGCACTGGTTTAATTCAACACGCTTCTATCATTCCTTAGACTTTAGATTAGATCCTCATGTGTTAAACTATTTTATCTCCTTCGCACTGCTGAGGGCTCAGTCTACCTCTCGGCTACTTTTGTGTCTTTACAGCATCCACCAAAGTGCTCTGCATGTAGTAGGTATTTGATAAACGTTCTTGACGTGATCGATTAAATACACTCCCATGAGAGTTAGTCATCAGGAACTCAACGTCAGGAACAAAATGCATTTCTTACAACTTCAAATTGAACACATCAAATACAGGAGAGAGAAGGACATTCCCAAGCCAGAAAAATTCACACCTTATACATCACATCAGCCCAGGAGAGTGGAAATGAATACATTTCCAGGGAAATCACCTCAATAAAAATGAAAGAAAAAGTCTGTTTCCCCATTTCAAAAGATTTTCTTCTCTTTCTGGAAACTCACTGACTTTAATCAAGTTGGATCTAGCAAAGTAACAAAGACATTGGCTTCATGGCCACCTGGTATGGTTACCTGGTTTGATTTCCCCCTCTAGCCGTGAAAATCTGTGTGATCCAGGGCAAATTATTTAACTTCTCAAATTATTTAAACTCTGAGCCAAAGTTTTCTCATATATCTTGTTAAAAGATAAACTGAAGCATATTAAATTTTTTAAGAGTTTATTTGAACAAAAATTGACTTGAATCAGCGGATAGAAAGTTGCTCCAAGGAGCTGTACAAAATGAAAGACATTTATAGCCAGAAAGGAGTGGGAACAAGGAAGTTATTCTAGGCAAAAAGCGGGTTGGTTATTGCAAGGTTACTTTCCTGTAGGGGATGCGGGGGCTATCAGGCAGATGAACTAACTAGTGCAGATAAGGTGTTTCCTGATTGACTTAAGACTCCATTTCTGGAAGAGCGGAAACTGTAATTAAGTATGGGTTTGGTGACGTGGCGCTTGGCATAAGTGATTCCATTTTGGGCCTGTTGACTTGTTCTTAACAATATAAAATGGAAAAAAAACATAGAACTAACTCATAAAGTTGTGGGGAAGATTCAATGCAAAGTTTCAAGTCTAGACATCTAGCCCATAGTGGGCATTCAAATACTACTTCTGTGTATTTTGGGGGACCATAGAATATTATATGTCTTCATATATTAATATATATTATATTATATGTTATATATATATTATTATATGTCTTCATATATTCTGTGGTATTAAATCAAGTTGAGTCCTTGCCTGTAGTCCTGATGCCCAGAACTCATCCAACACCAAAACTGGCCACCGAAGAGCTAAGGTGATTCCCCCATCAAGACCAGAAAGGGTTCAGTTAGGACGGGTCTGAAAGATAACACATCACAGCAGTGGAACCGGAAATTGGGCTGGTTGGGGGAAAGAAGGATGGATTTTTCCCTTACTGAAGGGAGAGCTGAACTCTTGAACCAACTGGATGTGTTTTCCTGTGTTTTGCCGGCTAGCCCAAAGCGGTGGGCGGATGGATGTCTCTGCCTATTTCCTCCCGATTGTTTTCACAGACCTACACTTTGAGAGGGCTAATTGTTGAGTCCTCATCTTTCCTCCCCACAAGAAGAGGGCTTTGTTCAGCGATTAAATCAGGCTGGGAGGCAAAGTCTTTCCATTTTAGATCAAGGTTTGGGCCCCCAAGTAAAAGAAATATGCTTCTTTTTCGTTTAGCTGACAATGTTTTCTCCCTGAGAGAATGAATTGGAGATTTCCACCCCCGAGAAAGGGCCCACCGTGACTCCTACGGATATCAAAATACCAGGAGGTGAGACCCCAGCTAGCAAACCAGAGCATGAAGACAATCGTTTAGACATCTTGTTTCTACTTCCAGTGAATGAACACAAGCAAAGATCGCCTTTGGTTCATCTACACGATGGCCTCAGCCCTCTCCCTTCCTTTGTTTTTGGGTGTATTGTATTTCAGACTCACGGGGAGAGGAAACCCTGCCAGTGGCTGGGTTCTGTGTGCTCACTGTCACCATCTCGGGAGGTTTCTTTGCTGCCCAGCTTTGCAAGACTGACGGATTTTTCTCTGAAGTTCTAGAGCTGCTGAGAACTTCTCATTGTTGCTGTCTAAAGTCATCACCTTCTCTGAGATTAAAGCATTGTGTTCCATGGCTTTAATCTGAGTATAAACTTCTTCAGTCCTTTCTTTGGGAAATAAATATTGCCTAAGTTTCTTAGTGCAAGTCACATGGCAAATTCACCCTTTAAACAGGAGGCTCTTAGCAGCCTGGGTCCAGCGGGGTTGACAGCCAGCACCAAAAAGCAACGCAGGAGAGCACTGGGGCTGAGGAACCCCATGCAGCATCATTGAGAAGGGGGAAGAGGGTCAGCTTGCAGGAGACGAAGGAAATTGTCTTCTCAGCTGCTCTCAGCTGTTAGTAGTAGTGGGTAGTGGCTGTAGCTGGCAGCTTAGAGCTTTAATGCCACACAGAGCTTCTGACACATCCTGGGGCACTGTTTTCTCTCTCATTCTTTCCAGGGAAGTAACTCTCAGTGAAAAAAGAGCTGGATCAGGAGTCAAGTCGTTTTAGTCCCAGCTGCTATCATGCCTGCAATTGCTTCCCCTCTGTGACACTCGGTTTCCTCCTTTGTAAAGTGTTAGTGTTGAACTAGAGGAACTTGAAGACCCCAGCTCGAGCCATCATGGCTTCAAAGACTAAAAGGCCCATATGATGATGTGTTTATAATTCTCTTTGATAGGAACTCATGTTTTTCTCATTCATCTCCTATAAAATTTTCTCCTAGCATTTAGCAGTCTTGGACGGTAATAGGAACTCTATAAACCCCAAGTGAGTGAATGAAGGAACGAACCTGATTTAACCCACTCTTCTCACTCCCGAGAAGCTCCATCTGAGTGAGGAGGCCCCAATACAATACTCCTTTGTCCTTAACTGCCCTTTTCCAGCTTCTCACTCACCTAATCCTTTGTGAGCTGTGGATTTTAAAGACCAGGAATTACTTGTCCAAGGCCAAGTAATTCTACTGGCAAAGTATACCAAACGTCCGAAAAAGAAAAACACTTAAGTGATTTTTTATAAGACGAATATAAGTCTGAGTCAAAGTCAGGAAAGAACAGTATAAGAAACAACAATTATAAGCCAGTTTCACATTTAATATAGTGTGAGGCTAGAACCAAAAGGTTTGATTTCAGTAAAGACTGCTAAGAATGATGACTGAAATCTAATTCCTGGTGACCTTCATTTCAGTTTCCTCCTGAATCAGTAAACAAATAAAACACAAAATATACAAGATAAAGACACAAGTAAGAAAGTGGATACAGCTTCCCAACTCTTGCCTAGCTTCTCAGAGACGTGCTTCCTAAGTTTCATTTTCTGTGAAGAGAGGGAAGGATGAGAAATCCACCACATCAAAGAGCCCAAGTCACCAGTTTTCTTCCATGTGTGCTCTAGAAAAAGGAGAGGGGTCATATCATTATTCAAGGGTCTATCTATTACTATATAAAGCAATTCCTTTTTCCACTACAAGGACCACAATTCTGGGTCTTTGAAGCATTGTGTTTTTATTGCATTACTGGGTCCAGAGTAGACTTGACCATAGCCTATTACAAATATACACAAAACTCCTAACAATGTCTATCTGCAATGTATTTTAAAAATAAATAATGACCAGCTTGGGTATATCTTAGAAGGATACAGTAAAGGCTCTCATAACGTAATACAACACATCAATAGATAAAAGGGCAAAAAGCACAATTTTTGTACATGCAAAAAAACCCCGCATTCTGTTAAATCAACTCCAGTTTATGATTTAACATAAAAAACTGATCAAATCAGGAAAAAAAAAAAAAAGAATTACTCGTCCAGATGTACTCTGCTTGCCACAGAACTAATTTATTCTTGTGTAAGAAAGCCCAGAGTGTTGACTGGGCTAAGGTCCCTCTGACCCAGAGCATCGGCTGAGCACAGCTCTTTGGGGGAGACTGTACCCACACTCTCAGGCCTGGTCTGAACTGGAATATGGTTAGTGTCTTTCTAAAACACAGCGAGCAACCAGATTGCTCCAGAGAGAACAGCAGCTCTCCAGAAAGTCCCTTTGTCTTGACCAAGCCCGTCTTCCTGTGGCTGGAGGTGGTCCGGCTCCCTTGGAGAAATGAGGGTTTGATCTTCACTACATGCACTGGACTCACACTCCCTGGGTATACGCTTTTTTATCCTGGTAAGTGGAGTGGTGTCATGCTCTTCATTTGGCACCTGGGGCCCAGAAAGTCCCCAACAGCTGAGCTGAGGCTACGCTGTCCCCTCAATGGGCTGAGGAAACTAAGAGCTAACACGTTTAACTCCAAAACCCTGGAGTTACAAAATGACAAATCATAATTTGTCTCACACCTTTTCCACCCCACTGAGGGGGGAGAAGCAAAGTGAATTAGAGAAAGAGAACGGGCCCCAGTAAGAAAAAGTCCCAGGCCCCGGGGGGAGCAGCCCAGGAAAACGTCTGCCTCAGCTGACAGCTCAGATGTGCAGACAAGATCAGAGGGGTGGCACTTAGAGGCCAGCCTGAGCACATGGCCGTGTCCTTGCTCCCTCCTGGGGGGGTCGGGGAGGGCTCGTCTGATGCTGTCACAGGGCGTTTACTTCCCCTTCCTTATTCTTCGCTCCATCCCTGTCATTCCTTACCAACTTCATCCACTGAGACATTCTGGGACTTTAATAACAAAGTAAAGAGCCGTGGATGGGGAGTTAACATCTAGTTACATCTAGGAATTTTGTGTATATTTGTAATAGGCTATGGTCAAGTCTACTCTGGACTCACATCTTGGAGGTGGACAAAAATGCTAAATGTGTTGCCCTGGGACCAGCCACTGCTCCATTTCCAATCATGACAGTGTGGTTTGTAAAGGAATCTTTTTCTTTCTTTAATGAGACACTGAAGGTTCTACCTTCTTCTCTAGGCTGACACCTCAGCCGTACTAGAACTCTTAGGACCTGGGCATCCCCAGTGAATCTATCAGATTGCTAGCTCAGAAAGGGTGATGCCCAGTCTTAAAATGTTTACTGTCTCTAGTACTTCAAATAATGACTTGCACATAACACACCTTCAACAGATACTTGTTGGGAGGCCCCTTCCAAGTCATATGTGAAAGCCTCACGTTCTAGTGAATGAGCCCCTCTAGACTGCACAGTAACTGAATCTGCTGTAAAAAAAAAAAAAAGGGGGGGGATAAGTTGGGAGCTCGGGATGAACAGATACACACTACTGTTTATAAAATAGATAAACAACAAGGACCTACCATACAGCACAAGGAACTAACTATATTCAATACCTTGTAATAACCTATAATGGAAAAGAATCTCAAAAAGAATAGATATATGTGTACATCTGTAACTGAATTACTTTGCTGTACACCTGAAACTAACACACCATTGTAAATCAACTATACTTCAATTTTAAAAAAAGAAAGAAAAAAAGCAAACCAAAAACTGTTTTTAGGGCATTACATTGAGAATGTTTTCATCCTGCATGCTCAACCCAAACACCTGAGAGAAATCTTCCATTGCAGTTACTGCACTCGAGGAAACCCTGAGCCAGGAAGATGCTGACCTTCCAGTTACCATGGAAACAGGTAACCACCTCCATCCCAGTTAGGAATATGAAGTGCTAAACATTCTGGGTAGTGGAAGGCAATAGTTCATGGAAATCAAAGAACTACAGAGCAGGTAAGAAACTTAAAAACTCATCTGCAAAGGAATATCTGTGAGTCCACAGTGATATAAATAAATGATTGAATAAGTAAATGAATGGGGAGGAGTGACTAATTTTCCTTACAGAAGAATTACACACACTCATTGTAAAAGAAAGGAAGGAAATAGAAAATTGCCGTTAGACACCACCGTAATAACATCCGCAAAGAAAATACACCAATGAATGCTAAAGTCCAAGGGTGAAACTTTAAGAAGAAACAAGATATCTGTATATACTCAAATGTCTCCCCCCCAAGTCTTGATCAATTGCTGTGGTGGTTTTAACACATGTCCACAAATTCTTTACTACTCCTCCCTTCAGAGATAGAGATAATTTCCTCAAGAACTGAAAATTGAAAGGGAAAAACACTAACCTGACGGTGAAAAGTGGCAGACACCACTAATAAGAACCTGCTGTATAAAAAAATAAATTAAATTAAATTTTAAAATTTTTTTAAAAAGTGGCAGACACCACTTTCACCAAATGACTGGTTAACATCACCAGCAATAAGTCGTGTTGTTATCTTGTCCCCCAATATGATATGATGAGAAAATCACCTCCCTCAAAAGGCATTAGCTTAGTCCTATCATGAGAAAACCTAAGACAAATCCAAGTTGAGGAGCCTTCTGCAAGATACCTGACTAGCACTCTTCAAAAGTATCAAAGTCATTATTTTTAAAAAAGTCTGAGAAATTGTCACAAATTGAAGGAGGTTAAATGCCATGTGGGATCCTGAATGGGATTCTGGAACCGAAAGTGGATATTAGTGGAAATAAAGTCTGCAGTTTTGGTAATGGTATTATACTAATGTTAATTCTTAGTTTTGATGAACGTATCATGTTTTTGTAAGATGTTAACATTAGGGGAAGCTGGGTAAGGGGTAGGTGGGAACTCTCTGTGCAATCTTTGCAACTCTTCTGTAAATAAAAATATTCAAAAATGAAAAGTCTTTCTGAATCTATCTAGTCTATGCTCTTCATTTTATATATAAGAAATCTCGGGATGCTAACATGCAAATGTCCAGTATCCTAGCACCAGGCATGTGGTAAGTGCTTGATAAATTGTCCTTTAATTACATGGACCTTATTCTAATGGCCCTAGAACCCGGGCATCCTGGCCATGCAGTCCTGGGCAAGTCCCTACAAATATTGATTCTATAAAGTAATGAAAGTAATGGGTTTTTTTTGTTTTTTTTTTTTAAAGAAGATGTTGGGGGTAGGAGTTTATTAATTAATTAATTTATTTTTGCTGTGTTGCATCTTCTTTTCTGTGCGAGGGCTTTCTCTAGTTGTGACAAGCGGGGGCCACTCTTCATCGCGGCGCGTGGGCCTCTCACTATGGCGGCCTCTCTTGTTGCGGAGCACAGGCTCCAGACGCGCAGACTCAGTAGTTGTGGCTCACGGGCCTAGTCGCTCCGCAGCATGTGTGATCCTCCCAGACCAGGGCTCGAACCCGTGTCCCCTGCATTAGCAGACAGATTCTCAACCACTGCGCCACCAGGGAAGCCCAGTAGTGTTTTTTTTAAGTTTTGTTTTTAAAAGATAAAACAGAAATAAAATAAAAACAGGAAGTAGCTCCTTTCCTTTCACTAACCATGAAATTCAGATTTTCCCTAGATATATTTAGTGAAAGAGAAACGTTAACAGGGCTAAAATCTAACCTGTCTGGAAGCTGGCACATAGTTTTAATTTTAATTAATAGGTGGTAGACATCACTACACATTTAAAAATAAAATAAAAGGAGGACCGGCGACCATCAGAATAAACATTTCACGATACTATTTGATAGAATAGGTTTTAACCATCTCATTAAATGCCCCAGACATTTAAAGAATTCATGAAATTCTTTAAGAAGAAATTCTTTCACACAATTTACATGTTTCCATGTTTCTGTTTTCACTCTGCTTTGTCAGAAGCACTGAAGAGAGTTTTATCTTTTCTACTCCTTGTTAGACTGCTGATTTAAAGGCGGGGGGTGGGGGGAAAGCCAAACTCTACAGACACTTTCAAAGTTCAGTTTTATAATAAAAATTGTTTGGATAATTAGACTTTGACGCTCCTGAAGATAAAATAAACATGTAATCTTCTATTTTATTTTGCTCAGTAAAATTGTTCAGAAGATCAAAAGTAGTAAAGACAATGTAAAATTTAACGTTTTGATATTGATGTGGGACCCTGTTTAACTTAACATTTTGGAGAGTGACTGCCTCTGACATCAACTCAAGGAACACTTTTTTGCCGCTAATGTAATCAGTTTTGCAATGACATCAGCAAAGGTATGTTTATTATTTTTTTAACAAAACACACAGAAACATGTAAAAGATTTTAACTTTTTCTTTGGAAATAATTTCAAAATACAGAAAAGTTGTAAGAATAAGAATGGAACCAAAAAAGAAAAAAACTATACACCTTTTACCTAGGTCTACCTATTGTTAACATTTTATCCCATTTGCTTTATCATCCTTCCTCTCTCCCTCTCTCTCTCTCTCCCTCTCCCCGCCCCCAAGGTCAATTTTCACTCAGCCACTTTTTGCGTAAGTTGTACGTTTGGAGACATCACAGCCCTGTAACCAGCAGTGTAAGAGATGACATAGAAGTTTTATCTGTGGGGATTTTTTGCAATGTTTTCTACAAATTGTATTAGCCCTAGAAAACATTCCAGTTACATTTTAAAGAATATTTATGACAACCTACATGGCTGCTCTGTTTAAAGGTATTTTTCTCTCCAGCTGGAGAATAATGTTGAGAATAACTGAAAATAATCACTTATGTTTAAATTTTTTTTTTAATTTTAAGCATTCAGTATTTCTTACTGATATTCTTTGCTTTTTCTCAAGCAACTCTCTTTCAGAAGGGTTGTATCCTTGGACACTACTGGAGAAATGGAAGAGGCCAAGACATTGAAACAAAATTATTATTTCTTCCATTTCCTTTTATCATATACCATTCAGAATAATGTAACAAAATGATTCTCCCTTTAAAGAAATATCTATAAGGCAGGGAAAGGCAGGACGTTCCAGGGTTCAGGGTACCTTGATTAATATTTGACAGAGTCATTTTTTGTTTCATGCCCTAGAATTTTTTTATACACTAGGGCAATGCAGCTAGGGGAGATTTGAAATGGACAAGAAGCACATTCTCAGACACATTATTTTGCAAAAGAATACAATTTAAGGAATTTAAGGTCTGGGATTGCTCGAAACTATTGCTGTTCTCCTTACACCTTAGAAGGTCTTCCTTTAAACACCCAGGGGAAACCTCAACCAGTTTAAAGGCCACTGTCCTGAACAAGTCATGGTCATCTGGGCAAAGAAGAGGTTAAACTGGAGAAAGGAGGTAAACTGAACCCAGCTTCTTGGAGATGAGATTAAGGAGATGGCCCACCCCCATCCCCATTCGACATGATCAAGAGTCAAGATTCAAAGGATGGCCAATAGGCACATGAAAAGATGCACAACATCACTAATTATCAGAGAAATGCAAATCAAAACTACAATGTGGTATCACTTCACATCAGTCAGAATGACCATCATTAAAAAGTCTACAAATGACAAATGCTAGAGAGGGTGTGGAGAAAAGGGAACCCTCCTACACTGTTGGTGCAAATGTAAATTGGTGCAGCCACTATGGAGAACAGTATGGAGGTTCCTTTAAAAACTTAAAATAGGGCTTCCCTGGTGGCGCAGTGTTTGAGAGTCCGCCTGCCGATGCAGGGGACACGGGTTTGGGCCCTGGTCCGGGAAGATCCCACATGCCTCGGAGCGGCTGGGCCCGTGAGCCATGGCCGCTGAGCCTGCGCGTCCAGAGTCTATGCTCCACAACGGGAGAGGCCACAACAGTGAGAGGCCCGCATACCGCAAAAAGAAAACCAAAAAAAAAAACCTTAAAATAGAGTTACCATATGATCCAGCAATCCCACTCCTGGGCATATATCTGGAGAAAACTTTAATTCAAAAAGATACATGCACCCAATGTTCATAGCAGCACTATTTACAATAGCCAAGACATGGAAGCAAACTAAATGCCCATCAACAGATGAGTAGATAAAGAAGATGTGGTACACACACACACACACACACACACACACGCACACACACACACACATATATGTATGGAATATTACTCAGCCATAAAACAGAATGAAGTAATGCCATTTGCAGCAACATGGATGGACCTAGAGATTACCATACTAAGTGAAGGAAGTCAGACAGAGAAAGACAAATATCATATGATATCACTTATATACAGAATCTAAAATATGATACAAACGAACTTATTTACAAAACAGAAATAGACTCGCAGACATAGAAAACAAATTTATGGTTACCAAAGGGGAAAGGGGGTTGGGGAGGAGGGATAAATTAGGAGTTTGGGATTAGCAGATACAGACTACTGTACATAAAGTAGATAAACAAGCTCCTACTGTATAGCAAAGGAACATTGCTCCTACTGTATAGGAAAGGAATATACAGGGAACTATATTCAATATCTTGTAATAAACCACAATGGAAAAGAATATATATATATATATATATGAATCATTTTGCTGTACACCAGAAACTAACAAAACACTGTAAATCAACTATACTTCAATAAAAATTTTTTAAAAAATAGTTGAGATTCAGAGGGAAATGCAGAGTTGGGTGAGTGTCATTTTGTCCATTGGTCACCACTGCAGCATCTGATAAATATCGTATGATCAGAATGGCAGCCAAGAATGTGATTAATCATGTGAAAAACAATTTGGTTAATAAAAGATAGAAATGTCTGAAGTAACCTGAAACAGCAGGACGAGAGTTCTCAAATGGTAGCCCTTCTTTCACTCATTCACCATCAGCGTATTTGCTCTGAGATTGGTTATTGAGTATTTATCATGTATTTATCATGTATGTGTGTGTATATATATATGTATGTATATGTGTGTGTATATATATATATATATACATATGTATATGTATATCCACTGGTTCTGGTCCTCTGGAGAACCTTGATCAATTAATACAATCCTTAATATTATATACTCTCAGAGAACCCCATACTTAAACTTCATGTTTTCATACAGCTATATAATGGTATAATGAAAGAGAGATAGAGAGATATAGACAGATAGATAGATAGATAGGTAGATAGGTAGATAGGTAGATAATAAGGGACTGGCTCACACAATTAAGGAGGCTGAGAAGTCCCAAGACCTGCAGGTTGAGTCACCAAGCTGGAGACCCGAGAGAACCATCAATGTAGTTCCCATCCAAAAGCCGGCAGCCTGGAGACCCAGGAAGAACCGACATTTCAGGCCGAGTCCAAAGGCAGGGGAAGACCCATATCCCATCTCAAACGCCGTCAGGCAGGAAAATTCCCCTTGCTCAGGGGACGTCAGTCTTTTGCTCTATTCAGGCCTTCAACTGATTGGATGAGGTCCGCCCACATGAGGGAGAGCAATCTGCTTTACTCAGTCTACTGATTTAAATGTGAATCTCATCTAAGAACTCCCTCACAGAAACACCCAGAATAACATTTGATCTGGGCACCCTGTGGCCCAATCAAGTTAACATATAAAATTAACCATCACAAGGATGAAGGAAGACAGTCCAGAAGACTGACACCTAAAATTGAGTCTTATGGGATTCGTGAGACTTGGCTAAATTTGGGGGTAAAGACTTGTGATCCAGGCAGAGAGAGAAGAATGTGGAGAGGGTCAAGAATAGAAAACATGGCTCACTCTGAAAATCACAGAGGATCAGACAGTGGGAGCTGGGGTAACCAGGCCTGGAGGTCATTAGGGGAGGTGTTGGAAGGTAAGCAGAAGGGTCCCTGGCTTGGTGGCTTTGCCTGCCACACTAACGTCCTGTCCTTTTTTGTGGGAAATGAATGGGTGCTCCCTGAAAGGTTTTATGCATAGGAATTATCAGATTTCCCTTAAAAACCTTTAAATTATAAAACAATACTTACAGACATTTCCTCAAAAATGAATGAAGTGAGCTTATCACTTTAAGGAAAACAACTGACAGTATTTGTTGGCCATTTTAAGTTTTCAAGTAAAACTTAGAACTGTAGAAAACTTGCATCCATCACTATAAGGTTAATTGCTTTCCAATACTTTAAGAAGATGATATCAGAGGGAGATGAATCAACATGATTGTTTTTAAATATTGTGTTATGAAATGTGTCAATACTGGAAGATCTTCATAACTCAGTGAATCAATATTTTCCAAATGACCAGTGTTGGATGTTATATAATCACGTGTGGGTTTAAAAAAATCAATCCAAAGAGCAAGATCAACCGAATGGATTTTTGTTTTTTGTGTTTTTTTTGTTTTTTTGCGGTACGCGGGCCTCTCACTGTTGTGGCCTCTCCCGTTGCGGAGCACAGGCTCAGCGGCCATGGCTCACGGGCCCAGCCGCTCCGCGGCACGTGGGATCTTTCCAGACTGGGGTATGAACCCGTGTCCCCTGCATTGGCAGGCGGACTCTCAACCACTGCGCCACCAGGGAAGCCCAATCAAATGGATTTTAATGTAACAAAGTACAAAAAGTTCACTGACATGGTTTCAGGTTTGGCACTGCAACTAACATTTAAGAAACTATAATTTGTCCAGTTTGGGTGTAGGATCAAAGGAGAATACCCACAATTATCTGAAAAGGCTATTAACATATTCCTCCCATTTTCAACTACATTTCTGTGTGAGGCTAGATTTTCTTCACATACTTCAACTCAAGCAACATATCACAATAGATTGAACACAGAATCAGATACGAGAATCTGTCATTAAAGGGATTTCTAAAAAATATAAATGCCATTCTTCTCCCTAAAAATTCTCTATTTTGAAAATTATAGTTATTTTGCATTAAATATAGGTTAGTTATAACATGTGATGTGTTTATTATTTTTAAATAAACTATTAAAACATAGTTTAAATTTTTTTTCCATTTTCATTTCAAATACACTAAATATGAATAGATATAACTCACATGAACAAGGGCTCTTTGGAGTCTTTAATAATTTTTAAGACTGTAAAGGCGCTTTCAGATCAAAAATTTGGAGAACTGTTGCATTAACATATTGTGTTAACTGTTCTAAATTCAAAATATTCCAATAGTAGCTGAGTTTCACGTTTAACAGGAAGATAGGGTAGGAAAGAAATCCCTGGGGGTGCGTAGTGCCTGAGTTAATCATTAAAGGAGGCTTCCCTTTCTTGGGTGCCCTGGAGGTGTTTCCACCCTGGGTGCAATGCACTATAGTGAGTGCTTTTGGGGTGGGGAGGGCTTTGCCTTTCTCTGCCTTGTTTGCAAAGTAGAGAAAGACTATTTGTGAATCTAAGCAAACTTCTCAGGCTATCTGGAAAGGGCAAATGTGGAAGTTGAGGATCTGGAAACCTATTTGCCTAAAACGTAACCTTAACCTATGCAGGTGAACTCCTGAGAAAGCCTTCATGTACCCCAGGAATTGGGTACTCCAAAAGATGGTCTTGAGGCCCAGTTTAAAACAGGTGGGAAGGGGAAAACACAGAATCTTAGAGACTGGGCATCCTGAATCACGACCCCTTAAAGAAATCCTATTTTCTTAACATATTTTTGGACACAGACAGTCCTCTCCATAGCCCCAGGGACACAAAAGCCCGTTTGCTAATTAACATGGGATTCATCTGACAGCGCCTGGCTCAGCCCTGACACCTGGAGCTGACCACCAGTTAGGTCTGGGCGGCAACAGGCAGTCTCCGTAAATTCTCCCAGCCTCGTATCCTCACCTGTAAAGTGGGGTTCACAGCATCGACTTTGCATTTAAAGGACCCGGCACCCGTGACTAGATTAATGACAGCCATTCCAGTGCTTACTCTATGCCAGAACTGTCCAGGGCTCTTCATGTATAAGATCTAGTCCTCACAAAAAGCCTGAAAATTCATTACAGTATTGCTGCACTTCTAAGGAGACTTTTGGTCTACCTTTAACACATCCCAAATTGAATTTTGTCTTGCATTGGTTGTGCGTGTGGTTAGTTCTCTTTTGTAGGAAAAGTTAATAAATTGATGGTGTATTCTACGGAAAATATGGTATGAGTTCCCCCATTTTACGCATGGAGAACAAGTTAAAAATATAAAGTAATTTGTCCAGGTCCACACATCAAGAACGTGGGAGGACAGAAGTGAACCCAGGACTATCTTTCTCCAAAGCCTGAGGTCGTCTTATTGATTCACTGCACTGGGCTGGTAGTCTCCCCTCTCCCCTTGATTCTGCCACAAGGCACAGATTTCTGAAAATAAACTGAGCCCACCCAGGCCTCGAGTGCCCCCTCTACCCCTCTGTTCACCAAATGTAAGTGTCAGAATATCCAGGTGAGACATCTTTTGCGCAGTTAACCCGACGTCAGAGGCAGAGTTGCTCTGATGCCTGCAGCTGAAGTTTAGGCCTCAAGGAACTGAAAATGGACGGCTTGCACCCCCGGTGTAGAGCACTTATTGACAATGCAACGTTATGAAATATCATATACATGGGGGACACGTCTGCACACTGCCCACCCTCATCCCCACCACCATCAGGTTCTAACAGTCCCCCAAGCCAGCCTGTCCCTGGGCTTCATTTCACCCTAGAGGTTGAATCTTGTGTGGCTAATGCGTGAAAAACATGAGGCTTCTTCCATGGACGTCCACACCATTAAATACATGCAAAGACATCTCTCAGGGGGTGTGCGGAGGGCCCCCTTTAGTCCTAAGTGGCTGAAGTACTCTGTTTTGTGCTTCTGCTGTCTTTTTCTTTTTTACTTTTTTTGTGTGATATAGTTGATGTACAATATTATATAAGTTACAGGTGTGTATCATAGTGATTCGCAATTTTTAAAGGTTATACTCCATTTATAGTTATTATAAAATATTGTCTATATTCCCTGTGTTGTATAATACATCCTTGTAGCTTATTTATTTTATACATAAGAGTTTGTACCTCTTAATCCCCCATGCTTCTGTTGTCTTCATGGGAGCTCCCTCTGAACATGATCTTAGTTGTATGTCAGAATCTGTGGGTCGAAACCAGTGCCTAAGCCATTAATGCACTGGCTGAAGACTTGACCCAAACTACTCACACTGTGTCAAAAAAATGTGAGCTCCAACTGAATCTGTTAAAACAGCCATTAGAACTTAACTCCAGGGACTTCTCTGGTGGCACAGTGGTTAAAAATCCACCTGCCAATGCAGAGGACACGGGTTCGAGCCCTGGTCCAGGAAGATCCCACATGTCGCAGAGCAACTATGCCCGGGCAGCACAACTACTGAGCCAGTGCTCCGGAGCCCACGAATCACAACTACTGAGCCTGCATGCTGCAACTACTGAAGCCCGCATGCCTAGAGCCCGCGCTCCGCAACAAGAGAAGCCACTGCAATGAGAAGCCCGCGCACTGCAACGAAGAGTAGCCCGTGCTCGCCGCAACTAGAGAAAGCCTGCACGCAGCAACGAAGACTCAATGCAGCCAAACATAAATAAATTTATTTTAAAAAAAAGAACTTTTAACTCCAGCAAACGTCAGTTTTCACATCTTTAAATGGAAAGGATTAAATAAAAGCCTTTGTCCAAGGATCTAGAAGAGTCTCCATGTTTTCCTTACTGCTCTGGATGTGTTTCCAATTTACATTTTAGAAAAATTTGGGGATTTGTTGCAAATATCTGTTAGCCTGTTGTTTTCCTTTTACTCATGTTCAAGGTTTTCTATGACATTGAACTTAAAATGTTCACAGGGTGTGAAATCTCAGTATTTCCTTTGTAGTTAATCTTATTGCTTCTAAGCCTGGTCTTCGTCCAACCAAAAATTAGATATTCACCAACATTTTCTTCTCCTTTGTTAATAGCTTGATTTTTTTGTTTTGTTTTGTTTTTGTTTGTTTGTTTTTGCGGTACGCGGGCCTCTCACTGTTGTGGCCTCTCCCGTTGCGGAGCACAGGCTCCGGACGCGCAGGCTCAGCAGCCACGGCTCACGGGCCCAGCCACTCCGCGGCATGTGGGATCTTCCCAGACCGGGGCACAAACCCGCGTCCCCTGCATCGGCAGGCGGACTCTCAACCACTGCGCCACCAGGGAAGCCCTAGCTTGATTTTTTTAAAAACACTTAGATGGACGGTGCAACACATGATCTGATTAGCTTTTTCATCCCAAATAGTTGGCCAATTCTCCCGGTACAGTTTATTAAGTAATTCCAAGTTAAGAGACTCTCAACTGTGCTGGTGGGAAAAGTGGAGAGTGAGCCGAGGGCAAAGTGAGATGAGAATCAATCTGGCTGTAGGCTCCTGCCGGCCGCCCGGGCCTGCAGGTGTGAGCACCTGGCATGAAGAATGTAGGCGCAGCCCGCCCTCGAGAGGGACGCCACCAGCTCTGTTCACTCAGGTCACTTTGCTGCAGCAACTCTTCCCTAAGCACGCA
This sequence comes from Lagenorhynchus albirostris, assembly GCF_949774975.1. Classification (NCBI taxonomy): domain Eukaryota; kingdom Metazoa; phylum Chordata; class Mammalia; order Artiodactyla; family Delphinidae; genus Lagenorhynchus; species Lagenorhynchus albirostris. The sequence continues at coordinate 167,585,714 of NC_083095.1, read as the reverse complement.
TGCCCACTCCCCACCCCACGAGGCATCCCCTCTCTATGCAACCGTGTGATCTGTTGCCTCTAAAAGGTGCTAGTCAATTTCTTGGGAGGAAAGATTAACAAGGAGGATTCTGGATATTACCCGGGGAGTCCAGAATCTGGACCAGGGCGCCCACCTTCTCCTGAAGGGCCACTGCTGACTTCCCTGAAGACCCTGACCGTCTGACCACCAGCTGGGCACCCCAGGGAGCAAGGCGGGAAGACGGCCCATGCCTCCCAGCCCAGCAGGCAGGCAGCTTGAAACTGACCTGACCTCTCACCTGTTCCACTGCTAACTCCCATTAACTTGGAGAGACCAGAAATAGGAGGAGGGGAAATTTTACAACAGTTAAAGCCACAAACCTTAGTGTCCCAGGCACTTGGATTTGAATCCTTGAAATTCACCTGCTAAGCAGCCTTGGGGAAGTTCTTTACCTTTCGCGAGTGTCGGATTCTCCATCTGCAAAACAGCAGAGCGGAACTGCCTCACCCCTCAGGCCGCGTAAGGATCTCCTTAAGACCATTAAGTCTTAGGCGTTGCAGCTGTTCCTGTTTGACAGAATGAGTTTATCTGCACTGGGGAATCCCTCACTTGGTTTTCCCGGTACAAAGAGCCACAGTCTGGCTCTAGACCGTCCCTAACGAGTGTCCTTCCAGCATTCACCTTCCTGCAGCTCTCTGCAGCCCTTCACCCACCATGCGTCCACCTGGTGACTCATTCTTCAGTATTTTTTCAATAACAATCACTGTCGCACAGATGACTCTCAGCTTGCCCAAAAGGCCACAGAACTGTCATGGATTCCCATCTCCCAACGGGCCTGGGACTTTAAACTATGTACATATCCTGTTAGGGCAGCCTTCCAATGAAGTGGAAGGGGAAAGCTGCCTCTCTAAGCCCTGAACCCAATGCATAATGAGCACTGTGCCCCGTCATGCCGGTGACAGGTGGCAACCTCCGAAGTCATTTCACAGTGGAGGTGCCAAACTGCTGAGTCCTACTCTCTTCACAAGGTAGGGCTGGAAAGCGTATGGGATGCAGAAGGACTAATTTGGGAGTGAGGGCTATTTCTGGAGCGTAGCAGTGGGGCTGTGGACAAAAGAAAAAGAAAATCAGACACGGTGAGAGCCCTGCGGGTCACAAAGGCCCTGCCCGATGGGGGTGCTCAGTGCTGCCTTATAACCACACGCATGTCCTCACCCAGCCCCGTACTCACCTGAGGAAGTCCCCTCATCGCAGAGATGAAGATGCTGAAGCAAAATGACAGGCTTGAGTTGTGGCAAAGTGGTCCTGGAAGTTGCATTGAGTCTCTTCCCATTGGAACCTTGAAAGGGGCTACAAGGGGGTGGGAGGAAGGGCGGGGAAGTGAAAGGGACCAAGAACCTAAGATGAAATGCCTTCCTGTGATTCTCCCCAGGGCCCCAACACCATCTGCAGGGCTTGTATAAGAACAGCTGCCGACTGGGACTTCCCTGGTGGTCCAGTGGTTAAGAATCCGCCTTCCAATGCAGGGGATGTGGGTTCGATCCCTGGTCGGGGAACTAAGATCCTTCATGCTGCGGGGCAACCAAGCCTGAGCGCTGTACAGCCCGCGCGCCACACCTAGAGAGCCCACGTGCCGCAACTACCGAGCCCTTGTGCTCTGGAGCTGGCACGCCACAAGAGAGAAGCCCACGCGCCGCAACTAAGACCAGATACAGCCAAATAAATCAATAAGTAAATCAATAAAAAAGAACAGCTGCTGACTGAAGGGGCTGGGGGAAGGGATGGATGGCATTCTGAATGCCGTGATGGGAGGTACACATCAGTACGTGTTTGTCAAAACGCACAGGAACACACAACAGAGTGAGCGCTAGTGGAAACCATAGATTCTAGGTAATAATAACGCATCAATATTGGCTCATCAGTTGTAACAAATGCACCACAAATGCAAGATGCTAATAACAGGGGAGACATATACCTGGACCTGGGGGTATCCAAGAACTCTCTGTACTACCTGCTCTTCTCTGGAAACCTAACACTGCTCTAAAAATAAAGGCTATTCATGTTTTTTAAAGGTGACACAACATTGTTGTTTTGCAAATGCAGACATTAGGCAATCAGAATCTGCACGTCCCGTTTTGTTTTTTCTCCTTGGCCACGCCGCGCGGCCTGCAGGATCTTAGTTCCCCAACCAGGGCTCGAACCCAGGGCGCTTGCAGTAGAAGCGCAGAGCCCTAACCAACGGACCGCCAGGGAATTCCCTGCAAGTCCTGTTTGAAGGAAGGCGATGGGGCTGAGTGGTAGAAACTTGGTGTACTGACCCCAAGTGTGATTAAAGACTCTTCCTCCCCGCCCCCCAAAAAGGACCAGAGACGCACTTCATCCGTGTATTTCAACCAGGTATTTTATTGTTCCGGCAACTGCAAAATATACAAAGTTCCGACAGGCATCCCCTGTTTGAAAGCTGGCACAGCCTCATCCCGGGTAATTAATTCAGACAAATGTATACAGAACACAGAGAAATCAGAAATCACACGTAAAAGGCCCCCAAGCCAACCAACTAACAAGACCCAATCTATACAGCTTTCCGTCTTCAGGATCCCTTATACTTATTAAATAAATAAATAGCACATCTGCTATCAAAATAATAAAAAAATAAATTTCAAGTATTAGAAACGAAAACGTCATTGGCGTGGTTCCAACAGTCTTTCTTCCCCCCGCCCCCAAACGAAGAGCTTTGCCCACAGTCTCAGGACAGAAGGAGAGGGGTGAGCCTGCCCCCAAAACAAACATGCAAAGTTAAAAATATTGGTCCCAGATGTTTTCCGGGGGGTGAGGGAGTGAGAGTCAATGGTCGGCGTTGCAGAAGCCCTGAGACCGTGGCTCAGACACACCCTTGTCCACCGCCTCCCTCCTCAGATGTCAGGCCCCTGGTCTCCAGTCTCCCAGCCTCCGCCCTCTCCCCATCTCCCCTCCCCGCCCATATTGATGTTCTCTCTCCCCACTGAGGCTCCTGAAAACCAAGGTCCCGGGTTAGGCCAAGCGCATCCTGTGTGGATGCACTGATTTCGGGCAGTCAGAGGCAAGGGGGAACACACCTTCACGAAGACCCCACTCAGACCAGCCAGAAGAGTCAAACTTCAGGGTCAGCTCCGACAACCAGAGAAGGAACCAAAAGGTGGACATAAGAGAGCCATTCTCAAGAGCAGAGCCGCAGGCCCCTCTGTCTAAAAACACAAACCTACACACACACACACACACACACACACACACACACACACACACACACACACACACACACACGCGCGTCTGACAAGACAGCAGGAAAGAGAGAAAGTAACCAGTCTTGCACAGGAATGTACAGAGAGACATCGTCTTGGGAAGATGGCCAGTTAAGGGAAGGGAGGATTTGAATGGTTTTGTGTGAAACCCACAAACCTGGTTGTAGGGTGTCTGAATCGTGTGCCCATTTCTCCCAACCAGAGGAACGTGAATTTTTCTACAAGCTCCTCTCAAACAAAAACCCCAAAACAGCTCCTCTCCCCACTCCCAGCTCCAGCTGTCTAGACGCCCCTGCCTCTACCCCCAGTGACTACTGCACAAGCTAAGAGGGGTAAGGATGTGGGACCCCAAAGCAGAAGGCAAGAAGGGAAGGGAAGGTGACCTTTGGCACCGGCTTTCAGAAATCCTGAAAAGGGTCATTTGGACAAACTCTATCGCTGAGTCCAAATCCATCCTCCTGGGCCTCGACACCCCCCCTCCCCCAGTCCTCGGAGGCCTCAGAGGAAAACCCGCAGGCGGAGACTACAGGTGTTTAGAACCACGTGTCCACAAGCCCTGCCTTGAACCACGCCCCCAAAATGCCACAGGTGCCATGAAGGCAAACGAGGACATTCTCTCCTCCAGAATCGCCCAAGGCACCCAGCTCCACGCTGGGCACACAGCAGACGCTTGACACAGCGTAGGGAACCGAGCTGAATCCTGCCAGGAGACAGCGGAGAGCCAGGCTCTCGGAGGAAGTGGCCGCGAGCGAGGCCTGGCTTGGGCCACTGTCCCCACCAGGGAAACACAGGACGTGATGAAGGCCCCAAAGGAGGAGGCCAGGCCCTTGTTCCCGGGCCGTTTTACGGGGTGAGGGGTCCCTCCCCTCCCCACAGGCTGCCCAACTCCCACATCCTTTCAGAGCTCCAACCCCAAGGGCGCAAAATGCAAACATCTAAGTTCCTGAAGGTGTGACTTTCAGGTCACACTCTCTGCCATAAAAAAAGTGCACGAGCCAGCAGCCCTGGGAGAGCCGTGTCCCCGGCGCCTCGAATCCAGGCAGGAGCCTTCCCTGGAAGGCGAGGCCCCGGTGATCTTTCGGCAACGTATTTCCTCCTGCCTCCGCAGCTAGACGGTCCCACACCATCTTCAGAGACAGGACACACACCCGGGAGGGTGAGCGACACGCGGAGGGTCACTGCCTGGCTGACCAGCAGGTCCACCTCCAGGCTCTCCCGGCCGACCCCAACCTAGCGCGGGCCAAGGGCTCCCTGCAGGAGGCAACGTCCAGGCCGAGAGGCACCAATCTGAAAGTCTTCAGTGTCCCTTAACCTTCAGCAGCTGAGATCCAGGCCCCATTTAAGGTTAGGACTCGGGGCAGTGTCATCTCCCCAGCACGGAAGGTCCAGAGACGAGATGAACAAGCCCACGGGGAGGCGCCGCCGTCCCGCCTCCACTGCACATCGTCCTTCCCGGGCCTCAAGGGGTCCGCGGGGCGCGTGGCCCGAAGGCCAGGGGAGCACAGGCAGGCGGGGGCCCGGTCCTCCTGGAGCAGCAGCCCCTCCTCCACGCCGCCCTCCGGGAGATGTCCTCGGGATCGCTGGCCTTGGGCAGACAGAAGGGCAGGAGCAAAGCTGCGGGAGCGAAAGGGCGGGGCGCCGGCGGGGCTGCGTCAGTGCGTCCTGGAGGCCTCCGCGCCGCTCGGGGAGCCTTTCATGTTCTGCTGTCGGGAGAAAAGCCGGGGAAGCCGGTTACCATTCCTGTTGACTAGGGTTCTAAAGCAAAGACGAAAGCCATGCAGTTGAGACGTGCCCCCCTCTCCCCAACAAAGAACACGGCCCTGAAGAGCATCATTACCGAACAGTGGCCCAGGAACGTGGTGGAGGCTAAGCCCGGGGGTCCCAGGGGAGAAGGGCCGGGAGGGCCCCTGACATCCGCCTGAAGGAGGCAGGGAGGCAGGGAGGGGAGGGCAGGCAGCTCCTGTGGGTCACAGCTGTCCTGGGGAGCACGGGTGCCAGCACCTAGCCCCCCCCCGCCCCCGGCTCACGACGCTTTAGAGCCCAAGGCTACCCTTGCCCCAACCCGGGAAACTCTTGCTGGCTTCGCTGTCAGGCAGAGGAAGGAGTGGGGGTGGGGTTAAATCTGGAGAAGCATCAGGACTCTCCTCCCAGCAGGGTATACAACAGACCTAGGGACCTGGATTCCAGGAACACAGCTCGGATGCTGGAACTCAAGCAAGGGAGCCGGGCAGGGAAGGCATGTGTCAGTAAAGCTCTCACCCCGTTCTAATAAAAGCAATCCTGCCCAGAAGCCCCACCCCACAGATGCTGGCCAGTACCCAAACCCCCTTAAAAAATAGTTTTCAATCAGCTGGGAACAGACGATGGCTGCCACCACACAGCAGCAGTCTCTTGACCTACCCTCCCTACTAAGCCTCCCTGCAGGATAGGGAAGCAGAATCTTTAAAAGTGTTCTCTTGCATCCTGCGTGTCTCCACCAAGACTGTCTCAAAGGGGCGGCAGGGAGAGCGGAACCCAGGCGGACAGAAATGTAAGCATCACCAAGGCCCACTCCCCTCCCGCGTGAACCGGGGGGCTGAGGTGGAGAATCTCTACAGAGGACCATCGCAGGGCTGGCAGCACGGAAGCCAGTGCCTGATCTGAGCCTGCTCTCAGCCGGACTCAGGAGCCCAGGTGACCGACCCTCCGACCACGAGTGCATCAGACAGCCCCTGTGAGCGGGGTGTCTCCTGGGGAGGCCCCCAGCCTCGCAGCCAGAGAGGACCCAGTCAACTTGTGGGGTCAGAGATGGAGGTGCTGGCTCCCACCCACCCTGGGACACCTCATGCCCAAGGTTGGAGCACCCACGAATGATGGCAATGCAATGATGACACGGGGGACCACAGGCACAGGCCATTCGCTCATGGTGCCCCTGGCTCTGGACACATGGAGGATCTCAAGACAATGGGGCACACAAGTTCTGGGGCACAGGGTGTATGAGTCACAGACTTCACAATGGCCAGTCTTCACGCAGACTGAGACGCCCCAAGGGCTGAGATGCCATGACCCAGAGAGACGTGGAGGGGACAGGAGGGCATGCACGGAGCCATTTACCTTTCCAAGGTTAGTAAGGAGAAAACTTTGAGAAAATATGACAGACAGTTCGTCTTTCAAGCATAGTGGGGGGGGGGGAAGGAAGAAACATGTTGGGAAAGAAAAACAAGACAAAACAACTTTAGTAGGATTCTCTTCTTAGCGTGCATTTGAAATTTAAAAGTCAAGGACGCATCGTGAGGGTCAGATGGTCCGTTGGTCCCGAGCCCTAGTGCAGCCCGTGGGGAGTGGACTGCAGGGCGGGCGCTGAGGCCCACCTGGCTGTCGTGCCTGTTTTACCAGAGCACCACCATCACCGGCATCCTCGGGCCACAACCCTAAGACCCCAGGGGCACCCCACTCCCTAGTCCCTAGGCGCTCCTGCTGCCCACGAGGAGAAATCCCCCTGGCCTGTGCAGGAGGGAACCCAGACCAGAGAGCCCTGGATGTAACCACCAAAGCACAGGGCATCACACCTCCCACGGGAACAGCTACTGTGCACCAGGCCCTGACCACACGTCAGGTATCTTGCTGAGTGCTACATCCATATTCTCATCATCAAAACATCTGGACGCTGGGACACCTGAGCGGATGCAGGTGTGATGGGTCCAGAGAACACGTTTTTGCTGAACTGAAGGGATTTTGGCTACAGGCATCATGAGCCTTAGAGATGGCCAAGTTCAACCTTAGAGGGTTGGGGGATGTGCCTGAATGGCCCCCTCCCAGCAAGAAGATTTCTCTCCTGGCAGCATCAGGCCATGGGTCAGAAGGAACAGGATATACACAGATGCAAAACCATAAGGTTCCAAACCCAAAGGCTAGTTTTCACACAAGGAGAACTCTTGATCCCAGGGCATTCTGGGTGCAACGCTTGGTGTCAAGGCGGTAACGGACGTGGGACTGTTACTCTTAAAGACTGAATCCAACGGGCAGGCCCACCATTAAATAAACACATCTCGGCCATGGGAAGCAGCTGCAGGGGAGAGGCTGCAAGAAAGAGAAAGGAAATTGAACAGCTCGGGGCCATGCCCCACAGGCTGCAAACGTCAGGTGCCCCGGATAGGCAGGTGAATGGGACCCTGGGTGTTCTGGAAACCAGCAGAGAGAAAACAGCCAGCCTTTGGGACTGGGAGACCCATTCGAGGGCTGGTTCTGCTACGAACCAGCTGGGTGACCGTGGGCGAGAGACTCACCCTCATCTGGGCAACAGGGACAGGAACTGCCTTGCGACCTCCTGGGGTTATATTTTAAGGACCAAAGACTCGGGATGTGTACAAGCCGTAAAGTGATGAAATCTATTTCTCAACAGGTGGTACCACCTAGTCCAAGCATGATGCCCAACAGCTCCTATTTTCCAAGAATAAGCCACGTTTCTGCGTGAATTAGTCCAGGTAGCCTAACCAGCGAAAGGGACGCGGGGTGGGTGTGACTCGTGGCGTTGGGGATGATATTTCAGGGTGTCTCTTATTAAAACTCTGCAACATAAAGGCCTCAGTTCCTTCTGGGGCTGGGGGCCACCGGAGCAGAGGAAGTGCTGGATTATCCAGCAGCTGCTAACACTGAACCCTCTGCAGAGAAAAAGCTGCACCCCATCCTGAACGCGACCGTAAATGTCGAGCAGGTTGTGATACGGGACAACCCGATGCAGAATGATGGCTCCCAAACAGACCTCTCCAGAGCTTGGGGGTCCCGGAGCCCCTGAAGGTGGGGGTCCTTGCCAGGACAGGAGGGAGAGGCTCGGGTCCTCCACTCTTTGTTTTGCAGGTTAGGCTCTGGGTAAACTCTCCAGGGCTCTCCCGGGAGAGGCCCAGAACTTAAAAGACAACGTCAGTAGGCACAAACCCAGCTCCTGCCAAAATCTGACTCTAAGAGGGAAAAAGTAGATAGACATCCAGCCACCAAGCACTGCAAATACTAACAATCGCCCCGGCCCCGCGGTGGCCGCGGCAGCAGGAGGAAGCACCAAAAACCCGCCGACTTCCTGTATCCTTTTCTGAAAATCCATGAATCCCTTATTCTTCCTCCCGTCCCATCTTGCTCCTTCAGATGTCACAGAAACTGGCATTACCCTCAACACTTTTAACAGGTAGGAGGCCAAACTGGCAAGCAAGGAGAAAGAGATGCAAAAAGCAAAAGTATTCAGAGAAAAATACTTACAAACAGGCTTTCCCTAGCAAAGGCTGCAGAGAGAAAAGGTGGGAGAGAGAGTCAGTTGAGGGACAGGGTGAGGGCCCAGGTCATCGGGGACCAGGCAGCCTCCGCGGGGACAGAGCCCTGGACCCTCCCGGCCTGGCCAGCCAGTGGCCCTGCACGCTGCCCAACCCCCACCCGGCCGGTCCCCACGGCGTCTGTGACTGCGGCCTCTAACCTTCCAACTATGACCCCACCGTTTACACCAACGCAGGATATCACTGACACACCACTTCAGTTCTCAGTTTTCATGAAAAGCACCTCTGACGTTAGACCTGAAAGGAGCACTAATTAGACATCTCCCAGCCAGTCTACCTCCCTCATTTTAAAAAAACAGGGAGACTGAAGGCCCGGGGAGGTGACGGAACCTGACAATAAAACCCCAGAGCCGGCGCCAGGAGCAGACACCACCATGTCAGAGTCTCAGCACGATCACCCCATTGATCAGCCCTTGGCAGTAGCTGCTGCTCCCCCATTCCACAGATGCGAAAACTGAGGCCTGAAGAGGTATGATGGCCTGCTGGGGCTGCACAGCACCCCCCCACCCCCACACAACACATTTTCAGACAACACACGGTTTAAATGCGTTTTGGGGGAAACGCAGGAAGAGCTTGTGGGCCTTCAGCACCCAGCTCATTAACAAATCCAATTCGAACCTGAGCCTGTGATTTCTGTGTCAGAGGCCAGGGGTGGCGGGTTGGAGGTGGGGGAGACCACTGGGTGGGACCCAAATTTGTGCCCAGGGATTTCTACGTCTCACATCCTGGCCAGGATTCTCGGGTGTTGTTGAGGAAAAGGGTGGTTTTCTGAAAAAAAAATCTTAATGCCCAGTAGCCAGTATCTTTTAGCCTTTCACCATCACAGCGAATGAAATAACCTAAGAATGAAATCTAATTGGTTTTCTGCTTTGGGGTTTTTTACTACGTTATAGGAGAAAGTGGCTAATTCCAGGTCCTCCGGCCCGGGTTCCAGCCCGGCCATGCTGGCTCCGTACAAGCTCCCAGGGCCCCACCTGACAAGAGCTTTTCTCTAACGGGGAACGATGGCAAGGGAGCAAGTGAGGAAGAATACTCAGCGTGGGGACAGAAAAGAAGTCCCCGGGACACACAGACGCCAACAGCCCAGAGCTGGATGGAGACTCCTGAACTGGGGGTTGCCTTCAACTTTTAGAAGAAACTGTTCACCAATGTGAATGGCTCGCGGACACTCGGCCACTTCTTTGCTCTGCCTGGTTCTGCCCGGGCAACACCACCTCCCCAGAACGGGCGTGTGCACGCACAGCCAAGGTCTCAAGGACGGATCCGGGGGTCCCACACTCAGAGCGGCATCCGTGTCCTCTCCCCGCACACCCCCAAGCGGGCCTGGGTCTGAGGCCGCCACCGCCCCACCGGGCACGCTCTCCCCACCCTGCACGAGACTCGACTCAGGAGGGAGAAGGGGGTCAACGCACTTGTCCGGGCAGCTGCGTGGGCACCTCCGGGGGCAGGCAGGTGGGCAGGGCAGCGGAGGTAGAGGCCACATGCTCCTCAAAGCTGTTGATGCGAGGCTTTTTGGTGGGCTCGGGGCTGGCTAGTGGGGTGACACTATTGCGTCTCATGAGCGGGTTAGGTCCCTTCTTTGCATCCTAAGCGAGACAAAGACAAAAGAGAGAAGGCGACAGTTACGAGGAAAAGGAAGTCAATAAGCCAAAACAAAAAATCCAAAACCAAACCAAACACATTTCTCTGCTTCCAGATTTCACTGAGACCACAAGCCCGACCACGGTGAACGGCCCTGGACCGAGGGGCTGCTGGCTCGTCCCGTGTCTAGCGCTCGGCGAGAACAAGGGATGATCTCTCCTCCCGAACCCCCTACCCGATCATTCCAAGACACCCACTCAGACAGACACGATGTTCGCAAAGCAGGCGAGGGAGGACGAGCAGGACGGTTCTGCACAGACAGTGATGCAGTTACAGCAGGGAAGAGATCAGAAGAAGGACCTTGCTGCCAGCCTCCAAAGACACAGAGGCAGGGGTCCTGGGCGTGAGGCTTGGGCGACCGCTGGGGGCGGCAGGAGGGGCGGGGGGCGAGCGGGTGTGGTGCTGGACCCCCTCCCACTGACCTCAAGCCAGGATCTTCACCGCTCCTGTTGCCAGCGAGAACACCCAGCTTAGGAGAGGAAACGCAAGCCTCCCCCAGCCAGGAGACCAAAGACGCAGGAAACCGCGAGGGCCCAACACCAGCCTTCCGACAAAGTGACAACTCCAGTGAAGTGGGGACCTCTGAAGTCCCCCAGGGCCTGTCACTCTGTAGCTCGTGGCCCAGGAGCCTGAGCTGGGGTCTGTCTCCAGCAAGCCCCTGCCTGCCCTGCTCTGAACAAATGAAGTGTTCAGGGGCCACCAGAGCCCAGTTCGGGCCCAACCCCAAGAACCCGGCTGCTGGCAGTCCAGCGGGGAGGCTGCTACTCCTGGAAGGAGGGCAAACGCGCATCCTGCCACCCCGGCTCAGGAGGTGCCGTCACAGCCAAGGGAAGCCGTCCGCCTTCGCTTCGGTCAACCAGCCAGGCAACTGCCGTGGGAGCTGGGATTTTAATGCCAAAATCCTCTGGCCAAGCTCCCTGGGAACAGGGACAAGAACATCACACTCGGTGTAAAAGAAAGGGTCGGACTGATGCTGGCAGAGAGCTGGAGTTTGACAGTCGGTATAGAGTAAATGCAAACTTTCTTTCACAGTGTACGCCTGGGCAGAACCCTGCGCTGCCCTTGGGAGGCCCAGCCAGGCTGACCACCGAATTCCAGACCCCACCCTAGAGGGGGGGGTCAGGTGCGGCCAGGCATTGGGGTCTCCTGGAAAATCATTCCACCCGCCACTGCTCCCATGGCTAACTCCCGAATCACGGCTGTGTTTCCCAGTCCCACCCCTTCTTCACTCTTATCGTCTTCGTGGGAATCCGGGACCTGAGTGCATGCAGATGACTGAGTGGATCTGTGGGTTCCGTGACTCTGGAACCTGCCATCGTTTAGCTGCCCCGGAGGAAAAGGGGACAGTAACTGGGCTACGGTTACGTTTAAAAGAGCAAGAACGTCTTCCTCCTCAACACTCACTTCTCGGGTCAGGTGGTGGGGGAAGAAGCGCGGCAAGAAAGAAAAGGAAGACGATGCCAAGAAGCCACCTGACGGGCAGGGAGGGGCACGCGGGCGCTGAGGGAAGGGAGGGCCGCCACGGAGGCCGCTGTTCCAAACGAGACAGAATCCACCCACGGACACAGCCAGCCTTTACAAGCAAGCCGCCGGGGGTGGGGGGGGCGTCCCCAGTGCTGGCGCCCACCGGTGCTGCCGCCTGCCAGCATCCTTCCCAGAAGGAGGACAGGGCAGGAGTGTGCGGGGGTGGGGTGGGGGGCAGCGAGTCGCACTCACCTCTGACCTCTCCCGATGCGTGCTCACGGACTCCACGTTCAGGTAGATGGATTCGACTCGGCAGCCTGGGCAAGGGCAGGGAAGAGGTTGGCGACCGGTTAGAGGGGCCCTGCGCTCACAGCCTCACCGCCACCCCACCAGGGAGACGGGTCTCGGAGGGGCTGCGTCACCACACTCACCGTAAGCGACAGGCGTCAGCTTCAGGACAGCATGAAGGGGGCATTTCAGGTAGGGCATCTCCTCTGAGAAGGAGAGAAGGGCCCCCGGTGAGACTGGAGACTTGAGGGGGGACATTCCCAGGCCTCAGTGAGAGCTTCTGCCACGTGGGGACCACCTGCAGAGGCCTCACTGGGCAGGGTGTCCCCCCCCCCCCCACTCCCGCAACCCGGCCGCCGGCCTGCTGTGCTCGAGGCAGGCGGCCCGACAAAGAACAGAACCGAAGCAAACCCAAACGCTCGCACAACGAGCCGGAGTAAAAGAGTTAATTTCCCAAACGATTTAGGTGTCAGGATCCACATTTAAGTGTTAAGAGTAACGTCAGAGTTCTCTGGGCTGTTAACTCCTTAGAGGTGGGCTGCCTCTTCCCCACCCGACCCACAGCCCCTGAGACGTGGAGACACAGGGCTTCCGGGAGGCTGGTTCTCGAAGCCATTAAGTCCACCCAGCATCGAACTGCTTGAGTGTCTTCCAGGGGCTGCAAGGAAGCGCTAGGCGGGGGGAGGGGGAGGGGACGCAGCCTTTCCTCACCCCTGGCAGCAGGCTACCCCAGCTCTAAGGCCAGTTTCCTCTCCCTCTCTCCTTTGCGGGGGCTGTGACTGGCTCCCCAACCCCCTGACCCTCCAGGAGAGGATGCATCGGAGGACCAGGCACCTGCGCTCTTGTCCAGGAAGTAGGCCAGGAGGCAGCGCAGGACGGCCTGGTGGCAGATGACCAGCACGTTCTCCTGCCGCTCCAGCTCCATGATCACAGGCTCCAGGCGCTGGACCAGGTCCTGGTAGGACTGCAAGGCAGAGGGACGGGGCACCGAGTTGGAGCAGAAGTCTGGCATCCGTGGCCACACCTCTCCCACTTATAAACCAGAGACCACACGATGGATCCTCCGTCAACCTCCCCCCCCCACCGCCACCATCCGTGTGTTGCATTCCTCCCGGGCACTGGGGGACCCACCCCAACTGCCCTCTCCCTCTCACTGCTCCTTCCTGACCCTCACCCTCCACCGGGAAAGTGAGGGAACGGGGCCCTGACACACACTACAGCGCATAACAGCCCTGAACACATTATACAGAGTGAAAGACCACAGGGTGTACGATTCCACTGACGTGAAACGTCCAGAACAGGGAACTCCAGAGACAGAACGCAGACTCACAGTTGTCGGGGGCTGGGGGGGAGGAACTGGGACTGACTGCTAAAAGGCTGTGGTTTATTTATGGAGCGATGGAATGTTCTAGAATTAGTGGTGATAGCTGCACAATATTGTGAAATATAAGAAAAACCACTGACCTGTACACTTTGGTTAAAATGGTGACTTTTATATGATGTGAATTTTATCTCAATAAAAGAAAATTGAAAAAGAAGGGGTAGGCCTGTACCTTTAAGACCACCGAGGTTCCCTCCACCCCTAGTCCCCTCTCTCACTAAGCAGGTCCCAGGGAACAAGGGCCTGGGAGGGACCAGGGACAGCGTCCTGGGCTCCAGGGAACTGACACGCTGAGCGGAAGGAAGCACCCACTGGGTGTCACCAGGCTGAGCCTGCGGAGACCCCAGAGCACCGCCTACAGCTGGACGCTCCATTCAGTGCTGCAGGCAGCTGCTCGCTCAGCCCGAGGGGGCCACACAGCCTCAGGGTCCCCCCACCAGCATCGATGGAGTCAGTACAAGTGACTTGCTGACGTGTCTGCCATGTCGCCCACAGTCAAGGGGGCCCTTGTGTCCAGTGAATCACCATCCAGGACTGTTTTTCTTTCCTGAGTTGTCATGTACGTCATTAGAGAAAGACATCTGTCCCTGCTGCTTGTGGGAAACACAACTGTGCTTCTCTGGGAGCTGTTTACAAGGTCCAACTCGGGAAGACTCGATTCAAAGGCAGACGGGCCAGGGCAAGCATCGGTACAGGGTAGCGGGGTGGACGCAGGGGCCCTTCCTCCCCGGAGTCACCAGTAACGGGTCCCTCCAGGTCCCTAGCAGCCCGCCTCCCCAGCCTCACCAGACACAGTAGCCTCAGAAGGACCAGCTCAACTCCCTGCCCACAGTACCCCAGCCACCTGCCCATCACTTGCCCAGCGCACACAGGCCCGAGCCAGAGACGCAGAGGGAGCAGGCGGCACGCACCTCCCCGGTGGGGTAGCGGTAGTAGTACTTGTCCTGCTCGCGCAGCGCGTACTCCTCGGGGTAGGTGTCTTTGATCTCCTCGTAGGTCATCTCCTCACAGACGCCCTGGGGGGAACACCCAGAGGTCACTCGAGGGAATACCCGCCACGGCCGCCCCGACCTGGCCAGCGCAGCCCCTGCAGGTGGGAAGCGCTCAGGACTCCCGGCGGCTCCCGGCCCCGGACTCACGGCGTCAATCTCATTGAGCGCCTTCCACTGCTCGTAGGGGAGCTGCAGGGCCTCCGCCGTCTGGATGGTGCTCTTCAGCTGGCTGGTCCACACCTTGAGGTCCTTCAGGTTCTGCTCCTCCACAAACTTGCTCAGCGCATTGGCGAACTGGGGGTGGGGGGGAGACGGCGGACGGGTTGAGGGGCTCACGCCGGACCACCAGCTCTGCCCCTCCCTCCCAGAGAAACAGTGCAGGGCCGGTCCCCGTGCACATCGGGGTTGGCCACACTGTCCTCACTGCTGGTGAGGGGGGCCTGGGAGCAGCCACTGCACATGTACCCCCTCCCCTCGGACACACACACACACACAGCCCCCTCCCCACAGGCTCAAGAGACCCTCCACCCTCCCCAGACACATACACGTACACACACAGACACACGTGCATATACATACCCAGAGGAACACACACAGACATACATGCACATGTACACATGTACACACAAGGGCACAGAGACACAGGGACACACACACACGGAGACGCACACAGGGACGCACAGCCCCCCCCCTCGGCCTCCTGCCCCATCCCCGCACTCCTCCTACCTTCCTGCCCCTGCTGGACAGGCCCGAGTCTCCTCCGATCTTGCCCTGGAGGTTGTGCTCGCTCTCCCCGTGCCGGCACAGGTAGATGGTGCGGGGCTGCACGTGGATGTTCATCAGGTAGTACACGATGCGGCTCTGGATGTGGTCCTGGACCCTGTTCACCAGGAACCGCCGGCCCACGTCGATCACCTTGATCAGGGACAGGTCCCTGCACAGGAGGGCGACCAGCGCGTCAGAACACCGGACAGCACAGCCGGGGCAAGGCCCCGACGCCGCCCCAGCCCCACTGCCGAGACTCAGCCCCAACCGATCCGCAGTGTCAGCTCCTGGGGACACAGACGGAACCTCTCTTCTCTGAGAGTCAGGGGGTCTGAGTCTGTAATTCCCACAGAGGAGTGAGCGCTGGAGAGGCTGGCTGGCCTCCCAGAGCACGGGGAAAGAAAAGCAAGAGGATGGAAAAGAAAGCGAGGGAAACATCAAAGGACAGGAGCAAGACGGGGCTCAAATATTCCCTTTCCACACTTGTACACAGTGTCTACAACACCGAATAGGTCATCAAGAGTTTTCTTTAAGATACTTAAAAAAACAGTTTATAAAAGTATCCAGGAGCAAATGCTTCGTGGGAACATCAAGAATAATATTCAAAGCCCTGAAGCAGGTGGCTCAGACGGTCATCTCTTAGGAATTACCTGTCACATTTATCGGGGTCAAGGGGCTGGTAGCTGGCTTCATAGCAATTAATTCTCTTCATGAAATCGTCCATAGCTTCTGCTGAGTTGCAGTCTTTGTAATCCGGGCTGGAGATTTTCACTTCCTGTAACACCACAAAGAGGCAGCTGATAAATCATGCTGGAAGGCTTTCTGCTTAGAATGAAGCAGGCTTTGGGGCTCGCAAACGGGGAAAAGCACAGACGGGCTCAGAACGATGATGACCCTACCCAGCGTTTTAAGAGAAAAAAAAAAAAGAGATACGGCTGGACGCTGAGTCATAACCCCATGCTTCCACGGGGAGAGCACCCAGGGCAGACAGAGCCTCTCAGCCTGGAAGGGCGAACACAGGAAATCCACGCAGATTCTAATGAGCCCCTCTGAATGGGCCCCGATTCGGGATCAATCCAGGAGCCAGGTCACTACCAGACAACCCAGCCTTCAATTCAGCTGAGTTCCCATAAGCACCTACAGCGTTCACCCCACCAAGCGGAGGTTGTCCGTAAGCAAAAGTGCACCAGGAGGTGCTGGCGGTGCCCTGGTCCCACGTGCCAGGCAGGATTCCTCCTCCACTGCCCAGAGGTGGGGGCAGCATGCACTTGTCACCGGTCCCCAGTGGATGCTTCTCCGCCTGGACTGCGCATCCTGTCCTCCTGCCCAAGGCTTGCTCTCATGGGACAGAGACAGAGGAGACATGCCCCTCGGGCCTGCCATCCCCTATAACTGACCAATAGGCCTGAGTAACCTGGCAGATTTCAGGGAAACTGCCAGGATGCGTTAATGCATGTGCTCTTTTCGTCCTCAACAACGACCACAACCATAAAAGAGAGGCAGGCACGCTGCAAAATCCGAGTTCAGCGGGGAGTTTCATGGGTGCACGGTTACGTTCCGGGAAGATGAAAAAGTTCTGGAGGTGGATGCTGGGGATGGCTTCCCAGCAATGTCAATGTGCTGAGTGTCACGGAGCTGAGCACTTAAAAACGGCCCAAATGGTACCTTTTATATTATGTATATTTTAGCACGATTTAAAAAAAAAAATCTCAGTTCACAAACCCCTTTCTCCAGCACAGCCTTTGCATAAAAAGCACAACAGAAAGGCCTAAAAACTGCAAAGTTGCTTTGAGGCTTCATCAGAGAAAGAGATCTCTGAACACGGAGAGGGTCGGGGCAAACAGATCCACGGATTCACAGAGGATGAGACAGAGTTTCTGGCCAAAGCGAGTGTAGACGGCTCACTGGGGAAAAACGATTCTGCAGCTGCACTCTGCTTCCCTACCAAGTGAACCAAACCAAAGAAATACAGCAAAACCCTTTGTTTAGAGCATGGAAACTTCCGTTTCCTCCTACTCTGAGCCTCTTCCTTTGGGGCCACTGAAACCAATCTGGACTGATTTTCTACCATTTCAATAGCTCTTCCTGAAATATGAACTCATTTCTGAGAAATGCGTGTAAATATTCCCACTGCCTTGGAGAAAAGGCCCAACACCAAAAGCTAACTAACTCCCAGCATCCCTTTAAAGGATGCGCACTTGTATGCGGCCAAACTCTAGCGCTCCCTGTAGAAGTGTCGGACCAGCTTTTCTTTACAGGTAACGTCTTACCCTGATGTATTTAAGCTGGAGAAGAAATTATCTACGATATAAGAAAGGGAACTGCGGTGAAGTCTTCATAGTAACCGTTTCCGTTTATGAGCTATTGCTATCAAATAAAATTTAAGAATTAACCAAATTAAACTGCCAATTACCCTCAATTTACCCAGGCAACTTCCCCTTGGTACAGGGAGAGGAGCAGGAAGATGGTTTAACCACCCACATTCTTCCCAAATTTGGGAATTCTGCCTTCTGTCCGCTGAGTCCTACGTGCTTTTGTCAATACACAACCATTCTCACCTACCAGGGGCCTTTAGAGCAAAAGAGACCAGCCTGCTACCTCCTTTCCCGTCCGGAGGGGTGAGGTGCTCTTTGCCCTAAGCAGTCCCATCACCCCCCAACTGCCAGGCTCCTGCCACCAACAGAGACTGTTCGAGGTTCCCCAATTTCTCTCTTATGTCCCACAAAGACAGCTTTCTGCCAACCATCTGAAAGGACCTTGATAAAGCCAGTCCAAGTCACAGAATGTGCTTTTAAGTTAAATACCGCTCTGTCCTTCTGACCCCCCGATCCCTCCTCAGACAAAATCAACAACCAGCTGGGAGAGCCAGCTCTTTCTCAGGGTGGCTTCTCTGGGCCGACCCAGTCCCTCACTTTTCTCAGATTAGCACACTACAAAGGGTCTTACCATGATGTTGGAGGCCACAACTGTAGGATCATCACACACAGACTCAATGAAAAACACCTGGGACGAAGCAAGACAGAAACGCTAAGAAACAACAAATGTGGTAACACAAAGGGCCAACTTTGGTATCACTGTGATGTCACTACCACACTGGAGCAGAAAGGACCCCACTCATAAATCCCCACATACAGAAAAAGGAACCAGCCACTCAGTCCTGAGTCCTCTGCACCCGCCCCCAATAGAGGGATGCTCCCCCTCCCTAGTCGCTGTAACCCCCAAAAGCCCCCACCAGTCAGGCCCAATCTGTAGGCAGCAAAACCCAGGCAGCGGGAGGGGAAGGCCCGAGCATGGAGCACAGGTGCTCCAGACACAGGAACCAGCCAATCCCTGTGGGGCTTCCCTTGCTCCTGCGCGCTCCGAGGCGAGACGAGAAATCAGGCTCACCTTGAAATCATTTTCTTTGGCAAAATGAAGGATCATGTGTCTCCTCTCTCTAGTAGTATTGGTGGCGTCGAAAACCTGGCAGGGAGAAAGAAGGGAAGTGAACAGAGCCCAGTTTGAGTTGAACAGTGTTTACCAGACCACCAGAGGTCAGGCCTGGTACTTCCTGGGGCTCCAGGAGAGACCTCACCCTCCCAGGCCCCCCACTGCCTCCTCCTGCACTCAAGGATGGAAGGGGAGGGATGGGAAGAGAACTTAAAGCAAAGGAACGACAGCCATACGCAGGGGAGGGAGCACAAGGAAGGGACGCTAGCTCCCTCGGCTGCAGCCGCCCCAGGTCCAGCTGCCTGTGCCCCCGAGTCCACCGGACGATCACCTTCCCCCCCGAGTCCCTGTGCTGCCCTTGCCCCCTGCTTCCCTCACAGCTCAGGCCAAACACCTGTCCCAACTGGAGGTGTCCCCACGCAGCTCTGACTACATTCCCTCCCTCCCAGGGCACCATCCCGCTGGGATCGGAGACAGGGCTTAGACTCCAGGCTTACTGCAATTTGGCCCCCTTCCTTCGTCAGGTAACTTTTGACATCTCTCAAGGCAGCCAGCGCACACTGTCTGCAACACACAGAAAGAGCATGGGCGCATCAGAGCCGGGCCGTCGCAGGAGGACGCGCAGGCACCCCCAATTCACCCCAACGAGCGGGGTGACCTGTGATTCTACGGCTAAACTGCTCAGGCAGGCAGCACCGTCAGGCCCGAGGCCCCCGATGGGGGCCCCGCACACACGGCTGCGGCACCTGGGACTCGGCCTCATGCCGGCTGCGCACTGAAATTCCCCTGGGAGCTTTCAAAACACGGATGCCCAGGTCCTGCCCACAACTGCCCACTGTACCCATCTGGGCAGGGCTGTGCCCAGCTCCCAAGTGATTCTAAAGTGCAGCTGTTACACTTCAGTTCCCTGGTCACTCGGAGCTGCAAAGAAAATCCTTTTCCCACGTAAACAGATGATTTTCCAGGAAAATGATTTAGTTCATTCCTAATGAGATGTTGTTGTCGGACAGCGGGATCAGTGGGGCTCAGAGGCCGAGAGGCTCTCGCTGATACACAAGGAGGGGGACCAGCTGCCTCTCTCTCACCCAACCTGGTGCTACAGAGCGCCCGTCCCCCTCCGCCCACCGCAGCCCGGGCCTCACTTGCGGACTTTCATGGCCTCCTCATTGTCGGGGCGGAAGAAGTTGTAGGAGCTGTACTGCTTCACGGCCTCCCGGCGGTACTCGCCCACGTTGAACACTGGATGGAAAAGAAAGGTCCCTTAGCTGACCACGCTGACCACCAGAAGGGCCTCCCACGGTCAGGATCGCTCTTTCCAGAAAAGAAAAGCAAGCCGGCACATGACTTGAATAAGATCCCGATAAGACCCGGAAACCAGACAGTGGGCTCTGCGTCCTGCGCCGGTATCGCTTGGCCTGCAAGGCTGCCCAGCTCCCCCAAACCCAGGACCTTGTTTCTCCAGGGTTGCCTCCCATGGCCCAGCCTGCAGGCCGGCCTCTCCAGGCCGGGGCTGAAGCCTGAGCCTGAGAGCAGGTGGCAGCCACAGGCCTAGTGAAGATCGGGGCCGTGATGTTCGCCAGCGCACTGGGGGTGGAGAGAGTGAGGGCTCATATGCGTGGCCGGGGCCACAGCAGCCCTTCTGCAGATCAGCAGCCCGCGCCCAGGGTGGGCAGTGGGCGCTGAGCCAGTGCTTAGTATAGGAAGCACTGCTCTGGGCACAGGGCGGGGTGGGCAGCAAACGTGAAAAATCAGTCCCCGTGCTCAACACCCCCCGTGGAGGTGGGAAGACCGGCAAAGATTCGCAAAAATATAATCAACAGTACACAGCACTTTACGACGGTCAGTGGAGGAGTGTCACAACTAAGGGCTTGGGGAACTTAAAGGAAAAGATCCACACAGACTGCGGTGGTCAGAGAAGGCTTCTTAG
This sequence comes from Lagenorhynchus albirostris, assembly GCF_949774975.1. NCBI lineage: Eukaryota > Metazoa > Chordata > Mammalia > Artiodactyla > Delphinidae > Lagenorhynchus > Lagenorhynchus albirostris. Next base: position 167,565,249 of record NC_083095.1, on the reverse strand, counting down.
AGGAGGTGAGGGCTGAGCTGGGCAGGATGCAGGGCAGTGGGAACCAGACAGCAGCCGGTGAAAAGAGACCCTCCCCCTCCCATACACAGCATGCAGGGTGGAGGGCGGCACAGCCGGAAAGGAAAGTGTGTCCCTCGACTACAGGGACAGCACCCTGTCAGATGGCCCTGCAAAGAGAGTCCCAGCAGCTGGAGAGGGAAAGGCCATTCTTTTTTGGGGGGGGGGGTGGTCATGGCAAGCAGGAGGGTGCCCTCAGCCTGACAGCCCCGGCCTGGGGGCGCAGGCTCACCTTTCGTGGGGACGCCAATCCAGTTGAGGTAGCGGGTCAGCTTCTTGGAGATGTACGTCTTCCCCCGGGCTGGGAGGCCCACCATGACGATCACCGTTGGGGAGTTGGTGAGCTTTGGCCCACAGGCTGGGGAGAGCAACACAGAAAGGGCCATGGATAAAGCAGCCAGCAGGGCCCACAACAGGCTTTAAAGAATTCCACGAGGGACTTCCCTGGCAGTCCAGCAGTTAAGACTCCGTGCTCCCAATGCAGGGGGCATGGGTTCGATCCCTGGTCAGGGAGCTAAGATCCTGCAAGCCTCACGGTGCGGCAAAAAAAAAGAAAAGAAAAGAAAGAATTCCATGGAAACACAGCTTTCATTCCCACCTCAAAACCCTACATTTTACAATCCAGCGGGACTGGGCCCCTGGGGGCCAGAGCCCTTGGTCACACAGCTCCCTCTTGCTTTGAGGTCCACACGGCAGGGACCCCAAATTCCCAGCCTGACACCTGAGGGCCCAAAACCCAACCAGGAACAAATTACTAACCCCAGAGCAGAAAGCACCCCTGGGGGTGTAAGGCTCACCAGTGATGATGAGGTTATCAGTAGGAGAGGTTGTTTCTGATGCAACATAACATGTAAATCGAGGCGGCAAGTAGGAGCCCTGGGGGGTGGGGCCCCAGCGGTGGCCAAATTACAGACAGAAGCCTATTGTCAATGTCCGCACCGCCATGCACGAAGTCTGCATGGCCTTCCTAAAATAAGTAATTTTTAAAAGGCAATTTTCACAAGTAAGAGTTTATCAAATGCAAGTAGGTCAGGGACCCGGAGGCTGACTCCCACAAATTTATCTGTCCCTGAGACTCTCCTGCCCCTTCCTGCTCCCCGCTTCCACCAGGTCACATGGGCCCCGGCAGGGGCCCCGGAAACCCAGAGGGTCTTGCCTGACTTTGCTGAAAGTCAAAGGGGATTTGCAAAATCCCCTCCTGACTTTGCTGCTGAACCACTGTCCCACGTTCCTCAGAATCTCAACAAAACAGCAGGGAGAGAGGTTTTCACTGGGTTTGAAGAAAGCAGCCCAAAGAACCCTGTTCTGGACATTTCAGGTGCACGGTTTCCTCGGCTGGCGTCTTGCCCCTGAGATGCTCCGGCATCCTGGCGACGAGAGTGTTCTCGAGCCTGGGGCTGCCCATGGGAGCCAGAGACCAGCCGCCTGCCCGCTCCCTGACCCGCAGATGGGAGGCAGGGAGGGCCGCCAGGCCACTGACAGCACAGGCTTGAGGAGATGCCTCCTCTTAAGCTGGACACCCCAACACAGCCCCATGATGCTGGGCCTGGGGGCCAAACTGAGGTCACGTGTCCAAACACCGGCTGTGCTGTTGCAGGGTCTGCTCCTGGACCTGCAGGCTGGGGCCACAGAGGCAGCCAGCACCGCACACAGGGGCTGTGTCTCCTTTCATATTTCTAGACCATCGGTGACCTTCTCCACACAGAGCGAGGAGGAGAAGGAAAAAGGCCATCGGGAGGCCAGGAGGCACGAGGGAGCCACAGAAACCCCTGGCTGGGATTCCCCAGCAGCCATCGGCCGGGAACAAACAGGTTCCTAGAAAACAGAGGCCATTTCCCTGCCCTGCGTCAGCGCACGAGTGGGGCAAAGACGCGCCGGTCGGCCATGTGTCACTCCGGCAACTGCAGGTGACACATGAGAAAGTGAAAGTGTCCTCGCCTGTGCCTGGAAACGACACTCATTCTGCTCACCCTTCCCCCAAGCCACCGGTTTTCCCCTGGTCTTATCTGATGTCCCCACATGCCACTGCTCTCAAGAGCATCGCACACAGAGACAGACGTGCGCACGTGCACGCGCACACACACACACACTCTCAGCTGTGCACATACATGGAATACTTTTGTTGGACGCATGCCAAGGAAACAGAGACAGAGGCTGACTGATTTACCAAATCGGGGATTACTTCTATATCCACTAATCGTATGCACAAATCTCTGGCAGTAGACACTTGGGGAGGAAAAAAAAAAACCCCCATAAAGACACGGCAGAGTAGATATCTGAAGCCAAAAATTCAAGCTGGATCTCAAACCCGAACAAACCATCCCTCCTTTGTCTGGCGAAGCAGAAATGATTCCTCTCTTCCTCTGGCTTCTTGCGTGAGATTCAGAGAGCTGCCAGAGGGATGGCCAAAGGTGCCTGCAGCTGCCCCTCCGCCCAGGGGTCCCCAAGACAGAAGGGAAACCACAAAACCTTGTGGCTAAACCTTCGGGTTTTACTCTTCTTCATCCCTGCCCCCTCTTTTTTTTAAACTCACGACACATCTCAAAGTGCTTCCACGGTCCTATAATCACCTGCCTCTGCTTCAGTTCCCCTCTGACTCTCAGTTTCTTCTTCTCTGCAGACCTTTTTAACCCTCCCACCTCTCATACCTTCCTCCCTGGAGCTCTGCCTTTCCGTCTTCCTCCCCAACAGCACAGGGATTTTCACAAGATTTTCCAAAAAGTACTTGTGTGTAAGGGGATACACAGAGGTTAGTGGGGTAAAGAAGCAATCGTCTGAAGCCCCTGGACAGAGGCTGCATTCGCAGGTTCCAATTCCAGCCCTGCTCCCTGACTGAGCTGCTAACCTCTCTGATCTATGTAACCCACTGCCTCAAGCAGGCAGGACAGCTGTCCCGGCCCGCGGCATGGACACCACAACGCAGGCTCAGAAAATAAAAGAAACCAATGGAAGACACTTTGCCGCTGCTCCCATACCTCCTGCAAGCTTTCTTCTACTCAGAGGCGCTCCTAAATGTTAACCTCAAAAAGATGCCACATCACTTGTGCTCTTTCCCTACGAGTAGGTAAGTCATGTTTCAGTGCCGAGTTTCAGGGGAACTAATGGAAGACTGATGGCCAAGCTGTAGCTGTAGACAGGGCCAGTGCTCAGGATAGCCCCATGGAAGTTCCACGGCCGGGTGTCTACAGTAACCATGGCAACCTGCTCCCCTGCCGCTGCCCGGCAAGGGCTGTGACCCTGCGGTGATGCCACTGCCCAAGAAGGGCTCTCTGGGGAATGGGTCCATATGATCGGCCCTGGACTGTGCTCCGCTGGACACAAACCCTCTCCTGAGATCACACCAGCCCAGAGAGTCTGCTTGGTCCGTGTTAAGAATACACATCTAGGGACTTCCCTGGTGGTCCAGTTGTGGAGACTTTGCCTTTTGATGCAGGGCCTGTGGGTTTGATCCCTGGTCAGGAAGCTAAGATCCCACATGCCTCGTGGCCAAAAAACCAAAACATAAATCAAAAGCAATGTTGCAACAAATTCAATAAAGACTTTAAAAATGGTCCACATCAAAAAAAAAAATCTTAAAAAAAACAAAACAAAACATCTAAGTGAGCTTGCCCCAGGCAGGTGGGCTGAGGCTCTGCGGGGTAGAGAGACCCCAGCTCAGCAAAATCTCTTTTCAAAGCTCTTCTGGACTGTGTGGTGGACGCCAAACTCATTCATTGCTTTGCACGCACATTTTAACTCGCGCCTAACCTTTGTGCAGCAAACGGCCCTCCCAACCCGACACGCTCTCCGGCAGACAGCGAGGGATGGGCATTTTAGTGAATCAGTTGACAACACAAGAGCATGGTGGCTGAGAGGGTCTAGAGCCAAGCAGAGTTCAAGGCCGGGCTCTGACACTTCTCCGGGCCGTGGACAAGTTACTTGATCTCTCAGGGTCTCGGTTTTCCCTTTCTGTGAAATGCAGGGATGCTTCAGAAAGGTTCTCGGGAGGATTAATCACAAGATAATATGTGTAAGATACTTGCTACGTTGGCCTCCGTCAGCCATTAAGGCTTCATCATCCCAGACACGAGGGAACTAGGACCCACAAGTGAAGGAGGTCCCCCTGCACAGGCAGTGAGGGACAGACCTGGAGCTCACCTCCATCTTTCTCACCCGCAATCCTTCAGTCCCTCCTTCCTCAATCAGTGGTTCTCAACCAGTGGCTGAACCTAAGAAGCTTTTTAAAACCAGGATGCCCGGGCCCCACCTGCAGCAGTTCTCACGTGGTGTGGGGTACCAGCATGGATTTTTTTCCCAAAGTCTCCCCTAAATGATTTTAATGTGAAGTCAGGGCCAAGAATCACCTCTATAAATTATAGTGGGCACCCAAGGATAAGGTCAGGATTTCTCTGGAAGGTTTCCTTCCCTTCCTTCCCTCTTTAGGTTGGAAAACCATCAGTGGAGCTAAGCCCCTGCTGAGATGAAACCTTCTCTCAGCAGACAGTACACAACCTACTTTACAGAGATGAGGAAACTGGATTCCGAGTGGGGAAACGATAAGTAAGTCCAGACCTGTACACAGAACTCTCAGCTTTCTGTGATGACAAACAGAAAGGATCGCCAGCTCTCGCCCGTCTAGGATTTACTTCTTTGTACATTTAGCTGATTCACCAAGTCAGTAAGTCTCCCTGAGTTATGGTCTGCGCTTGAAGGAAGCTGCAGGTTTTGTAAGAAGCACTTACCACCATGAAGGTGTAGCAACGGGGCCCCTCACCGATGTGTTTCAGAGGTGGAAATACCACCAAACGAATCAATCTGGGGCTTTGTACTGTGCTTGTTTGACTGCTCTTTATATATCAGCAGTAGTGTTTCCGCTGCCCTCTTGTAGTTTTCACATCTCAGAGGAGGCTGCCGTACACCCCCAACTAGGACAGCACTTAGAAAGACGGGAACAGGTTCAGAAGGGAGAAAATCCACCCAGCGTTCCGAATGCCATGAAAGAAGGGGGGAGGGGCAGGGAATCTGGAAAGACGCCAAGAAGGGATACCCTCTCTTCGCTATTGGATGAGAGACAAATGTGACTATATAAACGGTGACAGACACCGCTACTTAAAATAATGGCACGTAAGCAGTAAATATCCAGGGTACAGATATTTTCATAAGAAAAAAACATAACCCCACAGCCACAGGCAGGGATTCCAGGAGTGGGCGGGGACAGGAGACTTAATCCATCAGCTTTAGCAAGCCCCCCCACCCCCAACCTCAAGCCGTGAATTGTTCCGACAGGGATTTTCAGGCAAATCTCTCATCTGCGTGTGAGACGTGCAGACTGATAGATTCTAATGGATGGGTCTGTGAAGCCTGGAGGAAAAGCATGGCTGCATACTTGTGTCTCTCACAATCACGCGGCTGAGCGGACGCCAGCCAATCTCAGCACCCCGGCCCCGGCTGGACCTCCCAGCTCTCACCCCACCGTGAACCCCAGGGAACGACTAAATGTGCGTGCGCATTTGTATGCGCATACATACAGGCGTTTACAGAAGCAGCCCGTATTTGTATGACCCATTACAGTTCACCGAGCACTCCATCAATATCTTTTATTCAAAAGTCAAAAAGGCTGGGACTGTTTCTGCATCTCGCCATCTCCCTCTGGATTTCAGGCGGGGCATTCCTCACTACCAATAGGTTTTACAGAAATACAACCAGACCGTGGTCAGCCTGTTCAGCGAGCTATGTAAGAGCATACCTGAAAGGCTGGTGGAACAAGACACCTGCAAGGCCCCCAGCCCTCGGCTACCTTGTAAAGAAGCCCAGCTGTCCTTCAGGCTTCTGTAGCCCGCTGGACCAGAGGGGTCAAGCTGGTGGAGGAGCACCCCCCCGCCCCCAGTGTGGGGAGCACCTGGCCAGGTCCCCATCAACAGGATGACCTAGGAGCATCCCAGGGCCAGCTCTCCCAACCTCCTGGGGCAGGTCCGGGGTTGGTGGGGGGCGGGGGGGGGGGTGTGATTCACACCTGGGCAAAGCCTGGGGAGAGGAGCTGTCATCGTGGCCTTGGTGACCATCCCCTGAGAAACGTGGCAGCAGAGGTGGTCAGCAGGCCACCTAGTACCCAGGCTCTGTGGATGCCTAAAAACCACCTGGAGGGTTTGCACTTGGAAGCCCACGTTTACCTCTCAGGCCACCTGACCTGACCTGGAGCAAAACACGGCTATCTCAGCCTGGCCACCTGACAGGCTCCTGGGCGGGTTCCCTGGAGGAGGAGTGTCGCCTTCAAACCACCCACACCACCCTTTTAAGAGGTGCTCTCTCCCTGGCTGGGGACGGAGACCAAGGTAAACCTTCCCAAAGCATTTATGGGCCACGACGGACAGGGCGAGGAGGTGAACTGCCAGCAAATTCCGAGCTCAGTGAGTGTGTGTACACGCGCGCGCACGTGGGAAACGTTGCCAACTGTGCAGTCACCCATCCGCAGACACTCCCCCCCCCCAAAACCTGCACAAAGACTTGGTTCCAGACAACTCTCTTGTAGGCTCCAGCACAGGAGCTAGAGGTGGGAGCAGGGAAAGGAAGAGAGGAGGGAGGTAGACAGCAGTAAAGACAGAGAAGACAGGTAAAAACCAGAGCTAGAGAGAGGAGATTAGAAATTCATAGAAAGAAGGAGAGAAAAACAGGAGATATATAAAGAGAGAGAAACATATAGAAAGATGGAGTGAGAGGGAGTGGAAATACAGAGGTTGAGAGATAAATATATAGGAGGGAAAGGCGAGACGGAAAGAGGTAAAAAGGAGGGAGGGAAGGAGGGGGAGAGAGAGGAGGGGAGGTAGCGACGGACAGAGAAAGGGGGCTGAGACCCGCGGAGGCGCGGCGGGCGCCCAGGAGCGGGGCCCGGGCCGGGGGGACACGCAGACGTCCCTTCCCACGCCTCCCCGAAGCGGAGACCTTCTGCCCCGCTCCGCGCTTCCCGTCCCGTGCGCTCGCTGTTTCCGGGTCCCTCTGCGCTCCCGGCGCGAGCGGAGTGGAGCTCGGCGGAGACCGCGGGCCGGGCCACAGCGCCCCCGACGCCGGCCAGGGTAGGCGCAGCGCCCGCGCCGTCCCCGCCTCGCGCCGAGGCCGGCGGGGAGGAGCTGGGGGCGCCTGGGCCGGGCCTCGGGGACGGCGTGGAGGGCGGCGCCCGGCCCGCCCGAGCGCGCCGGAGGAGGGGAGCCGGCACAAAAGCGCCCGGCCGGCGCCCGCCACACAATGGCCTCGCTGTCCACACGGCGCGCCCTCCCCGGCAGCCCGGCCCCGCGCACGTCTGCACTCACATCTGGGCAACGAGGGGCGGTGGTCGACCGGGATCCAGATCTTCTGCACCCGGCTCTGAGTCAGCTCCAGGGGCATCTTCTCAGCTGAGACTCGGCGGCCCTCCGCCCCTTCTGAAGAATTCAGACTTGGGGAGGAGAGCGGTCTGGCGACCCCCGAAACAAAGGGGGGAGGGGGTGCGTGCGTGAGAGCGCGGCTTTTTGGAAACGTGCTTTGTGCTAAATCACGGACGCTCGCCCGAGGCGTGAGGCTCCCAGAGAGGAGCGGGAGGGCTGGGGCTGCACCCTTAGCTCCCGCAGGGATGGACTCTTCCGCTCGGGAAGCCCCGGGATGCTCGGAGCGCCGTGACAGCCGCGGTCCCTGTGCGCTGGCTCGAGTGTGCCGCGGTCCACATCAACTCGCCTCCTCTCTGGCTCTGCTGGGATGCCCAGCGCTCCTCCCGGGCTTTTAAGAATCCGGGCCGGCAGAGACGCACACGTCAGCCCCGGGGCGGGGACGCATTCCTCGTGTTCCATCCCCCTTTCACGTGGAAGGAGGGTGGCCCAGCCAGGAGACAGCCTGCTGGCGCCCCCTGCAGGCCGGCGACACCGGCGTGCCCGGCTACTGAGGTCCCCCGGATAACGCCCTAAACCAGCCCTGGCTGAAAGTGCTACTCCGTGAGCCTCCTCCTATCATCCCCTAAAAGCGACCTGCGCAGCCTCCCAGAATAATCAACTCAACTGCGCTGGGAGGAAAGAAACAGCACCGTCCACTGTGGTCCACGAAGCCCCTCTGCCGAATCACCTGGCATGCTTAATGCATACTGCGGACTCGGTCTCTCTGGGAATGGGACCCCCATACTCTGCATTTTTAGCACGCGCTCTGGGTCAGGCACAGTCAAGGTGAAGACGCGGGTTTCGGGTTAAAGGTTGCAGAGAGGTTAGAGGGGACGGGGGCGGGGGTGGGGGGTGTTGTCTCTGCTACCCTAGAGGGAAGCCAGAGGGAGGATGCTGAGAGCGCCTGTGGGTCACTCCTTGCCGGAGCTGCTCCCTAATAATACCTGTGAGTCACCCACCACGGGCCCCGCCACCCACGGGGAGAGGGCTTCCCTGGTCTTTCGTCCTCACCACGCCCAATTTCCTGAATTCCTTAGAAACCCCAACTAGTGCTGAACACTGCTCCCCCGACACCCAGCCCCCAAGACCTGGAACCCCGGGTCCCGGAATGTCGGGCACGAGGAGCGGGTGGGAGAGACCCGGAGGCTGGACCAAAATGGAACGTGGCATCTTGGTTTTCACGTTTACAATATTTTCGATATACCTTCATCTCTCCGAGTAAAAAAAATAGATCCTATTCCGACCTGCAATTCATTACTTGGCTGCAAGCCCCGGAATAACTATCGGGAGGCGTCACCATGATTGTGCAAACCCCTAAAATTCGTGCCATTTAACCGGCGCAGCCCTACTGCATCTCTTCCTCGCCAGTTTTTGGTGTATGTGTCCCTTCTGCATCCCCGGTCCCCGCAGCTTTGCATCAGCAGGCGACATGTGGCAGTCGTGTAGTCAGGTCGGTGGCCGCCCCGTGAAGATCTGGGCTGCTTTGAGCGGGGGCTGCCGCCCGCACAGGGCATGGCATGTATGTGACTTTGGAACGCGATGCCTCGGTGCGCAGTGCAGCCCTGCCCTGCAGAGGTGTATCCCTCACGCTGGGCTGCGCCGTGATTGGAAGGAGGCGGCGCTCGCTGAAACCCACACCACCACGGAACAGTCTGCGCAGAGGCTGCCACACGTCGCTCACGTACCGCATGGCTCGGCTGGGACGGCGCCCGCTCCCTGGCGGCCGTCAAGCTGCTCCCGCCTGCCCCGCCCCCCCGGGCCTCCCCCTTCCCCTCACCCCAGCCTGCCCAGAGGCGGGGAGCGCCCAGCGTCGCCCATCGGGCGGGTGCCCCAAACCACCCCCCAGCCGGACCTCCACCCCAGGCACACCCCCAGTCCAGGCATCCCCCTCCCAGCCCGCCCAGGGTCGCGGAGCGCCCAGTGTTGCCCACCCGGCGGTACCCCCGACCCCTTCCCACGCCCCGCGCCCCGACGCCCACTCTAGGCACCCTACTAGCCCGGGAATCCCCCACTTTCCCCGCATCCCAGCCCAGGGACGAGCGTCGCCTACCGAAAGGGTGCCCTTGACCTCCTCCTCCCCCCGCCCCGCCCCCACCCTGGGTACCCCCCCCACTCCCACCCCCACCTCCCTCTCCTGAGTCCCCGCTCTCCTCCCTCCCACAGCTTTGCTGACAGTCTGGTTTCGGCGTTTGGGCAGCTGTTCAGAAACCCGAGTGCACTGCATTTGGACTTGTTTTTCTGTACCGGGAGCAAATGCCAGAGATGACACCCTATAGCGCCCCAGAGAGAGTCCCACTCCACTCCTGAAATAAGAATGGTCTGATCCAAAGAGGAAAATAGCAGCGAGGGAGCGCTGGCACCCGCGCCGGAAAGTCGCCGCCTCCAGATCGCTGGGGCCGGGTGGGGACGGCTGCAGCCCTACAGGCTTGCACACTTGTCTCTCCCGGAGGACCCAGTGTACCTGGTGTACCCGCGTGCCTGTACTTGCCCACCGATTTCTTTGCACACGCTGAAGGGCAAGGCAGGGGATGGGGGTCCAAGCTTGAAAACAACTGTGGGTCTCAGCTCAGCGGGAGAGCGGCCACACCAGTGAAGACACATCTTTAATCTCGTCATCCGGATGATGTGTCCGACCAGGGGCCAGCTCTGAGGGCACGAGGCGGTTGACATTCCTCGGAGCTTCTAGCTAAGTATTCACACTCCATACCCAGACCTGGTGCCTTCCCGGCCCGGGTGTCGGTAACGCCTAGAGCCTCAGGCGTTCTGGCTACAGAGCAGAGATTTTCTCCCTCATCACGTCCTACACCTGATGGGGGCCAGCAAATGGAAGTTTCAAGTAATCCCCCTCCCACTTCTGATATCTAAGTGCAAACAAACTGGGAATGAGTGAAGGACTCGGACAAATGTACACTTTAAAATAAAGGGGGGGCAGCTAGAACTGGTGTGGCCCTTGCAATCCTCAAGTGCTATACATTAGCGTAGCATCCTTCTGGAAGCTGACACTGATTGACTGCAATGCCGTTTACAAACAACCCAACTGCATCTGAACTCCAAGAACGTACTGGTTCAGTGTTTACTGTTTCAGACGTCCACCTCTTTCCCTAGTTCTGCCAAAGACCGCATCTGTATCTATCCAGGGCTTTGACCAACCCCCCCCCCCACCCCCAAGCAGACGATCAGAACGCCGTCCTTCAGGAAAGGCAGCAGAGAATGTAAAAATTCCTCGAATACGATGATGCTTTTGCAGATAGGACAGCTCCAAGTACTGGGGCAGGTGGTGGGGGATTCTAAGACCCGTGGTCCTAGGCATTATTAAGGCTAGAAGGAATTTTCCAGATAATCCAGTCATCCTTTTAAATGAGTAAAGGGAAGTTTAGCGATTAGAGGCGTTAGAACTAGGCCAAAGGTCAAGGAACACAGCCAGTTAGGACCCTCTACTTGACACAGTGGGCAGGTGGCCCCCAAGGGACTTGTGATGACTACAGCCTGACCCGGGGGTGCTGAGTGGAGTCCTGATGAGGGGCAGAGCACACTGTGACTCAGACCATCTCACCCAGAACAGCTGAGCGGTCCGGCAGGAGAGAGCAAAGAGCCCTTCTTGCACAGTAGTGCCTCTTGCGGTGCTTATTTGTAGCGAATTCCTTAGCTAGCTCCAGTCTCAGAAAGGATGATGGGGGTGGGTTTTCTCCACGACCCCTCTCTTCTCAGTTCCCTCTGCCGGCCAAAGGCATCTAACCCTCACCCCTGCTCCCCCATGCTGCTGTGAATTGCCAAAAGCAACCCCATTTCCACGATCAGAAGCCAGTGAGCCAGACTGAAACACTGAAACCATGCTGGAACCCACCTCCTTCTGTCCAGTGAGAGGAGGCAGAACAAGCCATGGCAGGCGTGAGCAATCAGAAGTTGCTAATTAGACACAGAGTGTCATCATTTGCTCCTGCGAACAAGCCTGTGTCTGAGAGAGTGAAGAGAGACGCCAAATAAAAGACTGAAATAAGCCCTTACCTCATCGCCCATCCAAAGACAGGGGAGAGGGCGACATTTTTTTTTTTCTAAATAAAATGTAACTCATGTGAATGGGAACACAGGCATGGACGTCCACACGATGCCACAATGGCAGGTTGAAAACCCAGTTCCAAACTTGCACACAGAGGTTTATAGCAGCTTTATTCATAAGCACCAAAACGTGGAAGCAGCCAAGATGTCTATCAGTAGGTGAAACGATAAATAACCTGCGGTACCTCCAGACAATGGGATATTCAGTGCCCAAAAGAAGTGAGCTGCCAGCCACGGTAAAGACATGGAAGAGCGGTCAGTACCTATTCCTAAGTGGAAGAAGCCGATCTGAAACGGCTACACGCTGTTTGATTCCAACTCTATGACATTCTGAAAAGGTACAACTACAGTAAAAAGATGAATGGTTGCCAGGGGTTGGGGGGAAAGAGGGATGAATAGGAGGATTTTTAGGGCAGTGAATCTGCTCTGTATGATCTTACAATGATGGATACATGTCTTTATACATTTGTCCAAACCCATTAAATATACAACACCAAGAGTGAACCCACGGTAAACTATGGACTTTGGGTGACAATGATGTGTCCGTGTAGGTTCACCCTTAGTAAAAATGTACCATCTGGTGAGCGACATTGATAACCGGGGAGGCTGTGCATGAGTAGGGGCAGGGGGTACATGGGAAATCTCTATATTTTCCTCTCAATTTTGCTGTGAACCTAAAACTGTCCTAAAAAATAAAGTCTATTTTTAAAAAATCATTCCTCTTCTACAAATGTCATGTACACTTTTCTCCAAATGAGGGGACTTACCCATCTCGTTACGAGAGTATCAGGACAGTTAAACGTGGCCACGACCTGGCTCTGGGTGAATCGTCACAACTGAAGTCCTACTGAACCAGCAAGTTTCCTTTCCTTCTGCCCAGTCCGCGGTCCTCCACTTCCTGCAGGCCTTTCCTCTTCTGAGTGTACGCCCCTGACCTTGGGACCGACCACGCTATTAAAACTGCCCCTGGGTGTTTCACACCTAGCGTCACACCAGGCTCCTGCTTTGAGAGCATTTTACACTCCCTGTCAACCTCCTCACCCTATATGAAGACATATGTTATTTGTGTTTAAAAGTATTACTTTATGACTTCAGAATCTGTGTGCTTTTAAAAACTCAGATATTCTGCAGCCTAGTTAACAGTCTTGTACCAACATCAATTTCCTGGTTTTGCTATTTTACTACAGTCATATAAGATGTCACCATTAAAGGAAGCTGGGTGAAGGGTTCATGGGACTCTATGTACTATTTTGTAACTTCTTGTATTTCAAAATTTCAAAAAGTTTTTTTAAAACTCCCCAAATATTAAATCGGTGATAGCTCAGTTTGCTCAAATTCCAGAGAAAAAAAAGAAGAAAAGCATAGATGGTATAGATCCAGGCATTGAGGGAGAAGGGAACTGACGGAAAGGTAGCCAAGAACTCTGTAGTGATTTGCACGTGTTCCTAACACCTTTGCTTCTTGCAAATGACACAAATATACAAACAGGATTTGCACAAATCCTGCACCTGTGGAAACACGGAATCAAGTTTAACCTGTGTTTTACTTGGGGTGGGGGGACGACTCGATTTCTGGGCTTCGCACAGATCGTCGGGAGAATATCGGTGGGTTTGTAGTCTTTGTTGTCACCAACTTGCAGGCACAACACAAAATAAAGAGAAGACACATGCAGACTTCAGCTGAGGACTCCAGACGGCTATGCTGAGCCTGTCTTTCCCGGAGGGAAGGGGAGCCACGGAGATGAGCAGCCCACTGTCCATCTTCCGGCACATTTAATAGATGCTCACAAGCAGTAGCTGCGTGTCAGGCACTACACAGAACAGGCTGCACTGGAACCACAGCAATCTCGGGTCCAGCCAGGAAGAGCAGGTGATCGAACAGCTGTCATCAAAGTGTTCCGGGCTCCATCTCACTCCGAGTATGACAAAGAGAGATCTCCCACGCCCAAGAGCTTGCAATTGAAGACCAGAGGGGGAAATGTACACGAATTGGAATACAAGTAGGGAACTAAGAGAGAGGAGTTGGGTAAGATTATGCCCAATGCAGGCTCAGGGTAAAGTCCAGGTTGAGAGAATAAGGAAAGTTTGCATGTAATTGGGGCAGATCCGCGGGGAATTTCATATCCATTTCATTGTCCTTCAGCGTTTCTCTGCTAAACCCAAGAGCAAACATGGAACTAAAAGTCAGTATCTCTCATTTCTTCCCACATTAAACAAGTATTCACCGAAAGCAACTGTCCAGGGGTCTCCAGAGTCAAGTGAGATGTGGTCCTTGTCAGAATTATGAATTCATTTTTGAATTTCACAGTGCCCCTAACACACAAACACACACAGACACACACACGCGCGTGCGCCCCTACCTTTTTTCCTTGGAGTTAATGAAACTGAGGCTCAGAAATATTACATTACTTCCCTGTGATCACACAGCTAATAAGCAAAGGAATAAAAAACAAGACCTCCGGCTAGGCTGGTACTCTTTCAAGTGTCACGCAATTAAATTACTTTCCAACTAGAACATTCAGTCTTCTTCTCAATAACAAAGTCAACAATAATACTTTGGATCCGAGTGGTTTCTATGACAATGTCTAAATTACTTAGTATTTGGATATAATGAGGAAATAAGAATCGTCTTAAGAAACGATTATGAAGATTAATAACTAAAAACTTGCAAATGAACCTACAATGTAAAGTGCTACTTAGCATATGAAGAGAGAGACAGCCTCCCAAAGAGTCCCAGCCCTCATACTGGGACAGCCTCCCCTACTGATGCAGAAAAAGCTCATGGTCGACACCACGGCTGAGCCAATTTAAAAAGAAATTACTATTTTATGAAATAAAACTGAGTCAGCTTTAAAATTTTTTTTTAAAGAGGTAGAGGAGGCCTTGGGCTTTCTGTGTACTTCTCAAAGGTTTTAAGATGTCCTAATTGGGCTTCCCTGGTGGCGCAGTGGTTGACAGTCTGCCTGCCGATGCAGGGGACACGGGTTCGTGCCCCGTTCTGGGAAGATCCCACATGCCGCGGAGCGGCTGGGCCCGTGAGCCATGGCCGCTGAGCCTGCGCGTCCGGAGCCTGTGCTCCGCAACGGGAGAGGCCACAACAGTGAGAGGCCCGCGTACGACAAAAAAAAAAAAAAAAAAAAAAAAGATGTCCTAATTGACTAGCAAAGGGAAAGAAGAAAAGAAAGATCTTATTTCTCGGACACTATTCAAATTCTTCGATAAGCTTCAAATTTCTATTGCTGATAATACATCTTTACGGCCAGGCTGTCAACAGCACAACATCACCGTAGCTGCAGCGCAGCACTGGCGCGTAGGAGCGGCAACCTTGGCTTAAGATTTTCCAGTTGTGCGAAGAAACAGGAGAAGCTACCAGCAGCACTAGATACTAGTTGGCCTCACACAGCCCAGATGCTGTCCCTTCAACACGTGCTGTAACAAGCTGGCGAGATTGTCCACGTTCCATTTTGTATCCTGCATCTTCGGTCGCCCTTCCAGGTATCTGGAGTACGAGGCGTCCAAGTGGAGACACAACACGGACAGAGGCGCTGGGGTGGGATCTGGATTCAGGGAAGAGCCGGGTGGGTGGCACAGAGAGGACTGGAGAGTGAGGAGGGGGAGGGGCAGTCAGGGGGCACCTTGTGGACCCTCAGGACGACTGACTCCTGTTCTGAGAAAGAGGAAGTCCCCCAAAGGGCACTGAGAAGGGTGAGCAAGAGGACGGGAGGGAACTTCCTCGCTTTCACAGCTGTTTCCATCCCGAGGGGCCTAGAACAGAGCCGGGCTGGTGGCATGTATCCGTCAACACTGCTTGACAGAATGCATGTTTGGTTAAAGACTGGCCTCTGGGGACGTTCCCTGGTGGTCCAGTGGTTAAGACTCCACGCTCGCAATGCAGGGGGCACGGGTTCGATCCCTGGTCGGGGAACTAAGATCCTACATGCCACAGTGGCAAAAAAAAAAAAAGACTGGCTTCTGGTTACGGTGCTAAGAACAGGTTATAATAAGCAGGTAATGGTCTTGGGATCCTGAAATAACCGTTAGCTCCAGGATCTCCACTCTGGGTTTGTAAGGAAGATGGGGTCAAGGGGAGCTCAAGAGACAGGCCCCTGTGTGGAGACAGTTTCTCTTCCACTCCTCCCCCGGAGAGCATTTATCCTATGAAACCAGAAGAGGAGTCTAGGCCAGAAACCTTTATTCTGGAAAATTCCTCTCCAAGGCTTTAAAACAAGAGGCAGGGGTGGGGTAGAAAAAGATCAGGGTGCTGGAACCCATAACTGGATGTTGGGATCCGTAACCACACTCTACGTTGTGGTAAAGGGCCCTCAGATCCTGAAAAAGTTGCCCTGTGCAGTGAGGATAAATTAATGGGTACTTTGCTGAGAAACTATGTATCCGTTTCTGATACATAGCTCTGGGAGCAGCCCTGACAGGAACCCACATGCTCTTTTCTCTGCCCCGCCAGGCACAGAATCCCTCTAGCTCCCGCTTACCTGCCCTCACAGACAGCCCACTGGCGAGCAGACCTGAATGTTCTATTCTCACCAGCAGCCACGATCCTCCTAGAAACGTACCAAGTGGGCAATCTAGTTTAAATACCATTCTCTCACCACTTTGGTTTGTGACTTGGTCTCCCTAGGCTTGACCATCTCTGGCTGCACTGCTAAAATCCAGCTTCTAAAGAAGAAAATCTGAGGACTAGACACCGGGGCACAGGGACCCCACACAGACAAGGCTGGCCACCCGTTCCTCTCTGACACCAACCTGGTTTGTTTTCATTGTGAGCAAGGATATAGGCCCTAGAACACTTGTTGCTTTGTTTCTTGTCAGAAAAGTTTCCCAGTGACAATATTTTATGGACACAAACACAAAACAGAGATCGAAGAAACAATCCAGAAGTGAAGAAAGACCCAGATGAACTGATGTAGCAGCTCTGGGTAAACTCACTGTGGAGCAGGGAAAACCATGGCAGCTACTAAGCCACTCCGGACGTCCCCTGTCCGAGAGTCTTCTAGGACCTGCCCGGCCCTCTCTCCCAAATCACAGATGGAAAAGAAACAGGCAAAAACCCACCTCTGCCATGAGAAAAGGGCTGCATGACTTTCAGTAGGTGAAAGATCTTCAGAGTACATCACTAGATAAACTGAGGATAAGTTGGACAACTCTGGAGTTATTCTTTTTGATAGTTCTTGCTGTTTCCTTATCAGTAAGAAAGCTATCACTCAGCCATTAGTCACGGTGGATAAAGAGGCCAGACAGATGCCAGGGATAGTGTGCAAACAGCTGGACAGTGATTACATCCACTAAAGACTCAAACAAGCCAGCAGCTCTTCACTGCCCCAAGGCAAGCTCACAACACAGCTGCCTGTCAAATACCTGTTACCAGCTTTAGGAGGGCCAGCGCTGCCCTGACACAGAAGGCTGGACTTTGAATCTGCACCCAGACACTTAGGTCCCTGGGGAGAGTGGACACATACTACCTGGCCCTCCTCTGCCACCCATCCCCCAGTGCCAGTAACTCCTTTATGTAAAAAGGCAGTGGGCGTAGCAGCATTTTTCGCAAGAACCAAAAGCCCAAGTGTCCATCAAGAGATGAATGGAAAGACAAAATGTGGTCCATGCATACAGTGGAATATTATTCGGTCGTGAAAAGGAAGGAGAGGGACTTCCATGGTGGCGCAGTGGTTAAGAATCCGACTGCCAATGCAGGGGACACAGGTTCGAGCCCTGGTGTAGGAAGATCCCACATGCCGCAGAGCAGCTAAGCCCATGCACCACACCTACTGAGCCTGCGCTCTAGAGCCCGTGAGCCACAACTACTGAAATCCGTGCGCCTAGAGCCTGTGCTCCGCAACAAGAGAAGCCACCACAATGAGAAGCCCGCGCACCACAACGAAGAGTAGCCCCCGCTCACCGTAACTAGAGAAAGCCTGCATGCAGCAACGAAGACCCAATGCAGCCAAAAATAAATAAATAAATATTTTAAAAATTTAAAAAGAAAAGGAAGGAGGTATTGAAACACACTGCAACATGGATAAACCTTGAAGACATTACAGGTGTGGACCGAGTTGTGTTCCCCTAGAACTCATATGCTGAAGCCCTAACCCCTAGTACCTCAGAATGTGACTGTATTTGGACATACAGTTTTTAAAGAAGTAATTAAGTTAAATGAGGCCATTAGCATGGACCCTCATCCAATCTGACTAGTGTCTCTATAAGAAGAGGAATTTGGAAATTCCCTGGGGTCCAGTGGTTAGGACTCTCTGCTCTCACTGACGAGGGCCCGGGTTCAATCCCAGGTCAGGGAACTAAAATCCCACAAGCCGTGTGGCATGGCCAAAAAAAAAAAAAAAAGAAGAGGAATTTGGACATACCAGGTGTGTATGCCCACAGAGGAGAGGTCCTGTGAGGACACAGCAAAAAGCCAGGCATCTGCAAGCCAAGGAGAGAGAAACCCAACCTCATCTTGGACTTCCAGCCTCCAGAACCATGAGAAAATAAGTGTCTGTTGTGTAAGCCACCCAGTCTGTGGTATTTGTCATGGCAGCCGGAGCAAACTAATACAATTATGCAAGGCGAAAGAAACCAGACACAAAAGGTTCCGTACTGTGTGATTCCATCAATGGGAAATATCCGGAATAGGTAAATCTATACAGACAGAAGGCAGATTAGTGCTTGCCAGGGGCCGCTGAGAACAGGGGTGGCTGGTCACTGGGGGTGGGGCTTCCTTTCCAAGTGATGAACACGTTTTGGAATTGGAGAGAGGCAAGGGTTGCACAGCGCTGTGACTGTACTAAATACCACTGAATTGTGTGCTTTAAAATGGTTCATTTTATGTTATGTGAATTTCACCTCAATTAAAAAAAAAAAAAGACAGCGGATGAGGGAAGACAGAGAGCGATCTGAAACATGAAGATATTAAACCTGTTCAAGTTAGGACAGGGTGGTTAACAAGACAGAGGGGAAGAGGATGCTAGAAAGACCAGGAAAAAACAAATTCGAGAGACCGGAGAAAAACAGAAAAGACACGGTCAGCCCAGACCTCTGCATCCACAGCCCGGTCTGCACCTGCCGACTGGCAGCCTTCCCCCACTTTGCTCCTTAACCCAGGCCCCTCGTCATCAACAACACAAGGTGTGGGGAAGGAGGAGACCGAACAAAATCATTCCACATCGTGTTCATTTCACATCAGACGGGTGTGACCTGCTGTACCAGAGTGGCTTTGCTCAACAATGCATTGGGGACAATGCCCACCTATATACAATGGGGTTTTCGTAAGAAGAGTGCACAGCAGAGCCCTGGCACACAGTGGGACCATGATTTTGTAGCCAAGAGCTCTGTGCAAAGCGAGCCTTCAGCTTTCTCCAGAACCTGCACCTCTCCCTGAACTCTCAGCCAGGTGGTGGCATCTAAGCTAGAAAACAGGTTCCCCAATTCCTTCCCCCACTCCACCCTGCTCAGTGAAATCCATCACATAGCTGGGAGGTTCCATTACTTCCTGTAATAGTCAGGGTTCTCCTGAGAAATATGTATGTATGTACAAAAGGAAACTCATTATATGGTTTTGGAGGCTAAGAGGTCCCACTATCTGCCGTCTGCAGGCTGGAGACCCAGGAAATCAGGTGGGATTCACTCAGAATCTGAAGGCCTGATAACCAGGAGCTCCGAGGTCCGATGTCCAAGGACAGAAGAGGATGGACACCCCAACTCATGCCAAGAGAGCGAGTTCACCCTTCCTCCATGCTTCTGTTCCATCCAGGCCCTCACCAGACAGGATGGTGCACACCACTTTGGGGAGGACCATATGCTTTACTCAGTCCACTGAATCAGAGGCAGTCTCTCCAGAAACATCCACGCACACACACCCAGAAATCATGTTTTACCAGCTACCTGGGCACCCCTTGGCCCAGTCAGGTTGACACATAAAATTAGCCATCACTCACCCCAGTAGCCACTCTTCCCATCATCCTTAGCAGCAGAACCCCAGTGTTTAGCTAAACAATCTCCCGGCTAAAGGATGATTTTAGCCGGGAGGCGAAGGTGGAGCCAGGAGAGAGGGTCAGGCTCCCAGCCACTCCACCGCCCGCACCTGGCATCTTCTTCTGCTGCTGGAAAAGCTTACCTCCCCGCCCTCCACACCCTGCATGCTCCCTAGGCTATTTCCACACCGCATCTAGAAACCCCAGTCTAGAAATCTGACGGCCCTCCCGCAAAGCCTCAGCTTGAACCTGTGGCTTCAGCCTAGTCATTCTATTATTAGATGGGCTGCGGGCCAGACAGACAAATGTCCCTTCCTGCAACTTTCCTCAGTTCTCTCTCTGCCACCTGCCCCCTCCTCCAGGGCAGATGCCCACCCTCCAACCCGTGTGAGCAGCTGTCGTGTCCCCATGAGACAGGCACTCTTCAGGCTCAGAAGCCCACTCCTAGGCTTTAAAGCAGCATGAACACAGCCTTCCACGGCACACAGCAGAGCAAGAGTGGACTGGCCCCATGATGTGAAAGGAATCAGGTTCTAGGGAGGAGTGAATGCTGACTGACACCATAACACTTACTGCTAATACCACAGCCAGGCTCTTGAAATGACTGGCAAAAAGCAATTCTAGGGAACCTATGGATAACCCAGGTTTGGATCCTCAACTATGCAAACCAGCCCTGTCTGGTCTCCAAAGCTTATTCAGCGGGAGTGGGGGGCACGGAAGAGACTGCAGGGTGGGGAGGGGTGTGGGCTAGGGCTGGGAGCCTGGACCCCGCCCTGACCCTGTCTGTACCAGGTCACGGGATTGCCCTCTCTGGACCCAAGTTCCCTCCTCTGCCCATGAGCCCTCTAGATGGTCTGGAAGCATCTCCTCCACTTCTCCAAGGATTCTAATTGCTCTCAGTGAAATGCAAATAGAAACCGGGTTGCAATTACTAGACTATAAGCACTTAAAACACAGACAGCTATTCATCTGTGTATCACCAGAGCCTGCCATCATGTCAGGCACATGGGACATCTTCAGTATGTTGGATGAAGGAAAAATGTATTTGCAGTGATGTTATATGGCTCACATAATGGGCTGGAAGTAGCCTCCGTAACCACTCACGGAACCCCAGGGCTCGGAGAGGGACAGAGAGCCACTCGCCCTGGTGAGCAGCTGGCTCATCTGGAAAATCAGGATAATCACTGCCTGTGCACCTTGCGAGGTGGGAAGGGGGTCAAATCAGGTACCACTAAAAGTGCTCATGCAAACACTCCAGTACTCAACACATACATGAAGATTAGCATTTTCTGAATCATCCAGGCCCACCCCGAGGCGGTGGCAGAGGCGTGCTAGTAGACTTCTTCTCCTCGAGGCTCCACGACCTGGTCTCCAGCCCTTGGTTTCCTCAACACACACACACACACACACACACACACACACACACACACACACATACACAAACACACACACATGACCTGGTCTCCAGCCCTTGGTTTCCTCAACACACACACACACACACACACACACACACACACGACCTGGTCTCCAGCCCTTGGTTTCCTCAACACACACACACACACACACACACACACACACACGCGCGCGACCTGGTCTCCATCCCTTGGTTTCCTCAACACACACACACACACATGTGACCTGGTCTCCAGCCCTTGGTTTCCTCAACACACACACACACACACACACATACACACACACATGTGACCTGGTCTCCAGCCCTTGGTTTCCTCAACACACACACACACACGACCTGGTCTCCAGGGCTTCGTTTCCTCAACACACACACACACACACACACACACACACACACACACACACACACACACACACACACAGAAGAGCCGAAGCCAAAACAACCGAGGTTCCCGACCCAGGACCCTGGTGAGGACAGAACTGACAGGCAGCCACCTTCTGCCGTGTGGTGAGCGCCCAGGGCGACGCACCAGGAGCCGAGGTTGAGAAAGTGGGGAGCAGGCTGTGTCACAAGCCTGCTTACGCCCCATGGCGCGTGCAGCTCTGCAGCTGCCGAATCAGAGCTGACATCCTTTCCCCTCTCTGTTCCCCCTTGGACTTCTTCCTTCTCCCGGTGGAAAACATTCTAAAAATAGAGCCAAATCAAGCCAAAAAAAAGTTTAAATGCAGGTTTTATGAAACAGCACTGAGTAGATGTTGGAAAGCCTACAGCAGCTGGGCCGTGCTTATGCCTAGCGTTCAAGTTAGAGGGGCGGGGGGTCTGTAATCGCCGTGCTAAGACCACGCTGCGCGTGTGTCCGGTTCTGGGAGACGCCTTTTAAGGGAACGGTAACGAACTCAGACACGTCCAGAGGAAGGCAATCAGAAGGCCCCAGCCAACTGGAAACCACTCTGTGAGGAACAGCTAAAGAACTAGATGTGAGATAAAGAACAAGATGATGAGATAAAATGATAAACAGGTACCAATACAGGGGAGCTGACTTGCATTGT
This sequence comes from Lagenorhynchus albirostris, assembly GCF_949774975.1. Lineage (NCBI taxonomy): Eukaryota > Metazoa > Chordata > Mammalia > Artiodactyla > Delphinidae > Lagenorhynchus > Lagenorhynchus albirostris. Next base: position 167,543,322 of record NC_083095.1, on the reverse strand, counting down.
GTTGCTCCCGGGAGCGGAAGCCCGATTGCAGGCTGGAGGCTATGGGGGATCATGATGGGACAGAACGATGACACAGTGCCTGCCCCATTGTGAGCCCCCAGCCCAGCTCATCAACTTGGTGATTCGGGGCAGGGCACTTCTGTACACCTGAAGTGTGGAACGACCTCTTGATCTCAGTGGCCCTTTTCCGTTGTAAAGTCTTTAAGTCTAGAACCATGATACTAAGTGAATCGTGAACCACGATACTAAGCTGCTGACCCAGCATTTAATCACACATCTGATCAGCCTGGGTAGCCAAGGGGCCAGGAGCCACAGACTGGGTGGAACGTTACTCTGACAAGCCCCTTGGAATACAACAGCCCTCCGGTGATCCCGGCTGACGACTCATTCTTTCTAGTCACCCGTTGGGGCAACTGAGACCATTACGGCCCCTCTGAACCAATCAGAGACGCCAGCTCGAAACCCCAGACGAGAACGGAGTTAGACACCTAGACCAGCGTTTCCCATCTAGTGATGATTGAAATCTCAGGGAATGACAAACGTGTGGGACCCCAAGAGGATGTTCACCCCCCGTGTAGAAATTAGTTCTGTTTCAACTTCTCATGTTTGAATCAACAAACACAATCTTTAAATATTTTTCCTATGGCAGCCTTAGAGGTATGCCCCTCCGGTCTCCCTTTAAGAAAGAACTTGCTCATCAGCTATGAGGGGTGCAGTTAAATGAGTCTCCAGCCACAGCACTTCGGGATCCGTGGTGGCCTCGGAGCCCAGGCCACGCCCCTCCCGGCAGCTCCCAGGTAAGGACTGAGCCCAGCAGGGCACCAGGGCCTGGCTGTTTCTGCCCACAACGGGCAAGCTCTGCACTGAGGCTCCCCACCGGGGCTGGCAGAGACTTCTCAGAGACGCCCTCCACCTTTTCCCGCACCCCCCCAGCTCGCCGTTCACAGGTATCAGGCCTGCAACCCTCTCCCTTTATTTTTCACAAGCACTACCCCCAATAAATCTCTTGCACTTCTGACTCCTGTCTGCTTCCCCGAGGACCCAACCAACACACATGCCCAAAATAAAACAGCTTGAGAGCATCCGAGCGTGTACGGTGTTCACAGAAGTTAGGGCGCCAGATGAGTGTGCTCTTGAGGCTTGGCTGGCTTATTGCTCAGATGAACTATCGGCAGCCGCTCTGAGGGGTTTGGCCACGGTACAGCTTTAGATGAACTTAGTCTCAGGTATTTGGTATTTGATGTATACCCTGTAGGGATGACTGTGTAAAGGTGGGAACCACAAGAATCAATGACGTTGACATGCGACTTCATGAGAAAATGATAAGGAGATGTCAAAAAAGACACACAGGCCTACTTTAAGGCATTCCACGGGTCAAATCTGGTACAAGTTGGGCAACAAAATGAATAATAGTAATAGGTTATAACCCTGAGTAAAATGAGAATCCCCAAATCCATTCATCTGTAAATAAAACGAATGAATGAATGGGTGCAGGAGATGAAAGAGCGTCTCTTTACACAGAACGCCAACAAATAAGCGTAAAAGCAATGATGAATTTGTAAGGCACTACTTGGTAATAATTATTTCAGATAAGAGTCATCGAGTGGCTGAAAGTTTGACAAGAAATGGGATAGTTGCAGCATCTCAGAGTATCTCCCCACAAGACACTTATTAATTACAGAGGAGGAATAGAAACCTCACAGTAGAGGAAGCTGGCAGACGCCATCCTACACAAGGGATCAAAGTGAACATGGGCAGGAATAAGACTAAGACCTACCACACAAAGACCTATCCCGAGGACACGGCACTACTCCCCGGGTGTTCCTGCCAAAAACGTAGAGGCTGCATCTAATCATAAAGAAGAAACAAACAAACCCAGATAGGGGGATATTCTAAGAAATAAATGGCCTGGATCCCGAGGAGTTACTTGCACACCCATGTTCAAAACAGCATTATTCACGGTAGCCAAGAGGTGGAAAAAACCCAAATGTCCATCCACAGATGAATGGATACACAGAATATGGTCTATCCGCAGTGGAATATTATTCAGCCTGTAAAAAGGAAGGAAATTCTGACGTCTGCTACAACATGCATGAACTGTGGAGACATTATGTTGAGTGAAATAAACCAGTCATAAAAGAACAAATACTTTATGATTCCACTTACATGGCACACCTAGGGTGGGTAGGGTGGATGGAAGGATGTACAGATGGGTGGATGGATGGAGAGAGAGACAGACAGGCAGAGGAGTGAGGGAAAGAGAGAGGAAAAGGGAGAAGCAGAAATCAAATAGGGTAAGTGTTAACGTTTGCAAAATCTGGATAAAGGCTATCTTGGAAGGCTTTGTGCTATTTTTGCAACTTTCCTGTAAGTCTGAAATTATTTCAAAACAAAAAACAAAACTCAAAAAAAAATTTTAAGTTCATGAAGCACCTAAAATGGTAGTAAAAAAATTTTAAGTTCATGGAGCACCTAAAATGGTAGTAAAAAAATTTTAAGTTCATGGAGCACCTAAAATGGTAGTAATTCTGCACATTCACTTCAAGAGGCTCTTCCTCAGGGTTGGAATTTGCACGCATCTGATCAAATCACGGCATCTCTCATATTTCAAAACCTAATGTTGAAAGATAATGTATAATGGCAATTACATTTAATTTAACTTTTCACTTGTTGGCAACAAAAGACCTGCCACATGGGAATTCCCTGGCGGTCCAGTGGTTAGGACTCCGAGCTTTCACTGCCAAGGGCCTGGGTTTGATCCCTGCTCAGGGAACTAAGATCCCACAAGCCACGTGGCTTGGCCAAAAAAAAAAAAAAAGAAAAGAAAAGTCCTGCCACACAGGAAACAGGTAATTTGTAGAGAAGCAGCCTAGAATAGTTGCCTAACATTTCTCTCCTCATTTACTATATTTTAAATGGTGTAACATAAGCCATGTCAGATGTATTACACTATGTTAAATACTGTAACATACGCTATGTTGTACATATTACACTATTTAAATATTATAAAGTTATGTAGAGCAAAATATACTGGCATAAAGGATGCTTGGCTTTTTAGTTTTAAAACACTCTGCAGGGGACTTCCCTGGTGCGCGGTGGTTAAGACTCTGTGCTCCCAATGCAGGGGGCCCGGGTTTGGTCCCCGGTCAGGGAACTAGATCCCACATGCATGCCGCAACTAAGAGTTTGCATGCCACAACTAAGGAGCCTGCCTGCCACAACTAAGACCTGGTGCAACCAAATAAGTAAGTAAATATTTAAAAAAATCAAAAACAAAAACACTCTGCAGAAGTATTGGAACTCCTCCCCGTCACCTCACTGGCCAGAACGTGGTTTCCACACTGGCCGCAAAGTCAGGAGGGAAACTCAGTCTTTTATCTGGATCAAATGCCCAGGATTCTGCTGCTCAGAAAGGGGGGCCCGTGGATGTTGGGGGAATGCTCGCAGTCTCTACCATGGCATCCTTTACGGATAACACAGTTTTTCAACAAATCCCTCTCAGGAGACATAGTCTTTTATTACAAAAAGAGTGGGGAAAGCTATTAAGCTTTGCACTCAGACGAGACCAATGAGGTTTATATGTCCCGTCTCCAACCCAAACGGGTACAGTCATGCAATGCCTTTTTTTTTTTATTTTTGGCCTCGCTGAGTGGCTTGCGGGATCTTAGTTCCGGGACCAGCGATGGAACCCACGCCCTCAGCAGTGAAAGTGCCGAATCCTGACCACTAGATCACCAGGGAAGTCCCTACAATGCCATTCTTGAACTCACCTGTCGAAAATTCATGTTTCCCTTCCATAACCAAAGTAAATCAAATAGCATGTGTTAGCTGTAAAATACCGAAAGCTGAAGATCTGTTTCAGTGGATGTGGAGACATGGCCCACTGCCCGCCCTGCAGCCCCTCCGTTTCTCCCCGGCTGCCTGCACCTCACTTGGGCAGATGGGGGAGGCGGAAATCCCCAATTTCAGGGTAAGCTGCCTCCCGTCCCATCCGCAAGCCACTCCCCCTGGCAGGTCTGGCTGTGACCATCTGACCCGTTCTCGATGGAAAACACTCAAGAACATCCTTTAGGTTTAAGCTACTGATGGTCAGGAATTCTGTGAGTTCTAGCCAAAAGCATTCCTAACTGGTCGATGTATCATGAGCACCATCAAAATTCTAATACAGACTTCATACACAATTATTATGTTAATAATATAATCGAGAACAAAAGAGTTTCACTTAAAGTCATTTCTCTTTTTATATACCACCAAAAACACCACCAGAACAAAAATAAAACTTTTTTTTTTTGCGGTACGTGGGCCTCTCACTGCTGTGGCCTCTCCCGTTGCGGAGCACAGGCTCCGGATGCACAGGCTCAGCGGCCATGGCTCACGGGCCCAGCTGCTCCACGGCATGTGGGATCTTTCCGGACCGGGGCACGAACCCGTGTCCCCTGCATTGGCAGGCGGACTCTCAACCACTGCACCACCAGGGAAGCCCTAAAACTTTTGATTTTGGCCTCTTTGCATCCCTGAAAGCAAGGGAAGACCCCAACAGCTTCACTGGAGCCACCCCAGAAAACTTGGACAGGGCTCCTGCTCTTGCGGGGAGAATCAGCAAGACCTTACATCACTGTGGAAAGGGTTCCGGGGTTGTTGTAATAAAGGAGGAAGGAACTATTGATCCAGTATAACTGGGTGAGGCCTGAGCCCCACAGAGTGACTTGCCTCAGACTGAGCACTTGTCCAGCCACACCAGAGGGAAGATGGACGGGACCAGGGGGACCACATTTGAGGCCCTGGCCTTCCTCCACCGCCCTCCTCGCCCCCTCAGTTGGCCAGTTTTTGTGGCCTGTTCTCTTCATCCTTATCAAGCTTGCTTCCGGAAAAGAATCTGCACCCCATCCCCATTAGATTATCAATGATTGCTGGGTGGCTCAAAGCACAGCCCCTCCCGTGGTCCTTGACTTAACCGGCATCTGAGCCCTTAAGCTGAAGAGACAGCACATCAGGTACAGATCCCGAGGCCCTGCACGCGGTGGGTGGGCTCAGGACTGGCCTCTCATGGCCTACATCTGCTTCCAGGGGCTGGTCTCTTCCGGGGGGATCCCTGAGCCCCTTCATGTCTGCCTGCTGAGGGGGATTCTCTCTTTGCTTTGGTCACTCAGCGTCCTGGCCTGGGCCCCCCCCAGATTGCTGCTTCTGGAGCTGGAAAGACACCCACACCCAGAAGGAGGCGGAGGCACAAGGCTGCCAGGCAGAGGTGTGCAGGGAGAACCCTACTCACTTGGAACAAGAGGGAGGCAGAGCACCGGCTCCAAGGGTGTCCTTTGGGTGCACAAATAGAGTAGAAAACACCTCCATGGACGAACAGCCAATGCAGGGGACCCAACCTGATGACCCAGCTCCACAGTGAGTGGTCAGAAACTCAGCACCAGGGAATAAGGAGGAAAAGGATAAAAGCCAGAGACACAGAAGTCACTGGACCCAGATGGTGGCACTGCCGCGGTGAGTGCGTCTTTTGGACACTGTCACGTGCCACATATGAGGTGTACTGCTGATAGCTGAATACGGCGACAAGGGAATTACACATAAAATAAAGCTGGTGGGATATAGAGAACAGACTTGTGGTTGCCAAAGGGGAAAGGGGTGGGGGAGGAACGGAATGGGAGTTTGGGGTTAGCAGATGCAAACTGTTACGTATAGAATGGCTAAACAACAAGGCCCTACTGTATAGCACAGGGAACTATATTCAATATCCTGTGATAAACCATACGGAAAAGAATATGAAAAAGAATATATATATGTATAAATGAGTCACTTTGCTGTACAGCAGAAATTAACACAACATTGTAAATCAACTATACCAATACTGCAATAAATTTTTTTTAAAAAGTAATGCTGGCGGGCTTCCCTGGTGGCGCCGTGGTTGAGAGTCCACCTGCCAATGCAGGGGACACGGGTTCGTGCTCCGGTCCGGGAAGATCCCACATGCCGCGGAGCGGCTGGGCCCGTGAGCCATGGCCGCTGAGCCTGCACGTCCGGAGCCTGTGCTCCGCAACGGGAGAGGCCACAACAGTGAGAGGCCCGCGTACCGCAAAAAAAAAAAAAAAAAAAAATGACGCTGGGGCTTCCCTGGTGGTGCAGCGGTTCAGAGTCCACCTGCCGATGCAGGGGACGCGGGTTCGTGCCCCGGTCCGGGAGGATCCCACACGCCGCAGAGTGGCTGGGCCCGTGAGCCACGGCCGCTGAGCCTGCGCGCGT